>NC_092335.1:164926500-165248500 GCF_046630445.1 Rutidosis leptorrhynchoides | reverse complement strand
GATTTCAGTTTAAAATATACAGCTTCATTTGAGATTGTTCACTTGTGCACTGAAGTGTGTTCATGTGAACTTATATTTCTAAGAATATGATTAGTTGGACATATGGTAATCAACGAATGACAAGTCTATCATCACCGGACAGGCTACTGGTGTTGGCAAGTCATCGAAGTACCATTTATGCTTTGAATTATACTCCAGCAGGAACAGTGATTGCATATGGGTTTCAAGAGAGAAATCTTCCTTTGGCATGTAAGTGGTGATTGTATGAACTTCATAGTTTTCGAAGCGCACAAAAATGTTATGTCTATTCAGGTTTTTGACCACAAGAATAACCTGGACTAAACTAACGGACTATTAAGTCATCTATTGGGTTTTGAGATAGTTGGGCTTGAAGATAGCTCGTAGCACATAAAAGTTTTACCGGGTGCACTTGAAATGAACTTAAAATTTTACTCATATCTTCAACCTATATTTTAACTCGTTGGACAAATCATTGGCCTAATTACTGGTAGCATGATATCGCCTAAAAAGTTATGTTTTTACCCCCAATATCAGACCCATATTTAACAAAGTAATCTACTTTATTGCCAAATTATGCATCTATTTGCTTAGAATGGTACATTTGGTAATTACGAAGGCAATGCAAAAAGAATCAGCGAAAACGGACTTAAAACGAAGAATTTAGAACGAAAACGGCAAAAACCTGGAAAACCCAAAACAAATGGCCTGCCAAAGTCCAAGAAAAACGGCCCGCCACAGTATGTGGATGAAATGTCCCGTTCATATTGATTATAAACGTTCCATATTAATTGATTTCGTCGCGAGGTTTTGACCTCTATATGAGACGTTTTTCAAAGACTGCATTCATTTTTTAAAACAACCATAACCTTCATTTTATCTATAAAGGTTTAAAAAGCATACGTAGATTATCAAATAATGATAATCTAAAATATACCGTTTACACACGACCATTATATAATGGTATACAATAAGAATATATTACATCAAAAATAAGTTTCTTGAATGCAGTTTTTACATAATATCATACAAGTATGGACTCCAAATCTTGTCCTTATTTTAGTACGCAACAGCGGAAGCTTTTAATAATCACCTGAGAATAAACATGCTTAAAACGTCAACAAAAATGTTGGTGAGTTATAGGTTTAACCTATATATTATCAAATCATAATAATAGACCACAAGATTTCATATTTCAATATACATCTCATACATAGAGATAAAAATCATTCATATGGTGAACACCTGGTAACCGACATTAACAAGATGCATATAAGAATATCCCCTATCATTCCGGGAAATCCTTCGGACATGATAAAAACAACATCGAAGTACTAAAGCATCTGGTACTTTGGATGGGGTTCGTTAGGCCTAATAGATCTATCTTTAGGATTCGCGTCAATTAGTAGATCGGTTTACTAATTCTTAGGTTACCAAGCAAAAGGGGCATATTCGGCTTCGATCATTCACCCATATAATGTAGTTTCATTTACTTGTGTCTATTTCGTAAAACATTTATAAAACTGCATGTATTCTCATCCCAAAATATTAGATTTTAAAAGTGGGACTATAACTCACTTTCACAGATTTTTACTTCATTGAGAAGTAAGACTTGGCCACTGGTCGATTCACGAACCTATAACAAATATGTACATATATATCAAAGTATGTTCAAAATATATTTACAACACTTTTAATACATTTTGATGTTTTAAGTTTATTAAGTCAGCTGTCCTCGTTAATAACCTACAACCTTCAGGTAATGACAATATAGGTGTCGTAGTTAACTTTTTCTTCAACAATTGAAACGCTTTTTCTTGTTCATCCTTCCATTCAAATTTCCTCCCTTTATGCGTTAATGCAGTCAAGGGTTTTGCTATTTTAGAAAAATCTTGGATGAATCTCCTATAATAACCAGCTAGCCCTAAAAATTGGCGTATGTGTTTCGGAGTTTTCGGGGTTTCCCACTTTTCAACGATTTCTATCTTTGCTGGATCCACCTGAATACCTTCTTTGTTCACTATATGACCGAGGAATTGAACTTCTTCCAACCAAAATGCACACTTTGAAAACTTAGCGTACAGTTTTTCTTTTCTCAGCAACTCTAGCACTTTTCTCAAATGTTCTTCGTGCTCTTGATCATTCTTCTAGTAAATAAGTATGTCATCGATGAAACAAATAACAAACTTGTCAAGATATGGCCCACACACTCGGTTCATGAGGTCCATGAACACAGCTGGTGCGTTAGTCAATCCAAACGGCATAACCATAAACTCGTAATGACCGTAACGCGTCCTAAAAGCAGTCTTTGGAATATCATCCTCCTTCACCCGCATTTGATGATATCCAGAACATAAATCGATCTTCGAATAAACAGACGAGCCTTGTAGTTGATCAAATAAGTCGTCGATTCTCGGTAGTGGGTTGCGGTTCTTGATGGTAAGTTTTTTCAACTCTCGGTAGTCGATACACAACCTGAATGTACCATCTTTCTTCTTGACAAACAAAATAGGAGCTCCCCATGGTGATGTGCTTGGTCGAATGAAACCACGCTCTAAAAGTTCCTGTAACTGACTTTGTAATTCTTTCATTTCGCTGGGTACGAGTCTGTATGGAGCACGAGCTATTGGAGCAGCTACTGGTACAAGGTCTATTTGAAATTCAACGGATCGATGTGGGGGTAATCCCGGTAATTCTTTCGAAAATACATCGGGAAATTCTTTTGCGACGGGAACATCACTAATGTTCTTTTCTTCAGGTTTAACTTCCTCAATGTGTGCTAGAATGACGTAACAACCTTTTCTTATTAGTTTTTGCGCCTTCAAACTACTAATAAGATTTAATTTCGCGTTGTTCTTTTCTCCGTACACCATTAAAGGTTTTCCTTTTTCACGCATAATGCGAATCGCATTTTTGTAACAAACGACCTCTGCTCTTACCTTCTTCAACCAGTCTATGCCAACTATTACATCAAAACTCCCTAACTCGACTGGTATTAAATCAATCTTAAACGTTTCATCACCCAGTTTAATTTCTCTATCCTGACATATATTATATGCTGAAATTAATTTACCATTTGCTAATTCGAGTAAAAATTTATTATCCAAAGGCGTCAATGGGCAACTTAATTTAGCACAAAATTCTCTACTCATATAGCTTCTATCCGCACCCGAATCAAATAAAACATAAGTAGATTTATCGTCAATAAGAAACATACCCGTAACAAGCTCCGGGTCTTCCTGTGCTTCTGCCGCATTAATATTGAAAACTCTTCCACGGCCCTGCCCATTAGTATTCCAATGATTCGGGCAATTTCTAATAATGTGGCCTGGTTTTCCACATTTATAACAAACAGCGTTGGTATTACTTGCTCCGACACTATTTGTTTCGGCATTACTTGTTCCGAAATTATTTGTTCCTTTAGTTCTGTTAAACTTTGGTCCGTAGACCTCACACTTTGTCGCGCTATGACCATTTCTTTTACACCTGTTGCAAAATGTCGTGCAAAACCCCTGATGATTTTCTTCACACCTATGACATGGCTGTTTTTGGTTTTTGTTGCCGTTGTTGTTATTGAGGTTGTTGTTGGGGTTGTTATTGTTATTGAAACGGTTGTTGTAGTTGTTGTTGTTGTTGGGATGTTTGTTGTAGTTATTGTTAGGATTACGGTTATTGTTATGATTGTTGTTGCGGTTGTTGGGATAGTTGTTGCGATTGTGGTTGTAATTGTTGTTGTTGTTGTACTGGTGACTCTTGTCACCGTTTTCCTCCCACTTCCTCTTGAGTTGTTTCGTGTTGGCTTCTTCGGCTGCCTGCTCTTTAATTCTTCCCTCAATCTGATTTATGAGTTTATGAGCCATTCGACTTGCCTTCTGTATAGAAGCGAGCTCGTGTGAACTCACATCTTCTTGAATCCTTACTGGTAACCCTTTTACAAATGCGTCGATCTTCTCTTCTTCATCTTTGAATGCTCCCGGACACAATAGGCACAACTCTGTGAATCGTCGTTCATATGTGGTAACGTCGAACCCTTGTGTTCGTAACTCTCTAAGTTCTGCCTTGAGTTTATTGACTTCGTTTCTAGGACGGTACTGCTCGTTCATCAATTGCTTGAATACCGACCACGGTAGTGCGTAAGCAGCATTTTGTCCTACCTGTTCAAGATAGGTGTTCCACCACGTTAACGCAGTACCTGTGAAGGTATGTGTAGCGTACTTAACTTTGTCCTCTTCAGTACACTTACTTATGGCAAACACCGATTCGACTTTCTTGGTCCACCGTTTCAATCCAATTGGTCCTTCGGTTCCATCAAATTCCAAAGGTTTGCAGGTAGTGAATTCTTTGTAGGAGCATCCTACACGATTTCTTGCGCCGTTAGATGCATTGCTAGATTCAGAGTTATTGTTGGTATGTAGCGCAGTACTGCGGCTATGTTTACAGCAAGAAAGTTACGAAATTCCTCTTCGCTCATATTCATGGTGTGTCGAGTAGTCGGTGTCATTTACTTCAAAATAGCCAACTGAATCGAGTTAATCATACAGAATATTAAGAGTATTCAATAGTATTTCATAGCATAATATGAACTCATTTATAAAAGCTTTTTCTTCATATTAGTGTTTTATAAGTTTAAATTCGGGTACTACCTACCCGTTAAGTTCATACTTAGTAGCTAATATATAATTCAACTACTACAATTCCATATGAAAAAACTGATTATAATAATATATCACATACAAATATTCTTCAAACTTACAACTTCGCTATATTACATATAACATGAAATATAATACACTTTGATACAGGACAGTTTTTGAAGATAAACCTAGTTAATACGCAAGTTGTTCAACAAAGGAAATAAAGACACGTAGTTCATAAGTCCAGAAACAAGTCATGCATTCTGGTTTTACTAAGACGACTTCCCATCCTTGGTCTTGTGGAAAATAACTGTTATGACCATTGGCTAGACAGCATGTTGTAATGTCGTCAAAAGGACGAGGGTTTCGTAATGTCCAACAGCCCCGTAATAATCTAAAAACCTTGTTTCTCACCCCAACTACTGAATCCGTCACTTGTGGGAAGGTTTTATTTAAAAGTTGCAATCCGATGTTCTTTTTCTCACTTTGGTAAGAAGCGAACATCACTAACCCGTAAGCATAACATGCTTCTTTATGTTGCATGTTAGAAGCTCTTTCTAATTCACGAAATCCTATGTTGGGATATGTTGAGTCAAAATAGGTTCTTAACCCGTAGCGTAAAATTACATTTGGGTTCCCCGCATTTAACGCTTTAAAGAAAACACGGTGTAACTTACGGTCTCCCCAATGTGATATACCCCACCTATCAAAGGAAAGCCTTTTATAAACTAAGGCATTTCTAGAAAGTCTTTCAAATGTTTGACAAGTTAATTTTGCCATAATTAATTGTGCTGATGAATTCTGACCGACTCTAGACAAGATTTCCTCAATCATATCCTCTGGTAGATCTTCTAAAATATTCGGTTGTCTACCCTTAACGTCCATTTTATTTTTATACTGTAAAATAGACAACGATTAGATTCGTAAAAGATAATTAACAAACAATACAAGCAATTTTTACATAGAACATAAAAGTACAAGCACACTACAATACATATAATATACAACATGATTACAACCCTCTAATCTGAATCACTGGTTTCTTCTTCTTCGAACTTGGTTCGTTTTCCTAATTTTCTAGGAATATATGGTGTTCCTCTAATACGAGCCGTCGTTTTCCACAATGATTTAGAAAAACCTGGTGGTTTAGAGGTTCCCGGGTCATTGTTACATTTTAGGAAAGACGGATGTTGCCGATACATATAAAGTTCATCGGGGTTGGAATCGGGTTTCTCTATTTTTATACCTTTTCCCTTATTATTTTCTTTCGCTTTATTAAATTGGGTCGAGGTAATTTCTATAACATCATCGGAATCCTCATCGGGATCCGATTCATCGAAAAATTGGTAATCTTCCCAATATTTTGCTTCCTCGGCGGAAACACCATTGACCATTATTAACTTTGGTCCGTTGGTTGAGGATTTTCTTTTATTTAATCGATTTACTATAGGTATCATTATTTCTTCCTCCGGAACCTCTTCTTCTTCCGGTTCCTCTTCTTCAGGTTCCTCTTCTTCCGGTTCCTCTTCGGAAATTTGTGAATCTTCCCAAAGTATATTCGACTCTTCATTATTATTAGGTGAGTGAATGGAATTTGTACTAGTGGTAGACATCTATCACACAATATCAAACATATTAAGAGGTTAATATATCACATAATATTTACATGTTAATAACATATAGTTTCCAACAAAAGTGTTAAGCAATCGTTTTTAAAGAAAACACGGTAGAAGTCCAGACTCACTAATATATCCTAACAAACTCGATAAGACACACTAATGCAAATTTCTGGTTCTCTAAGACCAATGCTCGGATACCAACTGAAATGTCCCGTTCATATTGATTATAAACGTTCCATATTAATTGATTTCGTCGCGAGGTTTTGACCTCTATATGAGACGTTTTTCAAAGACTGCATTCATTTTTTAAAACAACCATAACCTTCATTTTATCTATAAAGGTTTAAAAAGCATTACGTAGATTATCAAATAATGATAATCTAAAATATACCGTTTACACACGACCATTATATAATGGTTTACAATAAGAATATATTACATCAAAAATAAGTTTCTTGAATGCAGTTTTTACATAATATCATACAAGCATGGACTCCAAATCTTGTCCTTATATTAGTATGCAACAGCGGAAGCTTTTAATAATCACCTGAGAATAAACATGCTTAAAACGTCAACAAAAATGTTGGTGAGTTATAGGTTTAACCTATATATTATCAAATCATAATAATAGACCACAAGATTTCATATTTCAATATACATCCCATACATAGAGATAAAAATCATTCATATGGTGAACACCTGGTAACCGACATTAACAAGATGCATATAAGAATATCCCCTATCATTCCGGGAAATCCTTTGGACATGATAAAAACAACATCGAAGTACTAAAGCATCCGGTACTTTGGATGGGGTTCGTTAGGCCCAATAGATCTATCTTTAGGATTCGTGTCAATTAGTAGATCGGTTTACTAATTCTTAGGTTACCAAGCAAAAGGGGCATATTCGGCTTCGATCATTCACCCATATAATGTAGTTTCATTTACTTGTGTCTATTTCATAAAACATTTATAAAACTGCATGTATTCTCATCCCAAAATATTAGATTTTAAAAGTGGGACTATAACTCACTTTCACAGATTTTTACTTCATCGAGAAGTAAGACTTGGCCACTGGTCGATTCACGAACCTATAACAAATATGTACATATATATCAAAGTATGTTCAAAATATATTTACAACACTTTTAATACATTTTGATGTTTTAAGTTTATTAAGTCAGCTGTCCTCGTAGTTAAATGTACAGAAATAAATTGATATATATTATCTTGAATCAATCCACGACCCAGTGTATACACGTCTCAGGCTAGATCACAACTCAAAGTATATATATTTTTGGAATCAACCTCAACCCTGTATAGCTAACTCCAACATTACTGCATATAGAGTGTCTATGGTTGTTCCAAATAATATATATAGATGGGTCGATATGATATGTCAAAACATTTGCATACATGTCTATGGTATCCCAAGATTACATAATATATTAGAATACATGTATAATACAATATAAGTTAGCTAGGATATGATTTGTATAGAATTGTTACAATATTTCCCGTAGCTACAACAATCAAAAAATATCCAATCTTGTTTTACCCATAACTTCTTCGTTTTAAATCCGTTTTGAGTGAATCAAATTGCTATGGTTTCATATTGAACTATATTTTATGAATCTAAATAGAAAAATTAAAGGTTTATAGTCGGAAATATAAGTTATAAGTCGTTTTTGTAAGAGGTAGTCATTTCAGTCGAAAGAACGACGTCTTGATGACCATTTTGAAAAACATACTTCCACTTTGAGTTTAACCATGATTTTTGGATATAGTTTCATGTTCATAAGAAAATTCATTTTCCCAGAAGAACAACTTTTAAATCAAATTTTATCATAGTTTTTAATTATCAAACCCAAAACAGCCTGCGGTGTTACTACGACGGCTTATATCCGGTTTTACGGTGTTTTTCGTGTTTCCAGGTTTTAAATCATTAAGTTAGCATATCATATAGATATAGAACATGTGTTTAGTTGATTTTAAAAATCAAGTTAGAAGGATTAACTTTTGTTTGCGAACAAGTTTAGAATTAACAAAACTATGTTCTAGTGATTTCAAGTTTAAACCTTCGAATAAGGTAGTTTTATATATATGAATTGAATGATGTTATGAACATCATTACTACCTCAGGTTTTGTGGATAAACCTACTAGAAATGAGAAAAATAGATCTAGCTTCAAAGGATCCTTGGATGGCTTGAAAGTTCTTGAAGCAGAATCATGACACGAAAACAAGTTCAAGTAAGATTTTCACTCGAAATAAGATTGTTATAGTTATAGAAATTGAATTAAGGTTTGAATATGAGTATTACCTTATATTAGAAAGATATCTTACTGTAAATAAGAAAGATTTCTTGAGGTTGGATGATCACTTTACAAGATTGGAAGTAAGCTAGCAAACTTGGAAGTATTCTTGATTTTATGAAACTAGAACTTATAGAATTTATGAAGAACACTTAGAACTTGAAGATAGAACTTGAGAGAGATCAATTAGATGAAGAAAATTGAAGAATTAAAGTGTTTGTAGGTGTTTTTGGTCGTTGGAATATGGATTAGATATAAAGGATGTGTAATTTTGTTTACATGTAAATAAGTCATGAATGATTACTAATATTTTTGTAATTTTATGAGATATTTCATGCTTGTTACCAAATGATGGTTCCCACATGTGTTAGATGACTCAAATGAGCTGCTAAGAGCTAATCATTAGAGTGTATATACCAATAGTACATACATCTAAAAACTGTGTATTGTACGAGTACGAATACGGGTGCATACGAGTAGAATTGTTGATGAAACTGAACGAGGATGTAATTGTAAACATTTTTGTTAAGTAGAAGTATTTTGATAAGTTTCTTGAAGTCTTTAAAAAGTGTATGAATACATATTAAAATACTACATGTATATACAATTTAACTGAGTCGTTAAGTCATCGTTAGTCGTTACATGTAAATGTTGATTTGAAACCTTTAAGTTAACGATCATGTTAAATGTTGTTAACCCAATGTTTATTATATCTAATGAGATGTTAAATTATTACATTATCATTATATTATGATATATTAATATATCTTAGTATGATATATATATACAGTTACATGTTGTTACAACGATAATCGTTACATATATGTCTCGTTTCAAAATCATTAAGTTAGTAGTCATTTGTTTACATATGTAGTTCATTGTTAATACACTTAATGACATGTTTACTTATCATTTATCATGATTAAACATAGTGTATCAATATCTTAATATGATTCATATGTATTTAGTAAGACGTTGTTATAACGATAATCGTTATATATACCGTTTCGAGTTTCTTAATTCAATAAACTCAATTTTATGTATATAACTCATTGTTAAAATACCTAATGAGATACTTACTTATCATAATATCATGTTAACTATATATATAATCATATATATGTCATCATATAATTTTTACAAGTTTTAACGTTCGTGAATCACCGGTCAACTTGGGTGGTCAATTGTCTATATGCAACCTATTTCAATTAATCAAGTCTTAACAAGTTTGATTGCTTAACATGTTAGAAACACTTAATCATGTAAATAACAATTTCATTTAATATATATAAACATGGAAAAGTTCGGGTCACTACAGTGGACGGCTGGCCGGCCTGATTGAAAATTGTAAGACCCAAATATTTATTGTACATAATGTATTTATGGTGTACGATGCGTGTATGAAGTGTACGTGTTGCTTGCTCGAACGTCGAAGGAAACTGGACGTTGTCCGAAGTGACAAGGTGTGTACGTATCTTTTCAACCCCAAGTAAAGTTTGAGTTGATGTTTCAAAGCCTTACTATTGGATAGAATATCTTATTACGTTTCCAGCGATATTTGATTCATCGAAAACGGAGTTACGGTCGAAAAGTTATGGCCAAAACAAGTTGCTGAAACCTGTTTTGGGCTCGACCACAATTTCCAGTTATTTGGAGCGGCGCTCCACCTTCTGGCGCGGCGCGCCGATTGCTGCAGAGGCAATTTTCAGCCTTTTTAAAAGGTTTAAATGAGGGGTACTTTGGTCTTTTCAATTAGGGTCGGTTTGGGGTCATCAAGACTGACCTAGAACTCCATTGAAGCTCATTTCTCACCCACACAAACACTCCCATCCTCAAACCCTAGAGAGAGATTGAGTTCTAGTGAGAGAGAACTCCATTTGAAGAAGAAGGAGGTTGTTTCGGGTCAAACCTCAAGCATTAAAGTTGTTCTACTCGTCAACGGCATCATTTTGGCGGTATTGGTAAGTTCTAACTCCGAATTTCATTGTTGATTTTGCTATTCAAAGTTAGGGTTTGAACTTGATTTGTTGATAAACCCATTTAGACTCATGAAGTGGGTTTAGTGATGCTAGTAATTGGGTTTATTGTTAGTGTTGGTGGATTTTGGGTTGGTGAACAAATTGGTTATGTTTAGAACTTGAATTTGGGTTTAATCACTAGGTTTAGTGATTATGGAAGTATTGGAACCCATTTAGGGTTATTTGGTTGACTAATTTTGACTATGGGTCAAAATCAGGGTTTGGTGACGGTTATGACCCAATTGTCGATTTAGTAAGGTTTATAAACTTAAAATGGATTAAGTTGAAGTATAAAACCGAGTTAAATATGTTTTGGTGTCAAAACTTGCTAATGGCATGTTATTAACTTCTTATGGGTCAAATTAGGGTTTAAGTGTCTTTATGGGAAAGATAGGTGTTTAACACCTATGATTGGGTTTAATTGGCGTATTAAGATCATTCTCACTTGTGTTAGTGATTATTGGTTAATTTTGGGCGCGGGTTGTACTTGGAAGTGCATTTGGGTCAAATTTGCACTAAGTGTCAAATTGGGTTGGTTTGTAAATCCAATCTAAGTGTGTTGTTGAATTTGTGATAATGGAATAGGTACTTTCCATTGACGAGTTGCAGATTATTCGGTAGCATTCTTCAAGGAGACAAGGTGAGTGGAATAATTATATGTGTAGGTATATAATGTATCTATTTGTTGTAGCGTGAAATGTGTAGTGTCGAGGTGTTAAGACACCACGTTTCACGTGAAGAGTGTAGCATCGAGGTGTTAAGATGCCACTCGGGTGTAGCATCGAGGTGTTAAGATGCCACCTAGGAGTGTAGTGTCGAGGTGTTAAGACACCACTCCGTAAAAATAATGAGTGATGCATCGAGGTGTTAAGATGCCACTCAGGGTGATGTGCCGAGGTGTTAAGGTGCCACCCTAGGGGTTAGTGGTGCGAGGTGTTAAGTGCCCTAACGGATGTTATGAACACCGATGGCATTTTCGCGAGCGCCGTTCCCTTGTACTATTGGTTAACCATGGTTATTTGTGTTGTAAGCGTATTATATTATTCGAGTTATATTCATATGCGGTTGTTATGCTAGCTTGTGGTATTGGAGATTTATAGCTTGTTATTGTGACGATAAGCTAAATGTGTATGCTAGCGTGTTTGCGGTTTGGTGTGTAAGTGTATGCAAGTAGGTATAATTATATATGTATTCGTATAATTATTGTATTCACTAAGCTTTGCTTACCCTCTCGTTGTTTATTATTTTTATAGGCTCGGTTTTGGACAAGAGTAAGGGCATCGTTTTGGACTAGAGATCCCGCTTGATGCTAGGGGACGCTTTTGGCTTTAGTAGCTCTTGGAGTTTGACCGATAGTTGGGTAGTTTAATCCCAAACGTCATGCTCATTGTGTACTTTGGAACTTAAACTTTTTGGTGGTCGAAACTCGTAAATTGTATTAAACTCGTAAAACGACCGATGTGGGCCCCGCTTGTAAAACATTGATTTTATATTTGAAACAGGTTAGTTTTACATATTTGGAGGTATGGTAAAAAGCGTTTCGTCTAAAAGTGTCGGGAACTGGTCAATCTTTTTCGCATTTTGAGACTTTCCGGACAGACCCGAATGGCGCGCCGCGCGGCCATCCTGGCGCGCCGCGCGGCCATCCTGGCGCGCCGCGCCAGTTCACTGTGCAGCAAATTTTTTTTTTATTTTGTATTTTCACGTGGTTTGTTCTCGGGTTGGTTTGGGTTGTTACAAGTGGTATCAGAGCATGGTCTAAGGGATTTAGGTGACTTGAGATAGGCGCCTAGACTTAGACTTTTTGTGTGCGCGTTATGCGGGACTTGTAGGACTTTGAGTCGGAACGGGATTGGTTAGTGCATAGGTTTATGTGAACTAATCATGTACTAATTGTTTGTGTTGTGTTTAGCAATCATCAAGTGAGATAGACGTTGTACTAGCGAGTTAACGCGACGTGCTCGCGTAACAACGACTAGCTACCGTTGTTACGGGTGCAAATCATGTCAAACAAGCAATGTACAACGATTGTTGAGCAAGATGGGGTAGTGTGGTATATGTGTATATATATATATATATATATATATATATATATATATATATATATACATACGTGTTATATCTTTTCGTTCCATTGGTTAATCTATTTCATTTCTTAAGAATGAAGACGGAAGATGAGTACGGAACGGAAGGGCCTACTCATGAAAGGAAGGGCGGGTTAGCGGTAATGGTTGACGCCGCGATTGAGCAATGCGTCTTGGGTTTCGCCAACGGAGTTGGTCAAGTAGTCAAAGAGTCAATCGAAGGACGAGTAACCGAAATGGTCCGAGACCAAGTGACTAAGGTTGTAAGGGAAGAGTTTGAGAAGAGGTTTTTTAAACCTCGAGGTAGTAGTAATGAGGATGTACTTGCAAGATTGGAGCCAAGTGCTACTAGTAAGAGGACAAGAAGTGCGCCTGAAGGCGTCGGAAACGTGAAGAAGAGGAGTAAGGGAGGTCATGTACCTACGTGTTATAATTGTGCTGAAAAGGGTCACCTGTCGCGTGATTGCCCGCTTGCGCCTCCTAAAGACGACATATGCTTCAAGTGTCGAAGAAAGGGACACCGGAAGTCGGAGTGTCCCGAGTTGTTTAATAATCAAAGTAGAGGTGTAATTGAGGCGGCTAGTAGCATGAAGAAGGGAGCGACGGGCCCCTGTGGGTTGAAGTGTTACAAATGTGGGCAAAGGGGACATAAGGCTCGCGAGTGCCCGTCGGGCAAGAAGTTATGTTTTTACTATTGGAAGGAAGGGCACCAAAAGCCAAAGTGTCCTAAATTGATTGCTAAAAGAGATTGTAAGTTGGGGGATTTCGCGCCTACGGGTTATGATCATCTACAACGAGGTTATATGACACGCGATTGTGCAAATATGCCTTCAAGTACGATCATGTGCTTTAATTGCCGGAAGGAGGGACACAAAAGGTCGAAGTATTCCGAATCGTTCGCCGATCGAGTTAAGAGGTTAGAGCGCGAGTATTCGATGGATAGTGAAGCACAGAAGTCCAACGATGATGTTTCAGGTATTTTCGTCTTTGGTACAAATATGCCTTATTATTGTTTATTGTGTGCCGATGGATTCATGTATGTATTAGAGACTTAAACTTTGTTTCGTGGTCTAATTAGTCTCAAGTGAGTGTATGTTTCAAAGGTACCCATAAGGGTGCGGGATTAGTGAACTCGGTGAAGATTCGGTTTGTTAGCGATTTTGATGATAGTGCACCGGGGTAGCTTTTGAGTCGTTGACTCGTGGAAATGCGCCCTGGGGACGAATGCATGGCGGTAATATGTAGTATTAGTATGGGTGGCATTCCTAATGGAAACACCCTATGATGACGTTTGGTTGTCGGGCGAAGGGCGTAAGACTTGGTGCAACCAAGCATTCTTTAGTGCTAGGAAATGTTTCTACCAAGCCATAGGTATGTGCATTGGTGTTCGATTATTAGAGCGTTTTGCTTTCGTGTTGAAGTTGTTGAACCATGAGGTTCGACGGGTGGATAAAACCCTTGAGATCGAGTGTTTTGGGTCTCAATGTATGTTGGAAATGGAGTCTACTGGACGCAACGTTAGGTGCCTCTTTCATACCTACTAGCGTGGTATTCGACTCCGATGGTGTTGCGGCTACATTGTACTTAGGGTACCGGATAGAAACCCTTAGGTACATGAGTGACTAGGTGGAAATTTGAAAAACTATAGCAATTGGATTATTGCAAGTGTAAGGTTTGTGTAAATTGTGGTAGACTCTTCGTTCAAAGAGTTTAAGGATAGGTTAAATTCCTTCGTATGCTCAAGGTTGGAGCAAGATTATGGTAACGTGCGTATTAAGAGATGCAAGACGGGTGAACCTCGTCTCTCTCATAAGAGTTACGGTAATGCGATTTGGCGCATTAGTTGTTAGGTTAGTGGTCATTCCACGGGATGCTATTATTCGATGATGTGGTTACGAAGCGGAGTCCTAAGTGGGGGAGTTTGTACTCTTGCACGAAGGTGTTCTATTGCAGTGATATTTGGACGATGCTCGTAGGGATTCGAAGCTAGTGTTGAGACCTACATTGGTCGATTGTGGTAAAAGTACGATTTGGAATAAATTATACTTATGGTTTTTGGATTTAAATTATCACCGCGGTGGTAAGGTGGTAAATCTCATTGGGAGATAATTTACGTGTTCGACGAGCAAGGTAAGATCCCTCGGTAAAGGGATGTGTATGCCGGATTCTCTTCTAGGGAATTATTGTTGTGTCTATGAGTAATGTGGGTGGTTCTTGGCTCGATTGTGATAGCCGTGTGGTTACCTTTGGGAATAGAGTAATGGGACTTTGAGAAAGGTTACGATGCCTCATTATCATATACTTTGGGTGGTAGTTACATAATAGCCATTTTGTGAACTACAAGGTGATTATGTGGTGTTTATTTGGGGTTATCTCTATGTTGACCGCGTTTGACTTAAGATAGGTGACGAGGGATATCCGGAAGGATTAGCTCTTCGTTAACCACTCGTGGTTGTGAGTGATAGCCGATTTTTACTCACACGTTGATAAATAGTGATGTGATAGCCGTGTTTCGCTCACATATGGTTGGTAGTGTTGCAATAGCCGTTTTTGCACACTACGGATATATCACGATAGCCGTTTTTGTACACCATGGGTTTCGTGTGAACTAACCTTCGCGTTGTTGGACTTGAGAACCACTGGTTGTTTTAAGCTCTGATGGTTCGGTCGTAAGGACCATGTTGTGTGATTAGTGATGTAATAGCCGTATTTTGCTCACGTAATTGGGTAGTTGCGTATTAGCTATGTTTGCGCACTACTAAGGGTGTTAGATGGTAAGTGTTATCCGTAAGGATTCGTCTTTACTTGGTTTTCATCGTTTGGGTTGTTGACCTTAGGTCGATATTTGGTTGTTTTTAGCATTGTACTTGGAAAGGGTACACTATAGGGTTGATATCTCGGTACGATATCGGTTGAGTTTTCCTGATGTATGGGGGATTGAGCAGGTTTTAGTGCTCGGATTTTAGTTTCGATAAAATCGCGGGTGACGATTTTAGTTGTTAAAGGCGATTCATTGGGAAGAATTGCTTAGAAAAGTCGGATTGGGACTTATAATTGAGGACCGTTGAGTAGTTTCGAATTGGTTAAGTGGAGAAGATCACGAGGACGTGATCGAGTTTAAGTAGGGGAGAGTTGTAAGACCCAAATATTTATTGTACATAATGTATTTATGGTGTACGATGCGTGTATGAAGTGTACGTGTTGCTTGCTCGAACGTCGAAGGAAACTGGACGTTGTCCGAAGTGACAAGGTGTGTACGTATCTTTTCAACCCCAAATAAAGTTTGAGTTGATGTTACAAAGCCTTACCATTGGATAGAATATCTTATTACGTTTCCAACGATATTTGATTCATCGAAAATGGAGTTACGGTCGAAAAGTTATGGCCAAAACAAGTTGCTAAAACCTGTTTTGGGCTCGACCACAATTTCCAGCTATTTGGAGCGGCGCTCCACCTTCTGGCGCGGCGCGCCGATTGCTGCAGAGGCAATTTTCAGCCTTTTTAAAAGGTTTAAATGAGGGGTACTTTGGTCTTTTCAATTAGGGTCGGTTTGGGGTCATCAAGACTGACCTAGAACTCCATTGAAGCTCATTTCTCACCCACACAAACACTCCCATCCTCAAACCCTAGAGAGAGATTGAGTTCTAGTGAGAGAGAACTCCATTTGGAGAAGAAGGAGGTTATTTCGGGTCAAACCTCAAGCATTAAAGTTGTTCTACTCGTCAACGGCATCATTTTGGCGGTATTGGTAAGTTCTAACTCCGAATTTCATTGTTGATTTTGCTATTCAAAGTTAGGGTTTGAACTTGATTTGTTGATAAACCCATTTAGACTCATGAAGTGGGTTTTGTGATGCTAGTAATCGGGTTTATTGTTAGTGTTGGTGGATTTTGGGTTGGTGAATAAATTGGTTATGTTTAGAACTTGAATTTGGGTTTAATCACTAGGTTTAGTGATTATGGAAGTATTGGAAGTTGACTAATTTTGACTATGGGTCAAAATTAGGGTTTGGTGACGGTTATGACCCAATTGTCGATTTAGTAAGGTTTATAAACTTAAAATGGATTAAGTTGAAGTATAAAACCGAGTTAAATATGTTTTGGTGTCAAAACTTGCTAATGGCGTGTTATTGACTTCTTATGGGTCAAATTAGGGTTTAAGTGTCTTTATGGGAAAGATAGGTGTTTAACACCTATGATTGGGTTTAATTGGCGTATTAAGACCATTCTCACTTGTGTTAGTGATTATTGATTAATTTTGGGCGCGGGTTGTACTTGGAAGTGCATTTGGGTCAAATTTGCACTAAGTGTCAAATTGGGTTGGTTTGTAAATCCAATCTAAGTGTGTTGTTGAATTTGTGATAATGGAATAGGTACTTTCCATTGACGAGTTGCAGATTATTCGGTAGCATTCTTCAAGGAGACAAGGTGAGTGGAATAATTATATGTGTAGGTATATAATGTATCTATTTGTTGTAGCATGAAATGTGTAGTGTTGAGGTGTTAAGACACCACGTTTCACGTGAAGAGTGTAGCATCGAGGTGTTAAGATGCCACTCGGGTGTAGCATCGAGGTGTTAAGATGCCACCTAGGAGTGTAGTGTCGAGGTGTTAAGACACCACTCCGTAAAAATAATGAGTGATGCATCGAGGTGTTAAGATGCCACTCAGGGTGATGTGCCGAGGTGTTAAGGTGCCACCCTAGGGGTTAGTGGTGCGAGGTGTTAAGTGCCCTAACGGATGTTATGAACACCGATGGCGTTTTCGCGAGCGCCGTTCCCTTGTACTATTGGTTAACCATGGTTATTTGTGTTGTAAGCGTATTATATTATTCGAGTTATATTCATATGCGGTTGTTATGCTAGCTTGTGGTATTGGAGATTTATAGCTTGTTATTGTGACGATAAGCTAAATGTGTTTGCTAGCGTGTTTGCGGTTTGGTGTGTAAGTGCATGCAAGTAGGTATAATTATATATGTATTCGTATAATTATTGCATTCACTAAGCTTTGCTTACCCTCTCGTTGTTTACTATTTTTATAGGTTCGGTTTTGGACAAGGGTAAGGGCATCGTTTTGGACTAGAGATCCCGCTTGATGCTAAGGGACGCTTTTGGCTTTAGTAGCTCTTGGAGTTTGACCGATAGTTGGGTAGTTTAATCCCAAACGTCATGCTCATTGTGTAGTTTGGAACTTAAACTTTTTGGTGGTCGAAACTCGTAAATTGTATTAAACTCGTAAAACGGCCGATGTGGGCCCCGCTTGTAAAACATTGATTTTATATTTGAAACAGGTTAGTTTTACATATTTGGAGGTATGGTAAAAAGCGTTTCGTCTAAAAGTGTCGGGAACTAGTCAATCTTTTTCGCATTTTGAGACTTTCCGGACAGACCCGAATGGCGCGCCGCGAAGCCATCCTGGCGCGCCGCGCCAGTTCACTGTGCAGCAATTTTTTTTTTTTTTTGTACTTTCACGTGGTATGTTCGCGGGTTGGTTTGGGTTGTTACAAAAATGGCCTGCCAAATTAAATGGTCTAATTAAACGGGCCACCATCAAATTAGACGGCCCAACAGCCAATTAAACGGGCTAATTAAATGGGCCATCACAAAATTAGACGGCCTGCCATTATTTGGACAGCCTGCCATAGACGACCTGCCAGGCCAGGATCTAGTATAAATAAGGCTCATTTGTATCCATTTCAACACACTCTACACTCTCCACTATTCAATTTACTCTCAAATTTAGTTTAGTTTCTAGTCTAGTTCGAGAATAGTTTTTCGAGGCCTTCTCACCTCCGAGCGGGAAATTAAGTACCCGGAGGCGAACGCCGAAGATTGTACTAAGAAGCTGTCTAGAGTAGGAGTTTTCACTTTTGTACTTTCGGAACTCGATTAATATACTGATACTTTTATCTTAACTCTATCTTTTTTATAATGTCTTTTATTACTTTGATAGATGATATTATTTCCATGATTAGCGAGTAGTTATATTTTGTGCATGCTGTGATGTAGTTGTTACGTTGTTTGAATATACAAATTGTGTAATGAGATACTGTTGAGATGCTTTCCGATTATGATTAAACTCAATCATTTTTCGACTAATAGAATGTGGTTATCGGCTCTGTGATTGGGAAGTCGCGAACCCTGATTCAGAGTACACTATCTGTGTCACCCCTTGGTAAGACACCTCTGCTGGATACATAGGGCGTTTGTCAGAGGCACATCGATTGTAGTAAGGCAACCTACCCTACGGATTTCGACAGAGGTTCTTTCGTAATGGAAACCTTAATTGATACTAGGAGTACAAGGTCGGTCTCGGGCTATGCTAGAGTAGTTACTACGCATATAAACATAGTACGTATATCGAGGAGGCGCAACGGTTGTAGTAATCTATACCTCTGCTATGTATGGCCATGGAAACGACCTCACTGCTGAAGAGTACATTGCACCATAACGCAGTCTCAGACATTGCACTCCGTCTGAGGGATTCTTTAGTAACTGTTTGTTTAAACCCATAAAGGATTGGAACCATTAGGATAACTGAATGTTCACATGGAGACTACTGTCTGGCCATGACGTTCCTTTATGGTTGATTTCTTTGAAATAAGAACCTAACTGATCTTTATAAACCAATCGTTAATGAAAGCATCGGAAACGTATCATGTCTCTCGGATAAGGGATACCCTCTACTTTAGCTTATGTTTAAGAAAGTTCGGGCCAAGTGGATAGATTAATACGCTGCCTTATCGGGTCGCTCATAATAAAAGAGTCGTCTAGTGTTAACAAGTAACTGTGTTACTCTGGCGTCGAGGGAAGAGGCGTTGCTGCCCATTCAGAATCTTCAAGCCCATCGCATACATTATGCTCAGTAACATGTCAGTCCTCTAATAGGGGCGATAGGACCAATATAACGGGTAAAGGGTTATCAACTACATGAGCCATCATTACACAACTCAGCAATGTAACTAACGAAATCATAGCATGTACATCTTTAACCTTATCTGAAATACAAATTTTACCTATCTGTATTTATTTTATCTTTTAGAAAATTAGAAAACCCAAATTAGAAACACAACTACTCCTTGTTAATTATTTTTGTCAGGTTTTAGGTTCGATTCTGTAGACTTCTTTAAAAACGACCTTAGGTCATACTTCCCTTACTCACCCTAAGGAGTAGTAGATTTAAGCCCGGACCTTATAAATTTAAAACACTAGTACATCCCCGCTGGGAGACCTCGACCGATGGTGTGCGGCCCGACGACACTGCACACTAAAACATACCCGTCCGTTTTGGCCATATCATAACACATGCCACCATAGGTTATATGGTGGCTCCGCCACTGGTCGGACCTCTTTTTGGTATGTGCTTGTATGTGTGTGGAGGTATGTATGATGTATGTATGGATGTATGTACACATGTTTATGTATGTTAGGTTGTTGTTGTATGTATGTAGGTTTTTGTTTGTTTGTAGGTGGGTATGTATGCATGCATGTATGTATGATTTGTTCATACGTTATGCATGACTAGATATGTATCAACTTATATGTATGTATGTATGTATGTATGTATGTATGTATGTGTAACACCCCAGCTTAACATGACCACAATATTGTCCACTTTGCCCGCAGGCGCACGGCTTTTTCTTGGTGACCACACACGAGAAGCACTTTCCCATGAGGTCACCCATCCTGGTAGTGCTCTCGCCCGAGCACGCTTAACCGCAACGTACTCGCACTTCTGCTCAGCCTGTGATCCCAAAACGCGTTGTGTCATTTAAGCGTGAGTATTACCTTATAATCCCATGATCACTCATGCCCATGGGCGATGTGGGATTTGCCTAGGGTGTTACATTCACCCCCCCTTAGGAACTCATCGTCCTCGATGAGGTTTGCCCCACCACCCCCAACGGCACATGAGTGGCTCTGATACCATTCTGTAACACCCCAGCTTAACATGACCACAATATTGTCCGCTTTGCCCGCAGGCGCACGGCTTTTTCTTGGCGACCACACACGAGAAGCACTTTCCCAGGAGGTCACCCATCCTGGTAGTGCTCTCGCCCGAGCACGCTTAACCGCAACGTACTCGCACTTCTGCTCAGCCTGTGATCCCAAAATGCGTTGTGTCATTTAAACGTGAGTATTACCTTATAATCCCATGATCACTCATGCCCATGGGCGATGTGGGATTTGCCTAGGGTGTTACAGTATGTATGTATGTATGTATGATTAGGTGGCTCGCATCGTTCAGTACATCTTAGAGCCATTATGATTAAAGACGACCTTCTCTGCTCCTGAGCTTGGTTGGTTTTCTTTTAGTTGTGTGGTTTCGGGGATGTCTGCCGTAAAGGTGCATGAGTGGTTTTGGTTTGTTACGGGTGGTTGGCTCTTTGCTTGCACAACAACTTTCACCTGGCACACCTTTCGAATTTCTGTTTTCAATGCCTTTTGGTTCTATTAATTGAGGCAACATTAAGCATCAATTTAGTGGTGACTTGACGTCCACTTAGAGCCCAAATTGAATTGCATGCTGTCTTTAAAACTCATGAAAATTTGATTCCACTATTTTCATGGGGTGTCATCTTTATCTTTATTTTCACCTTTATTTTTATTTTTATTATCCTTTATTTTTGTTTATCTATTTATTTTTTATTACTATTATATTTTTTTTGGTCGGAGGTCCTCACGTACTCTGGAGTAAAGAGAGATGACTTTCTCTTCCTGTAGGTGGTGAATTCTTTCTCGACTCGTGGTTAGAGAAATGACTTCTCTTCTATTCAAGGATAGAGGAAAGACTGTCTACATCTCACCTCCTCAATAACTCGCATGTGCGGGATTGGATTTTGTTGTTGTTGCTGTTGTTATTGTTGTCGTCGTCATATATATATATATATATATATATATATATATATATATATATATATATATATATATATATATAGGGGCAGGATCAATGGGGAAGTAACCTATCGGGGGGAAGCAAAATTTTTTTTTTTCGTTTTTTTGAAAAAAAAAAATTTCCAGCATCAAGATTACACGAAAATATGAACATTTAGAAGAGACACTTCGTGATGAATGTTATTATTTAGGCGTGAAAACGATCGACAAAAATAACATTCAAGATAATATTGTTCGTGAAGAATGTGAACGTTTTTTTTCTTCATGTTTTGTGAAGTAAAATTTAGCCCGATTTAGAGTTTAGGGTTTAGGGTTTAGGGTTTGGTGTTTTGGGTTTATTCCATAAACCCAAAACACCAAACCCTAAACCCTAAACCCTAAACCCTAAACTCTAAACCGTTCGTGTTAAAAACTCAATCTAAATCCTAAATCTAAACCCTAAATCTAAACCCTAAACCCTAAATTTCTAAACCCTAATATCTAAACCCTATAAACCCTAATATCTAAACCCTAATATCTAAACCCCAATAGCTAAAACCTCAAAATACGCTCGAAAAACACGATAATTGTTATATATTACTTCTTCGAGCGTTTTTCCGCCAAAATAAAAACATTTATCACAAAGTGTCTCTACTAAATGTTCATATTTTCATCTCATCTATAATGTTCGTGAACAAAGTTTTTTCAAAAAATGAAAAAAAAAAAAAGTTTTTGCTTCCCCCCGCTTCCCCCCAATGGTTACTTCCCTCTTGATCCTACCACTATATATATATATATATATATATATATATATATATATATATATATATATATAACTTTTTTTGTATATATACACCAAATGGTGGTAACTTTTTATTATTTTATATATACAAAAAACGCAAATCAAATGGAACACGTTAATTTTTGGAATTTTTTAGCGATATAGTATTTTTCCCAAACCCATTTAACGTAGCAGTATGGTCAAAACAAAAAACTGTTGAACAAGTATATCCGACAATTGAAATTCCGGGACCCTGGTGTGATCGACAGAAAGTGTTGAAAAATGGGGGGGGGGGGTTTGTTCCCGGATTTTCAAATTCCGAGGTATTTTAAACACATAAAAAAGCATAAATGGCATTTAGGGTGCAGGGGGTGCCGGATTTTTAAATTCCGGAATCTTGTGGGTGTGCAATATCCTGCCAACTTTTGCACTTTTTTGTGACGTGTTAGGGGTCTTGGAATTTCAAATGCCTGAAACACTTAAAATATTTTTTTTTGACCATACTGTTTATGTTAAATGGGTTTGGGATATACACTCTCCAGCCAAAAAAATCTCCTTTTGTATAAAATTTGCCCTAAATTAAAGTACTCCTAGTGCAATCAATTTTGTTTGGTTGGTCGCTCTTTGCACTTCCAATTCAAAATTGTAGTTGTGGCTAGATGATGATAATGGAGCCCTAAATCGATTAGAAGTATAGAGGTAATTCATACTCTTCTTTCTTGTAGAAAAGCTTGCATGTATTATTTTGTTGATATTCTCAATAACTCATTGTATTGCGGATAAAATATATTTCAAGTCAAAATTTATATATTTATCAATCTACATATTAGATTTAGAAACAGTTAAGCAATATATACTTGCATTGATAATGGAGCCCTAAATCCATGAGAAGCGTGGAAGTAATTCATACTCTTTTAAATGGAGGTAATTCAGAAGCGTTAAAGCATAATCGAAACTATTTTAAGTCTTATGCCAATTCGAGATGCAATCAGAACGAGCATTTTATCAAAGAAATGGACGTATTCCTGGACGACTGCCCGAACTTGTATTTGATCACAATTTGGTTCAAGCGATATCTAGTGTTGGAATTTTGTTGAAATATAAACTTGTCATTGCGAATTTGCGATCTTCCATTTTTTGTTGATGCACCGTTGTCCGGCGACATTAAAGTTCGAGCTTGATGTCGACAAGTTGGGCATGAGAACCGAGTTTGACCAGATCATACTTTCTCTTTCAAGGAGAATTAATGTGAAATGTTTGATCATTGATAGTACTGGAGACATTTTCTACAAATTACCTACATCTTTCTTTTTGATACAAGGGTTAGAATCTTTGGAGCTAATGGGTTGTGATTTTGAACCTCCATTGACATTTAATGGATTTAAAAAGTTGAGGAATATTCACTTTGAAAATGTTTGGGTTTTGGCTGAAGAGCTTCAACATTTCTTCTCGAGTTTCCCACTACTTGAGGAAGTCGTTTTGGTAACGTGCATTTTATAGATGAAGCTCTTTCACTTGAGGATATTATTTTAAATGTATGTTTATGTTTATTGATTCAGATTCATTTTGATAAAGAATATGTAGATGAGAAATCCATTAATTTTGGAACGTTTTTCTAGTGTGCACCTTTGATTCGTACTTTACAAATCTCAAAGTATTACATGAAGGTGATTATGGTTAAAGATTGCATACATCTCATACAAGAATCTCGCCATTGCTAATTTTCATTTTGTTTTTGTTTTCTTCCTTAAAGTACATGGCTGTAGGTGGTATGCCAAATAAGCTTCCGACTTCGTTCCCATGTTAGTTTGCATTTGTGCCTTAAGGGAACAAGTTATCATATCAGCTGCCCTTTGCATAATCATGAGCTCCCAAATCTATAGAAAATTTTCAGTACTGAAGATATATAGCACGAGTTGAGTTAAAAGATGATGTTTCTGCTGACGAAGAACTGAAGAATCTTAGAAATATGATTCGTCTTCCATTTCCCCATGCATCACCTTCAGCAAAATTAATTATTGAACGCTCAATAAATTATTCAAGAGCATCAGAAGATTATCGCATCCAAATGTTACTAACCCAACAACAACAACAAATGTCCCAATAATGGGTGCAACAGTTTCAAGTCGCGAACCTCGGAAACCCGAATGTTGTTATTCCCCCGTTACCCTTTTCAAATGATGATCTAGACGAGAACGGAGAAGAAGATGATGATTAGGATGTGGAGATTATTCGGATTTGAACAAACAAATTTGGATCATTAATTTTTCAGTATTGTTTGTTATTGACAATTTCGGATAATTTGCATGTTTATTGAATGTTGTAAGGTTTTGATATATGTTAGTGACTTACATTTAAAGTAATTTGAATGTTTGTCGTGTTTGTTAAATCTTTGGTTTGTGGTGCCTTTTGACTGAAAATAAGTTGTTTTTAGGTTGTTGTCAAAAAAACATGCCATCGCTAAATGTAAGTTGAGGATACCAAACTACCAAAGAACTGCATATGATAGATATCACGATGAGTTGTCATCGAGAAATATATGAAGTAAATTTTAAATTCAGTGTCGTAAATGGCGGTCGTCTCCTATCAATGAATGCCAGTGTAAACATTATCAACACAATCTTGTTAGAAAGTTCTCCCTTTCTTTCTCAATTATGTTTGGTTGGCTGCTCTTTGCACCTTCAAATCAAATTTGTAAGTCGAGGATGATAATGGAGCCCTATATCCATCTAAATCGTATAGGTATTGCATACTCTCTTCTTTTATGTAAAAAAACTTACATGTACTCCGTATTGATTTATTAGACCATGGATAATGGGCATTTGTCCCCCCCTCCCCCTTTGATGTGGCACTCACAAACGCCCCACAAATGCCTGTAGTGGGGCGTTTGTGGTTAATTTTTTTGAGGCGTTTGTCAATATAAAACGCTTGAAGTAAGAGGCGTTTTTTATTATCTTATTACTTAATTTTTAATACCTATCCTACTGTTTTCACCACTTTTTACCGAACCTCTACTTATATTTTGTCACATCACTCACAAACGCCCTCAACAACATTCCTCATTACAACCCCATACCTAACTCGTCACAGGCATAACCCAAAAAATATCAACGGGACTTGGTGTGAGGACCCTATAGACGTTAAGCAGGTCGCATTCAGCCATTTCAAAGCGCAATTCGAGAAAAGGTACCTAAACAAAATGAAGTTTGCAGACTCAGGGAGTGTGGTGGCTGACCAAACACTGCTGTCCAGAATCAGCGCAGAACAGGCAGCAGAAATCGAAGCATGCTTCACGGAAAAAGAGGAGTTTGAGGCAATTAAAGATTGTAGTTGTGCAAAAGCGCCGGGTCCCGATGGCTTCAAGTTCAAATTCTTAAACTTAATTGGGATCTAATAAAAAACGATCTCATGAACGCTCTCATTTGGTTTTGGGATAGGTGCGAAATTTTCAAAGGTTGTAATGCTTCGTTTCTCACCATAGTGCCAAAGAAGCAAGATCCACTTATTGCAAACGAATATCGTTTGAACGAATATCGACCCATTAGTTTGATTGGTTGCTATTATAAGATTCTTGCGAAGATACTTTCCATTCAGATTCGAAAAGTTTTGCCTTCGGGAATTGGTTACGAGCAGAGTGCGTATCTAAAAGGTCGGTTCATTATTGACGGGTCACTTATTGCAAACGAGGCTATCGACTATCTCAAGCGAAATAAATTAAAAAGCCTTATCTTCAAGGTTGACTTTGAAAAGGCGTTCGATAGTTTAAGTTGGGATTTTTTGTCGGATATGATGACTAGATTAGGCTTCGGTTGTAACATCTAATGTAAACGTTCCCCGTAGCATGATATTGTCCGCTTTGCCCGTAGGCGCACGGATTTTTCTTGACAATCACACACGACGAGAACTTTTCCAGGAGGTCACCCATCCTGGTAGTGCTCTCGCCTGAGCACGCTTAACTGCAGAGTTCTCATGAGATCTGCTGCGCTTGTGGTCTCAAAACGCGTCATGCTAAGAAAGGTCTCAACACCCTTATAAGGCATGCTTCGTTCCCCTCTCCAACCAATGTAGGACGGATGTAACATGGATGTTAAAATCCTCCCCCCTAATGGGACACAGCGTCCTCGCTATGCACGTTTGGTTCGGGGCCTGGCTCTGATACCATCTGTAACATCCCATGTAAACGTTCCCCGTAGCATGATATTGTCCGCTTTGCCCGTAGGCGCATGGATTTTTCTTGACGACCACACACGACGAGCACTTTCACAAGAGGTCACCCATCCTGGTAGTGCTCTCGCCTGAGCACTCTTAACTGCAGAGTTCTCATGAGATCTGCTGCGTTTGTGGTCCCAAAACGTGTCATGCTAAGAAAGGTCTCCACACCCTTATAAGGCATGCTTCGTTCCCCTCTCCAACCGATGTAGGACGGATGTAACATGGATGTTACATTGGTGTCCGTGGAGAATTTGGATCCGAGCATGTCTTAACTTGGCTTCGATTACGGTGCTTGTAAATGCGTCCCCTGCTAATGAATTTCTTATTGAGAGAAGAGTTAGATAAGGTGACCCGTTATCACTTTTTCTTTTTCTTATAGCGGTGGAATGCTTAAACTACATTAAAAGAAAGGCTTGTGAAGGAGGGCTATTTGAGGGGTGAAAGTGGGAAAGGATAAAGTAAAATTATCCTACTTACAATTTGTGGATGATACAATTATTCTCGGTGATTGGCAACATCTTAATTTTTGTAATCTCATGAAAGTTCTTAAGTGCTTTGAAAACGTCTCGGGCCTCAAAATCAACTTCCATAAAAGCCTACTATTCGGTTTGGGGGTCACAATAGAGGAGGTTGAACGAATGGCTTCTCAAGTTGGTTGTAAAGTAGGAGAATTTCCATTCACCTATCTCGGGCTCCCGGTAGGAAAAAACTTGAGTTTAGAGAAAAATTGGGACCCAGTGATCGAAAAATTTAACACAAAACTCGCGAATTGGAAAGCTAGAATGATTTGTATGGTGGAAGGCTCACGCTCGGTAAATCAGTCCTAAGTAGTTTACCGCTATATTGTTTCTCGCTTTTTCGTGCCCCGTTGTGTGTCATTAAAAAATTAGAGAGTATTAGGAGGAACTTTTGAGGGGGGTGGGGGGGGGGGGTTGGGGGGTTGGGTGAGAGTTCTAAATTAGTTTGGATCAAATGGGACGAGTCACTATTACCTTATGACGAGGGGTTTTAAACATCGGGTCTTTTCGGGGGAAAAATCTTGCATTATTGGGGAAATGGTTTTGGAGGGCCAAAATCGAACCGAACTCCTTTTGGTTTTCAATAATAAAAAGTATTTATGGTACTAACGGGCTACTTCCTCCTACGGGTCTCATTGGACCGAAAGGAGTAAGTAGTGTGTGGTCCAACATTTTACGTGCATGTCACATGATCGAGAAGATGAAAATAACCTTTGCAAGTTCGTTTGCTAAAGTTATCGGGAACGGGCTGAAACAGACTTCTGGCATGATCCGTGGCTAGGTGCAGTTCCGTTGAAGCAACAATTCAAGAGGTTATTTCTACTAGACTTGGATCCGAACACACGTGTCCGGGAGAGGGTGAATTGGAGCGAATAGGGTCCATCGACGAGCTGAGGCTGGGCGCGACAGCCTTCGGGTCGGACAATTTCTGAGTTCGAATACTTAATTTCCTTACTAAATGCATTCGTGAAACAGGATAAGATGAAGGATTCGTGGATTTGGAACCTTGCGGGAAACGAGGATTTTACTCCAAAGAAATTGGCGAGTCTCATCGACGAAAAAACAATTGGTAACATGATTCAGGTTCAAGAAGAGTTTCAAAAAAATCATTTGGTGCCAATCAAGGTGTCGATCTTCATATGAAGGGTATAAAAAAAATGGATACCGGTTCGTACCGAACTTGACAAACGAGGTATTGACTTGGATTCCGTGAGATGCCCTTATGTGATGATGACGTGGAAACCATTGATCATTCTTTAATATTTTGTCGGCATGCAATGGATATTTTGAAATGGTGGGGTCTAGGTACATTCACAAACTTAAGTACTAATGAAGTGGTTCGAGGAATTTGCAATCGCTCCTTAACCCCATTGTGGCCGGTTATTTGGCAATCAATCGAGTGGACATGTGCTTACTTATTATGGAAAAATCGAAACAACAAGGTGTTCTCTAACTCAAGTTGGAATGGACCAACGCGCTTGATGGAAATACAACTTAAATCTTTTGAATGGGTTTCGGGTCGAATTAGGAATCGAAAGATAGATTGACTAGGTTGGATCTCGGATCGGGGGTCGAGTCTTTTCTAACGTGTATTTGTTAGTTGCTCACTCCGCAACTTGGTAGTTTCATAGTCGATCTCTTGAACGTGTTCATGTCATTGTTTAGCAATGTATCTCTCGGGTGTTTGTTAAGGGTGTCAGCCCACCCAATCGGGCTGTTCGATTAATAGAATTCACTTGCTTTTCGGGAAAAAAAAACTTCACATCAACGTCATCATTATCCGTGGTGTTACTCATCATGCTATGCATGTATATCCAAGGCCTGGCGGAGGGAATAGGGTAGTCAAGAGAGGTTTGCCACCCACAACATAATTAATAAGCCCAATATATGTATATTTAGTATATGCTATTTAAGTCCATAAAATTTAATAAGCATCCCTTAATTGGCCCAAAATAATTAATGCCCATACAAAAGATATTTGTTTAAATGAAAATAACCTCAATTCAGTGCAGTTAGTCACACACAAAAAATATCGCATATTAACATTAACTCTCCGTAGGGATAAAATTCAAGTGCAACTGTGTAAGGTTAGGTTGTTTTTATAAATGCAATTCATATTCATTACATGAAACCCTTCAATTAAAAAAAATATCATGCATTACATGAAACCTTTCAATTAAAAAATTATTATGTACAGTGACATCTAGTTCTTATGATCATTATCGTTTTTTAATTTATTTGGCTGTTTGTTAATACTCTTTATTCTTTTTAGAAAGCGAAAGGGATCACTGGGAGTGGGGACTAGGAAAGGTGCCAGTGGATACTACATGGCGGAAATGAAATGTGTGTTAAATATGTAGCCAACGGGGGTCGAACTCCTGACCTCCCCTAAAGGAGACAGGCCACCAACCGCTGGAACACATCACAACTTCTTGTTAATACTCTTTATTACTCCGTATTATTATTTATTATTTAGCTAGACGGCTACTTCTGTTTATTTTACTGTGATTATACTTAATACTTATTACTCTTTGATTTTTGACAGATTATGAAGACTGATGTTATATTGTTTTAAATTTAGTTTAATTTCTAATTATGTTCAAGTTATAGTACTGTTAATTTTTTTATTTCAATCAATATTTAATAATTATATTTATACTTATTAGTCTTTAATTTTATACCGCTCGGACAGTTTTTTTACTGCTGATTAAATTTTATTTCAATCCAAGTTTCATTTATCTATCTACCTATAACTAGATTAAGAACAGTTACTCAATACATCAACCTGAAAAAATATCTTACTCGAAACTCTTAATTTTCCAGCCTTAAACATGATAAAATTAATATTTCTGATTCCTATTGAAAAGAACAGTGCGTTTGATTTCATAACTTCTCTTCAATTTTTCATCTTTTATACGGAGTACTTGTTTAAGTTGAAAGATATGTGTTATCTATCTTTATTGCCACTGAAATTTGAAAAAAGTGTTCATGTTTTCTATGAATGCGAGTTATATATAGTTTTTATTAATTTTAATGAGTTGGTTTTCTCCATTCTGTGAATGTATAAATTTATTTATCACTTCGCTTATAACAGTCGCCTATATTTCTCATTACAGAATCGGAGATATCGCTTTTTGTAATTGTTCCCAGGTATATTAATAACAAGTTCAGTTTTTATTTCAGACTTGTGGAGAGTGTATGATGAAAACTCAGTCTCTAAGTTCGGATATAATTAGCTCCCTTCCTGAAAACATAATCGAAACAATGTTAACTCTTATGCCAATCCGAGAAGCATTGAGAACCAGCATTTTGTCAAAGAGATGGAGGTATTGCTGGATGACCATGCCCACACTACAAAAAAAAGAGTAACATTTCAATGCTTTTTTTCTCGCAATTGACACAAGCGTTAATAATATTTCTAATTGTTGACGGTTATAGTTGTTTAGAAATTGTTCACGGGTGCTTGACATATCTTTAACAAATACAAGTGTCAAAAAATTTCTAACGATTGAACATGTCAGAAAGGAAAAAATTAGTGGCGCACTTGAAAGTGTTAAAAAGTAAGATAATATAATTTTGAACAAATATTGTTTTTGACACCTATATTGAAGCGTTAAAAAAAATAATACCCGCTAGATCCAAAAGTTGGATCCAAAAGTTTCGTTATATAACAAATTGGAAAGTATTCGGCGTGATTTTTTTGGGGGGGGGGATCATTGGACAATAAAAAAATGGCATGGGTAAAATGGGATCATTTATTACTACCTTATAACTCGGGTGGTTTAAATGTCGGGGCATTAAAAATCAAAAATTGGGCTCTATTGGGTAAGTGGTGGTAACGCTTCCTAAATGAGGAAAAATCACTTTGGGTTCGTGTCATAAAAAGTATTTATGGTAAATCGGGTGGATTGGGTATCATTTCTTCTCCCTTTGACATCCCCAAAAATAATCTTATCGGTAGAACTTGGCATAACATTATAAATCTCGGACCCACCCTAAGTAAGCTAGGGTGGGATTTTTCTAACTCTTTTTGTAAAGTTATAGGTAAGGGCTCGGAAACTAAATTTTGGCTTGAACCTTGGTGCGGACCGGATACACTCAAAAGTAAATTCCCGAGACTCTTCAGACTCGAAAGTGAAAAGACGGCAAGTGTAGCAGATCGAGCTGTTTGGATGTCAGGGGAAGTCACTTTCAACTGGAAATGGACATTAACACCTCGCCGAAGAACCGAAAGTGAATTAAAAAGCTTAATTGAAAAAATCAAGACAATTCAACCTTCTGGTACCGAAACTGACCGATGGTATTGGATAAACAGTTCAGATGGCAATTTCACTACTAGAAAGCTAAACTCCTCACTGATGTAGCTAATACAAGCAACCATAACTCGGCTCCAACTTCTACAAATAACTTGATCCCTCAAAAAATAGGAATTTTCGTGTGGAGAGCAAAACAAAATAAGCTTCCCGTGAGAACGGAACTAGACAAACGTGGCATTGACCTGCACTCGGTCATATGCCCGGTTTGCAACAAAGACATCGAGACTCTAGATCACACATTATTAAAATGCAAGACGGCTATTGAGTTATGGGATCGTATTCGAAAATGGTGGTCGCTAAACACAATTAACACATCAAATATAAAAGAGACTTTTGAAGGCAAGAATGCAAGCATCACTTCTCCTCATGGCTGCAAAATGTGGCAAGATATCACGTGGTTAACGGGTTACATTCTATGAAAAAATAGAAACGATTGCGCCTTTGGGAAAAACACATCATCGAGTGCTTCTTTGCTCAAAGATATCCAAAATAAAAGCTTCGAATGGATATCCATCCAGTGGAGAAAAGGAAACATTGAGTGGTTAAAATGGCTTTATAACCCACGATATTATGATGTCATCCCTCCAAATAAAACGGGTATCGGCTAATCCACAAAGAGAAACATTTTCGATGTAAATGTATTATCCTGCATAGATCCGTTTTAGCTTACTCGTCCCTATTAGGGTATGGGGCTTAAGGTCTAAATGGGTTAGTATGAGCTGCTTTGTCACCGAGTTCGGTACTGTATCTCATCCTAGTCCGGCTTGTATTATTCAAGTTGATCCTTAAGCCTTTAGGCCTATGGGGATACATGTTGATAGATTAGTTCCTGTTAACCCTCTATTTATAATCGTGTACATTGTAACTATTTCTCTCATTAATAAAAAATGATCTGCTTTTCAAAAAAAAAAAAAAAAAAAAAAAAAAAAAAAAAAACGTTTGAAAAGATCCTATCTGTTCGGCGGCGTATATAAATTCAATTTCACGCACAAATTATTTGATGCATCTGTTTCACGCTTAATTGTTCTAACTAATTTCTCGTATTCACAAATACACGATTTATCTCTCGATTGATTTCAACATTCAATTCGTTCGCAGGTGAGTTAGGGTTTCAATAGTTCACTATATCTTATCTCATCGATTTATTTATCAATTAGTTAGGGTTTCGTCAATTTATCTATCGATTTAATGTGGTATAATCTGTAAATTTGTTATCAAATCAGTTAGGTTTTGTTACTTTTGCGTCTTGTTGCAGATAAGAGGATGATATAGCAAAGGCGGAATGATGATAATTCTAGGTCAATTTTTGCAGATAAGTTGAATGCCTTTATCGGCTAGGTAACTCGTGTGTTCAATCATGTATAATGAGCTTGTTGTGTTGTATTGTTTGTTTATCACATTGTGCTATCTGTTAAGAGTATATATGTAGTTAATTTGTTTGGACATAGTAATACATATGAACTGTTTATGTGATTTAATTGATAAATTTTGCTCATTTGCTTTCTTCTTTATTGTATGGTTTTGTTCGTTGCTTTCATTTTACCCGAAATACTATAAAAAAACTAAGGTTGTCAAATGTGACATTTCATTATAGTAGAATCTACTAGTTTTTAAATTGAATTATACATTGTGATTTAGGTTCTGATTGTGTTATGTATGATGCAAGTGTTTGAAGTATAAACAATGTTTGAAGTATACATTGTGATTTAGGTTCCTCAATCTTTGCATGGTTTCTGTCTATGTAGATGGATGGTAAGTTTTAAACAAACTTGCAAAGTTAAGGATGTGCGTTTCTATATTACTTATGATTAAAGCGTTGTGTGAAGGAGTGTTGATTTGTGTGCTTGTATTGATCAGGTTTGAGGGAGTTTCATGGAGCTCTGACAAAAGTCGGATTTCTTACGTTGCAGAGCTTTTCGCAAACCAATATTCAATGATTTGGGTTACAAAAAGAATGGTGGTTCCGGTCCCACTGATAAAGATTGTAGTAGTTAGAAAGGTCAAGGTGATTGGGAAGATGAATGGGGTCAAGCGTATGAGTATGATAATTCATACAATGTCTATGAGTAAGATGAATGGAGATCTATTGTTTAATTGTGCATCTAAGTGACCTTACCTGATTCACTATTCAACAGAAAAGAGTCCACCTGAAAGGAGAACTTCATAAGGAGCTATGAATGGAGGACGTTATAAAGGAGCTATGAAGGTATAAACATTGTAGCTAACAAGTTGTTGCTACTGTAAGTTTTAATATTGATACTATCAATTGATAGGTGCTGTAAGTCTTGATTCTATAACCTTTGTCTGTTTATATGCGATGAAAAGAACTATGGGATGTTTTCATTTGTGTTGTGGAACCGATTGCATTTAAATGAAGGACTATTATGCCCTTCCAAATTTTATACACAGGTGATGTTATAAGCCTTTTAATTGTATTTATTGATTAATCATGTTCTTCACTCAAATTAGTATGCTTTTTTTCCAGCCTTCATCTGGTGCATCGCGTGAGAGTTGTCGACGTTGATCATATGTTTGAAGAAATCAGTTTGTAGACCTGATAAATATTTACGGACTTGGTAAATATTTATGTCATTAAACTTTGAATCAGCTTTATGTTTATGAAACAGTTTATATAACTTTATCTTTGTCACCTATTTAATGCAGGCCATAGTGAATTAGGATGTTTAGTAAACATGGGTAAGTAAGGATACTCTTATCTAAATAGGCTCCTACTAATATCCAGATTAGTCACAGTGGTCCATATTCAGCCACAATCGTTCCATGCATCAAGGATACGACTTGAGATTCTTTTGTTGCTTACATGTGATTTCTTTTTACAAGGCTAGTAATGGATTAGCACGCACTCTGTCCCCAAGTATTGGAAACTTAGGTCATCTCAACACATTGTAAGTTTATCGAACTGTTTCGTGTCATATATACTGGGATATTTCATTTATTAGGTTATACATATAAATCTAAAAAGTTATATCCTTTGGTATGCATCTATACTGATACTAAGCAAAGCAGATGGTATCTTGGATCCCACCTCTGTTTGACTTCCCTTCACTCACTGCCCGCACCAGGTAACTTCTTTAATATGATATGATCATTAGTTTACTTTATTTCCTAATGGACTAAATGTATATAATTTTTACATATTTCAGTTGTATACTTGTTTCTTTATCTGTTACACATAAAACTTCCTTATTATTAAACCCAAATTACAACTGATTGTAATCATGGGTCTTATTTGGATATGATGTAGGATGTTAGAGTTAGTCTTCATTTAATCTTTTGTTTGGGGGCATGTTTAAAGATATTTTTAATGATTACTTTCAAGATGCTCAACATTTTTCTACAAAACTTATGCTTAAGCCCACTGATGATCCTCATGTAGATATAATGGTGACTTATGCCAAATTTTCGCATTATGGATCTTCTAGTCATGTTTCCGGTTCATATTTGATCGTATATGCTTTGTTTGACCATTTATGTTTTTCTTAATTTGATGCAGGGAGATGCATATAAAGATAGTTTATAAGCATGCAGTTTAGTTGTAGAGGAGATTAAGACTATTTATGCATGTTCTAGTTTGGTTGTTTTTGCTTTGTTATGTATCATTTTAGATAGAGTTGGGTTCTTTTTGTTATGCCACTATCTATTTAGAGATGAAGTTGAGTTTTTTTGTTGTTGCAGTAGTTGAAACTTTCTTTTGTCTATATAATTTGATTGTAACGAATTCAGATTTCTTAAAATATAATTCTATGTGAAAAAATGAGTAGTATATATATATATATATATATATATATATATATATATATATATATATATATATATATATATGCACCAATATATAGGGGCAGGATCAATGGGGAAGTAACCAATCTGGGGGAAGCGGTGGGAAGCAACAATTTTGATTTTTTTGAAATTTTTTTTTCCGGCATCAAGATCACACGAAAATATGAACATTTAGAAGAGACACTTCGTGATGAATGTTATTATTTAGGCGGGAAAACGATCGACAAAAATAACATTCAAGATAATATTGTTCGTGAAGAATATGAACGTTTTATTTTCATGTTTTGGTGAAGTAAAATTTAGCCCGATTTAGAGTTTAGGGTTTATGTTTAGGGTTTTGGGTTTATTCCATAAACCCAGGTTTAGGGTTTGGTGTTTTGGGTTTATAAACCGTTCGTGTTAAAAACTCAATCTAAATCCTAAATCTAAATCCTAAATTTCTAAACCCTAATATCTAAACCCTATAAACCCTAATATCTAAACCCCAATAGCTAAAACCTCAACATACGCTCGAAAAATACGATAATTGTTATATATTACTTCTTCGAGCGTTTTTCCGCCAAAATAAAAACATTTATCACAAAGTGTCTCTACTAAATGTTCATATTTTCATCTCATCTATAATGTTCGTGAACAAAGTTTTTTCAAAAAACGAAAAAAAAAAGTTTTTGCTTCCCCCCGCTTGGTTACTTCCCTCTTGATCATACCAATATATATATATATATATATATATATATATATATATATATATATAGGGGCAGATCAATGGGGAAGTAACCAACAGGGGGGAAAACGGGGGGAAGCAAAAAAAAAAAATTTCGTTTTTTTTTGGAATTTTTTTTTCCGGCATCAAGATCACACGAAAATATGAACATTTAGAAGAGACACTTCGTGATGAATGTTATTATTTAGGCGGGAAAACGATCGACAAAAATAACATACAAGATAATATTGTTCGTGAAGAATATGAACGTTTTTTTTTCATGTTTTGTGAAGTAAAATTTAGCCCGATTTAGAGTTTAGGGTTTAGGCTTTGGTGTTTTGAGTTTATTCCATAAACTCAAAACACCAAACCCTAAACCCTAAACCCTAAACTCTAAACCGTTCGTGTTAAAAACTCAATCTAAATCCTAAATCTAAACCCTAAATCTAAACCCTAAACCCTAAATTTCTAAACCCTGATATCTAAACCCTATAAACCCTAATATCTAAACCCCAATAGCTAAAACCTCAACATACGCTCGAAAAACACGATAATTGTTATATATTACTTCTTCGAGCGTTTTCCCGCCAAAATAAAAACATTTATAACAAAGTGTCTCTACTAAATGTTCATATTTTCATCTCATCTATAATGTTCGTGAACAAAGTTTTTTCAAAAAACGAAAAAAAAAAGTTTTTGCTTCCCCCCGCTTCTCCCTAATTGGTTACTTCCCTCTTGATCCTACCACTATATATATATATATATATATATATATATATATATATATATATATATATATATATATATATATATAGTGAAAGGATCCCTAGAGAACTAGAGTATGTAGAGAAGCCATAGAACTCATAGATTGAACTTCAATCTATATGGAGATTGAGCTTCAATCTATGGAAAAAAAAATTCTGAAAAAAAACAGGTAATCTGCACACAAAAAAAGTCAGTCTGCAAAAAAAAAAAATAAATCAATCTGCACGCAAATTGACTTAATCTGCACAAAAAATGTCAACCTGCACAGAAAAAAAGTCGAAATGCAAAAAAAAAAACTGCAAAAAAAAAACGCAGATTGACTCAATCTGCACGCAGATTGACTCAATCTGCACGCAGATTGACTCAATTTGCACAAAAAAAGTCAATTTGCACAGAAAAAAGTCAACCTGCAAAAAAAAAAAACTGCAAAAAAAGGTCAATCTGCACGCAGATTGACTCAATCTGCACGAGTTACATGAGTTCAGGTTCTCTACTACATTTGGTTCTCCATGGATCCTCACCACATATATATATATATATATATATATATATATATATATATATATATATATATATATATATATATATATATATATATATATATATATATATATATATTGGTAGGATCAAGGGGGAAGTAACCAATCAGGGAGAAGCGGGGGGAATCAAATTTTTTTTCTTCGTTTTTTGAATAAACTTTGTTCATGAACATTATAGATTGAATAAAATATGAACATTTAATAAATACACTTTGTGATAAATGTTTTTATTTTGGCGGAAAAACGATCGAAGAATTAATATATAACAATTGTCATGTTTTTCGAGCGTATGTTGAGGTTTTAGATATTGGGGTTTAGATATTAGGGTTTAGATATTAGGGTTTAGAAATTTAGGGTTTAGATTTAGGATTTAGATTGAGTTTTTAACACGAACGATTTAGAGGCTAGGGTTTTGGGTTTAGGGACTAAACCCAAAACACTAAACCCTAAACTCTAAATCGGGCTAAATTTTACTTCACAAAACATGAAAAAAAATGTTAACATTCTTCACGATCAATATTATCTTGAATGTTATTTTTGTCGATCGTTTTTCCACCTAAATAATAACATTATCATGAAGTGTCTTTTTTAAATGTTCATATTTTCATCCAATCTATAATGTTCGTGAATAAAGTTTTTCAAAAAATGAAAAAAAAAAGAAATTTTTGTTTCCCCTCGCTTCCCTCGATTGGTTACTTTCTCATTGATCCTGCATATATATATATATATATATATATATATATATATATATATATATATATATATATATATATATATATATATATATATATATATATATATATATATATATATAGTGGTAGGATCAAGAGGGAAGTAACCAATCGAGGGGAAGCGGGGGGAAGCAAATTTTTATTTTTTTTCGTTTTTTGAAAAAACTTTGTTCACGAACATTATAGATTGGATGAAAATAAGAACATCTAGAAAAGACACTTCGTGATGAATGTTATTATTTTGGCGGGAAAACGCTCGAAGAAGTAATATATAATAATTATCGTGTTTTTCGAGCGTATGTTGAGGTTTTAGACATTAAGGTTTAGATATTAGGGTTTATAGGGTTTAGATATTAGGGTTTAGAAATTTAGGGTTTAGGGTTTAGATTTAGGGTTTAGATTTAGGATTTAGATTGAGTTTTTAACACGAACGTTTTAGAGTTTAGGGTTTAGGGTTTAGGGTTTGGTGTTTTGGGTTTATGGAATAAACTCAAAACACCAAACCCTAAACCCTAAACTCTAAATCGGGCTAAATTTTACTTCACAAAACATGAAGAAAAAAAAAACGTTAACATTCTTCACGAACAATATTATCTTGAATGTTATTTTTGTCGATAGTTTTTTCGAGAAAATAATAACATTCATCACGAAGTGTCTTTTCTAAATGTTCTTATTTTCATCCAATCTATAATGTTCGTGAACAAAGTTTTTTCAAAAAACGAAGAAAAAAAAATTTGCTTCCCCCCGCTTTCCCCCGATTGGTTATTTCTCCATTGATCCTGCCCCTATATATATATATATATATATATATATATATATATATATATATATATATATATATATATATATATATATATATATATATATATATATATATATATATATATATATATATATATTAGTTGAGAAATAGGAGGTTTGTTAACTCTTTTTTAGGTTGATAAATAATGTAATTACTCACATTTGGAAGTGTCAAAAAGGTGGTTGGTTGTCAAGGGTTATAAAGTTTACTCTTAACATTTGGAAGTGTCAAAAAAGTGGTTGTCTAGTGGCACTTAGAAGCTTTAGAAAGTTTACTCTTTCTTAACACTTTTAAGTGTTAAAAAATGAAAAAAATTGTATGACGTTTGAAAGTGTTACAAGTTGAATCTTTAATCTCGTTTAAAAGCGTTAGAAAGCTTACTAGTTTTTAACACTATTAAGCATTAAAAAATGAAAAAAATTTGTAACACGTATTTCTTACGCCAAGTCCAAGCGTCAAAAAATTTATTGTTGGGGCTTTTAAACGTCATGAAGTGGTGAAAAAAGTGTTACGATCTATAAACTGTTTTGTAGTGAATGAATAGACGAACCTTTAAACGAAAAGGTGCAACAATTTACTCACACCTATTGGAAAACGGTAGGGTTTTTAACCCTTTTCAATATTACAATTTCCATAACGGTATCAAGTTAACTCTTACGGGCGTGTACTTCACACTCTATTAACCCGTTATAAGTATATCTTGATGCCCGTTGCTTTCAAGTAAATCCCAATTAACTAAAATGCTTGTTGATAACACTAAAATCACCAACAATAACTTGATAAGGTGTCCTATAGGTATGACTGTATCATACAAGGTTCAAACATTGCTAGCACATTTTTGGATGGTCAGAGAGAAGTCCGTAAATAGTCACAGAATAACCAATTAGGTTGTGTATATATGTGTGTAAAATATGATCCATTTTTCCCGTGAAGCATGATCATGTATCTCTCACCATTTAGCCCCCGAAGGATATGCATAACTATTCAAGTGAAGAAAAAAAAGGTTTGGACTATCCACGCAATTTATGACAAATTATGAGGACCATACGTATAATTTTATCTTTTCTATATCCTCAAACGTAAATAAAGTTGATCATGTTCCTTTTGCTGTATAATGGAGTAATAAAATTTGCCCTAAATCAAAATATACTCAGGTTTGGTTGACTACACTTTGCACTTTTTAATTCGTATAGCTTGTTGATGATAATGGAGCCCTAAATCGATCAAAAGCGTACAGGTAATTCATACTCTGTTTTTAATTGTAAGTAAATAACTCATGGTGTTGCGGATTATATTAATTTCAATTCAAGTTTTGTTGATCATCTGTTAATTAGATTAAGCTATAGCTACACGATACTTTAATTTGAACTGAAGATATCTTACTCGAAATTCCTACTGTAATTTTCAAGCCCTAGATCTGATAAAAATGTTTTTGATCCATCTTGAATTCATAATTGCATTATATATTGCAGACTTGTGGAGTGTATATGATGAAAACTCAAAGCCGAAGCTTGGATATAATCAGTTCCCTTCCTCAAAACATAATTGAAACTATTTTAACTCTTATGCCGATCCGAGATGCATTGAGAACGAGCATTTTGTCAAAGAGATGGAGGTATTCCTGGATGACTATGCCCAAACTTGTATTTGATCGCTACCTGATTCGAGCGTTATTTGAACGCCATGAACATTTGGTGAGATCTAAGCTTGTCAATGCGATCTTCCATGTTTTATTACTACACAGTGGCCCGACGATACTAAAGTTTGAGCTTTCTATCTCCGGATTGGGCATGGTAACCGAGTTTGACCAGATCATACTTCATATTTCAAAGAAAATTAATGTGAAAGAGTTAATCATTGATATTCAAAACACCTCCTACAAATTACCCACTTCGTTTTTTTCCTTGCAAGGATTAGAATCAATTGGCCTAAGTAATTGTCATTTTAAACCTTGCATTTTCTCTCGAATTCTCCACTACTCGAAGATATCACTTTGGTACGTTTACTGATGCAGTGCCTTTAATCTATACTTTAGCTACCTCAAAATATTACATAAAGGTGATTTTGGCTAAAAAATTATATACGTATCATACAAGAATATTGCGATTACTAATCTTGATTTTGTTTTTTCCTCTTAAAGTACTTGGCCGCAGGTTGTATGCTAAATAAGCTTTCGACTTGGCTTCACCTCAAATATGTTTGTTTGCAATTGTGCCCAAGGGAACAAAATGCCATTTCATCTGCCCTTTGCATCATCAGGAGCTCCCCAAATATAGAGAAACTTATTTTTCAGGTATATAATTGTATTGCTTATGATAATGGTTCTTCAAATACAGTTTTAATGACATTGAATCATGTGTTCTGTATCAGATGTATGATAATGAAGAGTTGCCGATTCAAGAAAGTTCCATGAAGTTTGATGATCTCCAACATGACTTGAGTTTGACCTTAGATCATCTTAAGCATTTTGAAATAGTAAGTTTTAGTAACAATGTGTTTGAGATGGAATTTGTGAAACTGGTCATGGCTAAATCGCCTATACTAAAGATAGCACGAATTGAGCTTAACAAAAATGTTTTCGTTGATGAAGAACTGAAGATTCTTAGGGATATGGTTCGTTGTCCATTTCCACGTGCATCGTCATTGGCAGATTTAATTGTTGAACGCCCAAAAGGGTATTTGTAAAGTCTAAGATTTTGGCGATAGTAGGTTTGTCTTTCTTAGTATTAAGTATTGTCAAAGCATAGTGATGTGCTTTTTTGTGAACTATTTTGTGGAGAACAGTGTTTAGATGATGTTTTCTTATGTCGTATGAAGTGCTACTTTCTGCTTTGTAATAATCCCAAAGCTTTTAATGTAAATCATTCTGTGTGGAACTCAATTAAGTCTATTATTTTGTACATTCTGCTTGATCTTTTTTTTTTTGTACAACTTGCTTGATCTTGTTATGGGTGCTTAGAAATGCAGTTTCTAACCCTAAATCAATTAGTCAAATATGTGTAACAATATTTGACTACAAAGGTCAAGATTCACCTACTAATATGATGAACAACCTTCCTCCCAACATAATACAAACAATGCTGACTCTTATGTGTTTGCGCGATGCATGTTGAACAAGTAATCTCTCTAAAAACTGGGGGGATCAATGCGTTGATATTCTCAAATTTGACGATGCACTCTTTGAATTCTCCCTTTCTATGTCTGAATTTTGTAGTTTTGATATAATGAGATATTGACCAGCTCACTTATCAACAATGTGACTGAAGGATTTTATTCTTTCAATTGGGCTAGGTGACGTCATAACCTACTACCATCATTCTTCACATTAGGAACCAGTGTGTTTTAACCTCTCTCGGCTATTAAGAGATTTGATAAGCTTATCAGCTTATGTTTTCACAATGTCTGCATAGATTTAAAAGCTCTAGCCATTTTATCTTGAAATTCTCATACTTAAGGCATTCACTCTTTTATTTGCATGTTGTCATCTTATTGTTCCGTGGAGTGGTCATTTGATTATTGCAATGGTTTCAGTCTTATGTTGTTCTTTTGGTTCTAATTTGGTGTTTGGAGGCACCTGTTTTGTTTCAGTTTGTTGGATTGATGTTTGTTGACGGTTTTGGCTATTTGTATAGTATACAAGGTATGCATTGCCTTGTTGGTTCAGTATTTTTTTACAGGCCTCCTTTTGGGTTCGTTTCATCCAAGTGCTCGGTATCCATTTTTAAGTCTTCTGTTCAAGTTTCCCAGGCTCATGTGGTTTTCTCTCTCATGCGTTTCGTTTTTGTGATCAAGTTCATGGATGTATCTTGTTTGTTAGAGGTGTAGTATGATTTGGTTCTAGTAGTTTTAGTTGGTTTTGTAGTTCTTCTTCTACATTATTTAATGATGTGTTTCAAAATTATTTGTTCAACTAGCTTAATAGCCCGTGCGTTGCACGGTTGATTTAAATTTGTTATCAACAACTTACAATATATTAACGCATTTTTTTGGGACGAAGTGAGTATTTGAAAACCTTAATATTGATAATTATTATTACAATTACAATAACAAAACCTTTCATTATTATTGATATTATAAACGCTATCAATAAATACAATTACAATGCAACAATAAATTGTTTTTAGTCATTGTCACTAAATTTATTTTCTGCACTTGCTCTATTATACTAAAAAATGAATAGATTTTAAATAAAACTACTACATGTCATATAGAGAAAAAAAACTAAAAAAGGCTTCTCATCTGTATTATTCGAAAACGTTGTTATTGTAAACAATTACATCAGATGTAGAATACATGATTATTTTTCATGTGCTAAGTATTATTGTTGGACATTTTAAAATTTTTTGTCCATGTGCTAATCACCATTGACTATGAATTACCACTATGCAAATATATTTGATGGACATTAGTTTTTTTAGTCGGACTCAAACTCTAAAAGCAAAAGTTGTTACAAGTAAAAATGTAAAAGTTGTTATAAGCAAAACTTGTTATAAGCAAAAGTTGTTTTTGACCAAAAATCAACTACGTGATTTTGGGTAACTGACTGACTACGTATACCTTGTAATTTAATTTTTCTTTTGTGTTTTTTTTTTTTTTTTTTTTTTTTTTTTACAAAAATGTTGATTACCAATAGGTTTTAATTTAAAATGTTTTATTACCAAATAAAGAAAAGGCAATGTACCACCGAATTATTGGTTGAGTGGTAAAAAGTTCATGTTGGTTCTGGGTCCGTTTTTTTTTTAAAAGCAAGTAGATTATAAACATCAACACAAGTATAAGTCAATCTACTACTAAGCTGCTATATACGATTTGCAAAGGAGCAAACCGAACCCGAAATTACAATAATCTTAAATATACACTAGGGTCGTTTAGCCAAGATAGCCAATCTAATTTCCTTCCTTTTACTCGATGAGAAATCCACTCATATGAGCGGATTTGGCTTTCATTTAGCGCCACCGGAGTGTTCCAACAAGAGTCACGAAAAACCTTATTATTCCTATTCTTCCAAATCAGGTATGAACAAACTCATTCAACCGCTTGCCATATCTTCTTACCAAGAGGAGTCGTTGAACTCGAACAATTACCCCGTAGAATCTCATTTATACTTAGATTGCTCATGCCTCCAAAACCCCACCAAGAGTAGACTCGTTCCCACAAGTCAAAAGCGTGTTTGCAAAAAATAAAAGTGTGCTCCACGGTTTCAAGATCTTCATCGCAAAGGGGGCATCTAACACTATGAAGATCAATGCTCCGTTTATCGAGCTCCACCCTTGTTGGAATACGCCTTTGAACCGCTCTCCAAACGAAAATTTTAAGTTTTTTCGGGACCAAGCTATTGCGCATAGTGACCATGTTGTGTGAATTACCTGGAGAGATTGGAGAGATCTGATCTTCAATTATCGAACATAGTGCTTTGACTGAGAAAGAACCATCATTTGATAGAGCCCATCGAACCGAGTCAGAACCTGGATCAAAATTGTAACCCGAAAGCAAGCTGCACATGTCTTCAAATTCGCTTAGTGTCCTGCCTGTTGGAAATCGAGCCCATTCCCACTTCCAGAGCGAAGGAACAACAGAAACAACCACTCGATCTTTGATGGCGGCATTCTTCACAGCTTCTAATCTGTATAAACGAGGGAACAAGATTCGAAGCTTATTCCCACCGATCCAAACTTCGTCCCAGAATTTTGAGGAAGATACAACACTAATTCTTTTGATAAACGAGTTGTTGAAAGGAATTCCCATCTCTTGCACTTTATGACCTGCAACAATAATTGAACGCCACACACTCGGATTTGAGCAACGAATTGCTTCGTTTCCCAAATCTAAGCCACCACAAGACCCATAAATGCTTCGAATTATGTTGACCCAAAGAGAATTGGTCTCGGTTTTGAACCTCCACCACCATTTTCCCAATAAAGATAAATTTTTATAATTTAAAGACCTAATGTTTAATCCCCCGTTATCGTAAGAAGAGATAACCTTTTCCCATTTTACCCAAGCTAATTTAGAACCCGAAACCGCCCCACCCCAAAAGAACTCACGCCTCACCCTCTCAAGTATTTTTAACACACATGGCGGGGCACGAAAGAGCGAGAAATAGTACAACGGAAGACTATTGAGGACCGATTTGATAAGAACCAATCTTCCACCAAATGACAACGATCGCATTTTTCAACTTGATAACCGAGCTTTAATCTTGTCCATTATCAGGTTCCAAGTATTAATTTTATTCAATTTAGCCCCAATTGGCAACTCAAGGTAAATGAAAGGAAATGAACCCACTTTACAACTTAGATGTCGGGCTATATTTTGCACCTCCACATTGCCAACACTAATACCATAGAGAAAGATTTTATGAAAATTAACTTTTAATCCCGAAGCTAACTCGAAGGATTTAAGGAGGTTTTGTTGGTTCTGGGTCCGTATCTTTGAAAAAATAGGTGCACGTTCAAATCCTTAGGGGGGAGGAGTTTTCTCCAAGATTGTGCCTCTGGTATCATTCACTCTGTGTGGGCCAAACAGTTAACCTAAAGTATTTTGGGTACGCTTTGCGCAATTGATGCTAAGAGTTTCTTTCTAATGTGTGGGTGGCAAATGAGAGGTTCGATGCAAAAATTGCCTTTCTAAAAAAGGAAAAGGCAATGTGGTAAAAGGCAGGGGATTATAAGAGTGATCTCAACCATGACAAGCTTCCTCACCAGGACTAGCCGCCACATCAACACTTCCTCACCTGGACTAACCCAGAAATAAACACTCTCAACCATGACATACTTCCTCAAATAAATTGGGACCCACTATATTAATTAAATATTGTGTGGTACAAATAATGGATCAAAATGTACAAGTCATCCTAGCCTTTTTAACATTCATCCGCCCTGCAATCTGCTTCAGGAAGAAAGAAACAAGGGCGAAGAAACTGGGTGAGGTGTGGAGCAGAGAGGAGGGATTGATGGTGCCAACGGCGTGGTGCTGGGCGGAGAGGAGGGCGGCCTCCACCACACCACCGTTGGGAGCTCTCTAATGGAATTTTGTCATTTGTTTCCGTGTTGGCATTTTGTCCTTTATACCATTTTGTAGTGGGGAGGGGCGACAGAGTCGGTGGTGTGGGTTGTTTTTTTCACGTTTTTTATGACTAGGATGTGTAGGTTTTTGGGGTGAGTGAGAAGTATTGCGATGATGTGTTAAAATATAATTGGTAAGTAGTAAAAAATGAATAATATAATATACAATTAATATAATAAAATCAATGCTCATTGCTTTGGTGTAGGATTCCAACTCACGCCTCTTAAACATCCTAAAGTCACGCCCCACTATGGATGAAAGTTGGTGTTGCTTTTTGCCAACTAGGATCCCACGCCCATGGCTTGGCTTGTTAGCGATACAAGTGGTCTTATGGGTAAACGTCAACTCCAAGGATTCTTTTTCTACAATAAAATGGTCACTTGAAACAAAAAAATGGATTAAATAGGTTATTTTGTTCTTTTTTCTGTTTATTTCCGTTTAAAAAACCAACAATGTTTCTGTATTTTGGTTGTATATGTTTTGCTTGACTATTTATAATATTCCCGATGCTGATATTTTTACTTTTCTTTTAAAAATAACGAATACTTATATAAAAACGAGATCATTTTCCAAAGTAATTGAGAATAAGATAGGACATGAAAAAATGGGGAAGCTCACACCTAAAAAAAATCGTCTAAACAAAAACTATTTATAAACGAGTCTCTCTAACATATCGGAAAAATTACAAACAAACTAATCAAACAAAAACCGAGAATAACATGGAAATACAACGACGAAACCAAGCGAAGAACATAAGATGAACCACAACAATCAATCTCGAGGACCCGCCCTTTTCAATTTTACATTAAGCCTCTCTTTCAAAACATTCTTCCCGGAACAATTCTTAATCTTGTAAGATAACACATTAGCAAATCCATCACCTGACACGCTCTCCCCGGTCAAACTTGCTATCATATCATCGAATGTAGTGAAAGCCTCCACGGACATATTTCGTCTATCTCGATTGTCGATAAGCCGCCATCTCTTCCGTCTTGAGGACCCATAAACAAATTTTGAATTATGTCCCTGTAATCCAAGTCGTCAATGTTAACTTTAAGCTTATAATCACCGAAGTGTTAGCCCCGTTCCCCTTTTTTCTTGACCTTGGGTTAGCATTACTAAGTAGACATCTTGGAACATCTCTATTTATAAAATAACGCGCTTTATAAAAACCGTCACGCGAGGGAACCTCGCAACCCCAATTACATCTTCCACTACGACCAATCAAAACCAGTTTAGGCCTTCAACGTTCGATTAAACCTTTCTTTTTGTCAACAATTCTTCACTCTTTTTACCCTTCTTCAATCGATACAATAAAACCTTAAACGTAATGTTATAATCATTCGGCAGCGACACATCAATGACACCAACATGAACGTTATTGACCTCGATGACACCAACATTAACCTGATCGTTGCCTCATTCATATATAAAAGGTCACAACCATCCATCGCATCTGTATCCTTACCTGGTTCGACATCCTTAACTACCAAACCACTATTTCTATCACTCACATCAACCAATTGTGATGTTTTACTCATTAAGTCATCTTTCGTATTAAAACTGGTTCCCTGATCCCAGAATGCTTAAAGGAAACACCATAGGACCTAATCCGGCCTACATGGCCGTGTTAGGCTTGGGAGAGATGGGCTCACTCAATACATCAATACACCCACTAAGAGAAACCTGATCTACACCAGGCCCATCGAAATCCAATTCCCACCATCTGAATTCGATTCGACTGCAGAATGCAATCCAACTTTAGTAGAACCAAATTAAATATCCGATCTGGGACCTGTAACAAACTCAGAAAATAGAACATCAAAGGCAAAAGAAACCGATTCAAAATAGAACATACTGATTGGGGTGGGCAAAACCGGATATCCAAAATTTCGGATATCCGAAATCCGGATATCTGAAATTCGGATAGTGAATTTGACCATCCGATATTCGAATCCAAAATTTCGGATATCTGATTTTCGGATACCCGAAATTTCGAATTCGGATATCGGATTATCCAAATATCCGAACTTTTTTCTTAAAGAACAAATTCAGTCATAAAATTGACGCATGTATAGAACAAAGTAAAAAAAAAAAAAAAAAAAAAAAAACAAACTAACCATACTCTAACAAAATTGACGCATAGTAGTTAAGCAAGAATTATATACATCAAATATATCAACGACAATAAAAATGGATATTTATAACTCTCGAACAATTTAAACTATGAGTAGTTGATATGGAGAGATTAAAATAAAACATAACCTTAATTTGCATATCATGGTCACCCAAATTACATTACATTACATTACAATTACATTACATTACATTACATTACATTACATTACAATTACAAATATAGCTAATAGACAACAACTTATGAATATTACTATTCCTTTTTTCAATTCTCACAAACTTAACCCCCTAACTTTTATTAAAATACAAATCGAACTCCCACTTTATACGTATATTTTTTTTAAATTTCACAAACTTAACCCTCTAACTTTTATTAAAATACAAATCGAACCCCCACTTTACTAACTTTTTTTTTTAAAAAATAAAACCCGAACGCTAAAAGAAGCAACTTTCACAAAAGGAACAACCCTTCAATATTAGATGTCGAAAAAAATTCTTTTTTACAAAATAGATCAAGACTTTTTTTTTTAACTTGCATTCAAAACGGAGCCCCCCGGCGCGAAGCGAGGGCTCCACAATTAGTTTTAACTATAATAAAAAAACATCAGCCCTCATTTGCATATCTTCGTTATCTCATTTGTGTTGAATATAGTTTTGGTTAGAAGAATTGGATATGGTTGCATAGTATTTGTGAAGGATGTTATTCCATATAGGTGGGAGGAAAAAGTTGGAGGGGACTTGCTTGATTATAAAAGAGGGGTTAAGTCTTCATTTCAAATTGCACCAATCAATACACTTTAAGTATTTGATTATTTCTTTCTTTCTTACTCTTGTTTGAAAGTTGTATTAGTTAAATATTTTGGAGAGTGTAGTTGGCTTAAGAGAGTCGTCTATATCATTGTAACAATTTGTGATATAGTGTATTTTTCTCTTTGGGGGCCGGTCGTTTTTCTCCTGTTTTGGAGTTTCCACGTTAAATCTTGTGTTGTGTATTGTTCTTATTTCTTTACTGTTATCATTGGGCTGGGTGTTGGGAATTAGTGAGGCCGTAATTTCCCAACAACTGGTATCAGAGCGTCAGGTTTGACGGGGGTCTCGGTTATAGGAGTCGGAGTATGCTCTGTGGTTGCCACGGGAGTGGATCGTCCACATCATAAACGAGTTCTATAACAACCCTCATATTTCCATACTTGAATTGACTAATTTGTCTATAGGGTTGTTATCCATACGTAATATATAATTAAATTCGACGTTGATCAAATATTTATTTTTAGTCGACACTTTTTATTAACTAAAGTTTACACTAATTATATAAAATAACTTTAGTTAATATTAATATTAATACGTATTATATTTAAAACTATATGAAACATAATTATTAATTAAATGATAAGTTATTTTAATCATTATATATATATTTTTAGCTTATAAAAAAAAGAGATTTTTTTATAAATTAAATAATGAGCCCATGAATTTTGACTAAATATTTTCAAAAATAAAAACTTATTAAAAACATTTTTAACATATTTTTATTTTTTGTCAAAATTGGCACCTTTATTTTATTTATATTTTTTCTTTTCACCAACCATTTTTTTCTATAAATACCCACTTCCATTTCATAAAAACTTGTATCAAATTTTTGGAAAAACTCTCTCACAAACTTGGGAAAGTACTTGAGGTATTTTCTATATTTTTTATCGAATTGCTTTTATTTTTTTGTATATTCTTTAAAAATTCGAATTTAATATATATAAATTATTTTTACATGTTATAATTAGTATTATAAGTATTATGATGTATAAAAATAATTTTGATAATTTATGGAATATTATTTATAATTAAATACGAATTATGTAGTATTTAAATATAAAAATAATATAAAATTCGTAATAAAATATTAAACAGTAATAAAAATAATTATAATTTTTTTAAGATTATTATACTTTTATAAACAAGCGAAAATTATAAAAATTAAATAAATTGGACGATTAGTATTTAAAAAGAATTTACTTTTGCATTATTCTAAACCGAGAGAAATAATAAAGAAAATACAAAATAAATACAAACGTGTATTAAATATTTTTATATGATTAGTAGCATCACTAGATACTTTAAAAAAATATAAAAATTAATTTTAAAATATTTTTCCTATTTATTTAATTATAGGCCGATTACAATGGTTAAATAATTAGAAAACATTAAATAAATAATATTTTGATATAAAATTTGATTTAATAATTTTTATAACATTTTTACATAATATAGAACCTGTAAAAAATATAAAATTATTTATTTAGGTCGATTTAATATTTATTACCTAATTAAATTTGATTAATATAAACCGAGTATATATATAAAGAAAAGTGGGAAATAAATACAAAAACTTGATAAAATTATTTTTATAAAATATCCTACTGAATTGTATAATTAACTAAGTTTATAAAAATTATAAATATAATATTTAATGAATTAATATTCGAATTAACATATATTAGTATGATTTTCGATTAACATAAGTATATTACATATACTAAATTAATATTATTATTATAACTTACGGTTAATAACTAAGTATACTATATAATAAAGTATAATGCTTATAATGTAAGTTAATAACAATGCATTATTAATAAACACTTATTTTATAACTATACTAATTTAATAATAATAACTTATAGTATATAATATAAGATAATCAAATTGTTAATACATTAATAAATATAATATAACATATATAATAATATATAAACCTAAAGTGAAGGTTAATCAAAGATAATGTACAATTCATGTGAACTTCATCGCTACTCACGGTCGTAAGTGAATGATGTCTAGGTTGTCATTTATGGGTAAGCTTGTGGATCTCGAATGTCATGACTTAGATTCTGGTCAAGAGTCCTGGGCCCCCGGTTATATCTGGTCATTCCTGACTTATTTGATAGCAACGAAGTTTAAGTAAAGTTATACAACGTCTTGCTAAAGATTAACCTGAACTTTCTAAAATTGGAAAATTACTATAAGTGGAAACTTTCCATAAATAGTAACATTCCGAAAATGGAAATTCTTTAGTGAACCATTACTATCAATATAGTACTATATACTATGGTCTGTTAGGCAATGTCTGATCATACGTTCTATCTCTAGGTTGAGATCTCGGTCACGTCCTTCCGTTCAATTCTTTCGTGGAATACTCTTTTGTGCTACTAAGGTGAACTTCATAGCCCCACTTTTTACTATTTCATAACTGTTTTACAACTTTAGGGTGAGACACATGCTTGATTTTAAACTGTTTTACGCTTAGACACAAGTACTCAACTGTTAACTATGCTGTCTTGCTTTGATTCATGCTAAATCTCTACCGTAATATCGTTAATTGCTACGTATAAATGCAAACTTAATTATTGTGAGTAGGCCTATTGAGAGTAACGTCTCTAACCATTCGACCGTTGGTCTTTGGTTACATAATAATGATTCCACGACACTGACAGTACAAGGTGTCATAGGGTAAACTTGTTTAGTAGCGATATTACAAAATGCAGCAACACTTTTAGATTGATATTTCTATATCAATCAACTTTAAACTAAATCTTGTAGTCTAAAACTTTGGATATTATTTATAAACCTGTGAATTTCACTCAACTTTTTTGGTTGACACTTTAAGCATGTTTTGTCTCAGGTGATGATTGAGCTAGCTGTTTGCAACTTTGTGATGATAGATTTGATGCTTGCATGGAGTCCACATCGCATATTATATTTTAGTTCATAAACATTTATTTTACGTTTTAATAATAATGTAAACATGTATTACTGCTTCCGCTGTTTCATTAACAAAGGTTTTATTTAAAAAGTCTCATATAGAGTCGTTCTCGTTTATACAACTGTGTTATGATATGATTGGTCACAATTACCCCTGGTCCATTTTGGGAGGTGTGACAGATTGGTATCAGAGCAGGTTGTTGTAGGGAACCAGGATTGCATTTTATGTGTGCCTTATACAATTAGGTACCTTAGTAATGTAGGACTACAACTTTCTTTGACTATAGTGCCTTTAATTGTTGCCTTTAACTGTTAAATGCTACACTATACTTTAGAAACTTTACTTATCTTAGAATGCCGAGCCAATCTAAGAACTCTGCTCATTCTCCTAAGTACTATTCAATTGCGCCACCACATTTAAATGCGATACCGTTCTCGACATTCCTATGTCATTTATCATGGTTTTGTGTATTACATATGTATTACATGAAATATTATCCATGAATTTTTGAAACTCCTATATTTGTTACTATTCATACTCAAACGTATATAACTCCCTGTTATATCACGTACCTATATGCTTTATGCCTTTATGCATCAGTTTGCGAACTGAAAAATATCATTGAGTTATCGAGAATCTCAAAGACATTATAATGTCATCACTACTCATATTCATTACTTTTATACCTTTTATTTCTCATTATTGAATTTTATTGACGGATGGAGTCTACGAAACTCTAGAATGGAAGGGTTTGGATTACCGATTTAAAGGATCCTATAGCTCAAGCCCCTAGACCTGAATAGGTCATTACGATTTGAAAGTCTTTAATCGAAAGATTATCATATTACATACTTATCATTTTATGATCTCGACACGTCATGCTGCTATTATTGGATTATAGACACATCATATCTTATTATATCTTATCATATCTATCTTAATAAACTTTGTCTAACACTTTTCCTAAATTTCCTCCGTAAATTACGAAAATCTTTTTGCTATATATACGTATATCAAGAGGACAAATATATCATTCAATATTCAACACTCATCTCATAACAAAAACCCTTATTCCGATCAGATAATATGGATTTCTCACTTGATTCCTCGAACTCCTCGAGATCCAATGGCAGCGTCACCTGAATGAACCAACCAATTAGTCATCATCTATTTTGGATGAATTGGGGATGGGTTCGTAGTAAACTTAATCAATGGAGACAAGAAGAAGGTGATCCCTTCCACCAACCGAATTCACCTCTTGGTGAAGAACCTGAAGCACTTACCGGCGAACCCGTTCGGAATACTATTTTCACCCTCATTTCCAGGGTATCCAGTCACGAATATATAATATCTAAAATTCTAGATCTTATTCATCCACTTGTCCGAACCGCCAATCACCCCGGAATAATAGAAGAAGTCAATGAGCTTCGCGCTCGAGTGGTGGCTCTGGAGAATATGGTGCGAAACCTACGAGCACCAGCAGCAGCACCAGCAGCATAACCAGCATCACCACCAATACCAACAGCATCACCACCAATAGCATCAGCTTCACCAACAACAAACACCATAATCTGTACCTCGGATATCAACATCGTACGCCCCATAGATACCAAGGAATATTAGTACTAATGAGTTAAGATGTATTGACTCATTCTTCCTGAAAATTATATATGTATACTTTATATATATATATATATATATATATATATATATATATATATATATATATATATATATATGGTTTGGAACAATAATAAATCTTTTCGTATTAAGCTATTACGTGTGAATCTTAACTAGTATGTACTACTTGGTTAATTCATATCACTAATATGCTATGATGTACATCCCTCGTTAATGACTTAACAATCGTTAATCATTGCTTCATCACAATAAACTCCATTTCATAATAAACTAAGTGTATTATTCAAATACATGTTTGGTTTTACACTTTCATTTTCGATGTACTCAAAACTCTTTAGAAAACATCATTCGTGCCTTGTGAATTTCACAAGAATTCCACGAGCATCAACATCATATACCGAGGTATATCAATAACAATGAACGATGGAGTATTGATTCATAACTTCATTAAAGAAAGATTCTGCGATGATTATGTAATCTCTCAAGTTTTGAAGATTATTTATTCTCGCTTCAACCGCAAATCAAATGAGTTTAATAGTATATTAACTCATTAAATCTATATTATACATGAAGAATACATATATGAACGTATATCTTCATAAAGATTGTAATTAAAAATCTTTTTGTACAAACTGTTAATTGTGAAAATATTTTAACGGGTAGGTAAAACCCGAGAAATATTTATATCTCACATTAATATCTTACATTGTACATTCTTCAAATTCTGATTCAATAATTAGTAACTATACTACTTACATCCACATATGTATCTGTTCACTAAAGAACAACCATTTTCATACAAATTTAATTACCTATTCTGATTTGGACATATCGGAATCCAAGTAAAGCTTTAGCAAGTGTAATCTTCCTAAAGATCACTACATTCATGAATTATATTCATTCGTATTCTATGATGAATTATCACATCAAACCACCGAAATTATCGTTCATTACTTTTGAAATCAACAACGCCTATTCATCAACCATTAGATCCGTTGACGATTACAATCAGCGGTTAATCATCTAAAAACGAAATTTCTTGAAACCATCTCGGATTGATAACCGATGAATCAAATATGGCTGCATTAAATGCAGAGGAAACAACAAAATTGTAGATGGTCTCAATGGCCAAAAGTTTGATAATAAAGAATGGTACGTTGGAAAAGCTCAAAAGAAAATTTGGAACTGAAAAACGGATTGAGCTAACCATGGAGGAGACCAAGGACAAATACAAGGACCAAACCCTATATTCAAAGAATCCAGGTAATTCTGGATCCGATGAAATCTTTAGAGAATATCTTGCTCCGAAGTTATGTTAAAAGCTTGCGGAAAATTTTTCTTCATCAACCTTCGAACTTAGAAATTCCAAAATGTCGTTATAAATATCCTCTATATTTCTGAAGATATTTTCATAATGATTCTTGTCCACAATTAAGTATCTCTTTGCGATATCTTTATAATGGAAACTATTTTAGTTTCTATATTCAGTAAAATTCAAGTTTAAATTATAAATGTTTTGAAGAAATGTTGGAAATTGAAGCATGAGTTAGTATAATATAATGACATCAGGCCAACGTAATTATATTATAGTAAGTCATGCTAAATTTTTAATGGAAGATGATGATTCATAGACTTTATAATCATCATTTGCCATGTTACACGACTCTTACATTCTACTTAATCTCTGAACATATCAAGAACATATATTCTTGATAGTTCTATCCTCGGTAATTCTGGTAATTTACCAAATCAAATCGTGATATTACGCTTAGAACATTAGGTTCATTCGAAACTTCATACCTACAAATTCTGGACCATTACTCGCTTAACTTAGAGTCGAGAGCAGAATAAAAAGGTAAAGAGCTCCGACATATAAGGAAAAATACAAAGCCCGATAACAACACAGAAATTACAAATCGTGTATATCAATGCGTATAGCAACATAAAGACACGGGAGAATTAAAAACACTATAACCCCAAGAGCATAGTAGAAGTAAACAGATTCTTCTGGTGGTAAAAGAAAAAGAAGCATGACTGCATATATGGTCAATATAATAACAAGTATCAATACGGGATTGAGCATATTAACAAATCTTTTGGAAGTATGAATCTAGGAAGAAAGTATAGAAGTGGTGAAGATAATGAAACGGAAGAAGCTAATTTATAGCAAAATTTCCAAACACAGCAATCGAGGCAATTCACCGCATTTAATCAAAGAAATCCTAAAATTCCGTAAATACCGGAGAATCAAATCTTATAGATTTCGAAGATTTCCTTTAATCCCTTGAATTCCGGAAATCAATCGTGACTACGTCAAAAGTTAAGGCGAACATTTAATTTACTCAATCACTCTTTTACGATAGCTTCGTTTATACTCTTCCTATAATCGAATCATTTTATCCATATTATTCAATAGTGATAAAACTTTATTCTTCAACTTATATTCATCATTACAATATTCTTGTTGTAAACAATGATGATCTCTATCAAACTTCATGACTATAATTTTCATGAACTACTCTCTGTTTTGTCTACCCTAACATTGTGGCATAACCACTCAAGGTTTTAAATGAGCTCGATATTATTCATAACACATTTTATATATCCAATTTACTGAAATGATTTGTATAACATCATCATTTTGAATGATCTCCGCATTAATAATAAAATGCACTTCGTAGAAGAACTTGTAGAAATTATGGTTTGTATGATTTTAATTCTTGAAACAGAACAATATTATATCCGTTGGAATTCACGCAAGGCCCCGAGCATACCTGGGAACGTGAAAACCAAATAAAACGTAGATATCCTCGTCTATGTACGAACAACGCCGATTGATGGCAACAACTAAATTTCGGGACGAAATTTCTTTTAACGGGTAGGTACTATAACAACCCTCATATTTCCATACTTGAATTGACTAATTTGTCTATAGGGTTGTTATCCATACGTAATATATAATTAAATTCGACGTTGATCAAATATTTATTTTTAGTCGACACTTTTTACTAACTAAAGTTTACACTAATTATATAAAATAACTTTAGTTAATATTAATATTAATACGTATTATATTTAAAACTATATGAAACATAATTATTAATTAAATGATAAGTTATTTTAATCATTATATATATATTTTTAGCTTATAAAAAAAAGAGATTTTTTTATAAATTAAATAATGAGCCCATGAATTTTGACTAAATATTTTCAAAAACAAAAACTTATTAAAAACATTTTTAACATGTTTTTATTTTTTTGTCAAAATTGGCACCTTTATTTTATTTATATTTTTTCTTTTCACCAACCATTTTTTTCCTATAAATACCCACTTCTGTTTCATAAAAACTTGTATCAAATCTTTGGAAAAACTCTCTCACAAACTTGGGAAAGTACTTGAGGTATTTTCTATATTTTTTATCGATTTGCTTTTATTTTTTTGTATATTCTTTAAAAATTCGAATTTAATATATATAAATTATTTTTACATGTTATAATTAGTATTATAAGTATTATGATGTATAAAAATAATTTTGATAATTTATGGAATATTATGTATAATTAAATACGAATTATGTAGTATTTAAACATAAAAACAATATAAAATTCGTAATAAAATATTAAACAGTAATAAAAATAATTATAATTTTTTTGAGATTATTATACTTTTATAAACAAGCGAAAATTATAAAAATTAAATAAATGGGACGATTAGTATTTAAAAAGAATTTACTTTTGCAATATTCTAAACCGAGAGAAATAATAAATAAAATACAAAATAAATACAAACGTGTATTAAATATTTTTATAAAATTTTTATATGATTAATAGCATCACTAGATACTTTAAAAAAAATATAAAAATTAATTTTAAATTATTTTTCATATTTATTTAATTATAAGCCGATTACAATGGTTAAATAATTAGAAAACATTAAATAAATAATATTTTGATATAAAATTTGATTTAATAATTTTTATAACATTTTTAAATAATATAGAACCTGTAAAAAATATAAAATTATTTATTTAGATCAATTTAATATTTATTACCTAATTAAATTTGATTAATATAAATCGAGTATATATATAAAGAAAAGTGGGAAATAAATACAAAAACTTGATAAAATTATTTTTATAAAATATCCTAATGAATTGTATAATTAACTAAGTTTATAAAAATTATAAATATAATATTTAATGAATTAATATTCGAATTAACATATATTAGTATGATTTTCGATTAACATAAGTATATTACATATACTAAATTAATATTATTATTATAACTTACGGTTAATAACTAAGTATACTATATAATAAAGTATAATGCTTATAATGTAAGTTAATAACAATACATTATTAATAAACACTTATTTTATAACTATATTAATTTAATAATAATAACTTATAGTATATAATATAAGATAATCAAATTGTTAATACATTAATAAATATAACATAACATATATAATAATATATAAACCTAAAGTGAAGGTTAATCAAAGATAATGTACAATTCATGTGAACTTCATCGCTACTCACGGTCGTAAGTGAATGATGTCTAGGTTGTCATTTATGGGTAAGCTTGTGGATCTCGAATGTCATGACTTAGATTCTGGTCAAGAGTCCTGGGCCCCCGGTTATATCTGGTCATTCCTGACTTATTTGATAGCAACGAAGTTTAAGTAAAGTTATACAACGTCTTGCTAAAGATTAACCCGAACTTTCTAAAATTGGAAAATTACTATAAGTGGAAACTTTCCATAAATAGTAACATTCCGAAAATGGAAATTCTTTAGTGAACCATTACTATCAATATAGTACTATATACTATGGTCTGTTAGGCAATGTCTGATCATACGTTCTATCTCTAGGTTGAGATCTCGGTCACGTCCTTCCGTTCAATTCTTTCGTGGAATACTCTTTTGTGCTACTAAGGTGAACTTCATAGCCCCACTTTTTACTATTTCATAACTGTTTTACAACTTTAGGGTGAGACACATGCTTGATTTTAAACTGTTTTACGCTTAGACACAAGTACTCAACTGTTAACTATGCTGTCTTGCTTTGATTCATGCTAAATCTCTACCGCAATATCGTTAATTGCTACGTATAAATGCAAACTTAATTATTGTGAGTAGGCCTATTGAGAGTAACGTCTCTAACCATTCGACCGTTGGTCTTTGGTTACATAATAATGATTCCACGACACTGACAGTACAAGGTGTCATAGGGTAAACTTGTTTAGTAGCGATATTACAAAATGCAGCAACACTTTTAGATTGATATTTCTATATCAATCAACTTTAAACTAAATCTTGTAGTCTAAAACTTTGGATATTATTTATAAACCTGTGAATTTCACTCAACCTTTTTGGTTGACACTTTAAGCATGTTTTGTCTCAGGTGATGATTGAGCTAGCTGTTTGCAACTTTGTGATGATAGATTTGATGCTTGCATGGAGTCCACATCGCATATTATATTTTAGTTCATAAACATTTATTTTACGTTTTAATAATAATGTAAACATGTATTACTGCTTCCGCTGTGTCATTAACAAAGGTTTTATTTAAAAAGTCTCATATAGAGTCGTTCTCGTTTATATAACTGTGTTATGATATGATTGGTCACAATTACCCCTGGTCCATTTTGGGGGGTGTGACAAGTTCTATTGATCGTATAGGGTATCTGGTTAGACAATATTTTTTCCCTGATTCGGAGTAAGTGGTGTCTAGAATTTGTAGTGGACCGGGTGTTGAATTTTCCAATTTAACGGATCCTGTGTGCCACTCCACTACATCTGTCGGCCAGTCAAAACGTGAGCAAAATCAGAGAAAGTGTTGTTTGTAGGATACGGATACGATGTCGAAGTTCAGTCCAATGAGGTTTGATGTTGAGAAATTTGATGGGAGGATCAATTTTGGCTTATGGCAGGTTCAAGTCAAGGATGTGTTGATTCAGTCTGGTTTACACAAGGCTTTGAAGGGTAAACCCACCCTTGTTCCTGGCAGTGATTCTAGCAGTAAGTTCGATGAAGAAAAATGGGATGATATGAATTTGAGGGCAGCAAGTGCGATTCGTTTGTGTCTTGCAAAGAACGTACTTGCAAATGTACATGGGTTATCAACGTCAAAGGAGCTTTGGGTTAAATTGGAGCAGTTGTACCAGGGAAAGGGCATCTCAAATCGGTTGTGTCTTAAAGAACAATTTCATACTCTGCGTATGGATGGGGGTTCAAAGATTTCAGATCATCTAAGTATTCTTAACGGTATTGTTTCGGAACTGAAGGCTATTGGAGTTAAAACGAATGATGAAGATAAAGCTTTGAGGTTGATATTATCTTTATCATCGTCCTATGAGCACATGAAACCTATTCTAATGTACGGGAAAGAAACGTTGAAGTTTGAAGATGTTACTAGCAAGCTCCTATCCGAGGAAAAAAGATTGGAAGGTAACGGAGTCTCGTCATCAGAAGCTACGGTACTGTTGTGTTCGGATAGGCAGAAGAGAAACTCTAGAAATAATCTGACATCCTGGAAGTGCGGGAAGACTGGGCATGTAAGGGTTAATTGTCCAGGTGGAGCTAATCCAGCAAATGGCTCCAAAGATGCTAACATTGTCTCCGTCGTTACAGAGAGTGACAAATTCTTCTGAAGTCACGTCATCCTCATGGTGTGTCCACGCCACCATGGAAAGGGATGTTCGTTAGTGGTTCCACAATTGCACATGGGCACTGGTTTGGCATTAGTGCAGGTTGTGTGGTGGAAACTGATGTTGTAGCTGATGAAATTTCCAGAGAAAGCCAAACAGGAAGTTGCACCATAACTGTTCAGCTGGTTATACAATATGTGCCAAGGTGAAATGCTTAGAATGTGATATTCTAAGTGTGATACTCTTTATGGTGGGGTATGATAATTCTGTTTAGAGTTATGATTGTCTATTATGACAATGATTGTCGGGTCTTGACAATGTTCGATGAAGATGCAAGTTTTGTCTCTTGGGAGATAATGTCAATGGCATGAAGATGAGGATCTTGAAGTTATTGTCGAGGAAGCGTCTACATCGGTTATCCTTGCAATATGGAAGCATGGTTATCTTCTTCTATCCAAAAGGTGGAGATTTGTTGGATATAGTTTTGGTTAGAAGAATTGGATATGGTTGCATAGTATTTGTGAAGGATGTTATCCCACATAGGTGGGAGGAAAAAGTTGGAGGGGACTTGCTTAGTTATAAAAGAGGGATTAAGTCTTCATTCCAAATTGCACCAATCAATACACTTTAAGTATTTGATTATTTCTTTCTTTTTTACTCTTGTTTGAAAGTTGTATTAGTTAAATATTTTGGAGAGTGTAGTTGGCTTAAGAGAGTCGTCTATATCATTGTAACAATTTGTGATATAGTGTATTTTTCTCTTTAGGGGCCGGTGGTTTTTCTCATGTTTTGGAGTTTACACGTTAAATCTTGTGTTGTGTATTGTTCTTATTTCTTTACTTTTATCAATGGGCTGGGTGTTGGGAATTAGTGAGGCCGTAATTTCCCAACAATTTGTTGTGATAAAACTAAAAATACTAAAGATTTAGATCTAGATCTAGAGAAAGAAATTGATGCACGGAAGGTAGCGAGTTATTATAATTCAACATCAAGATGGAAAAAAAGGTAGAGATGAGATGAGAGGATGAAGATTAGACAAGTCATGGGAGTCATGAGACACAAGAATGATTCAGTCAGCAATTTGGCAGACAAATTATTAGATACTCCGTATTTGTTTTGAAGTGAAAACTAGAAGACTTTTACGTTAAGGCCCAATATAAATATAAAAATAAAGTTTTACCAGTTAAGGCCATATCTAAAAAAGTTTGGGGTCAAGTGTTTCGGTAGCTAGTTTCTCTCTCGGTTCACTTCCCTAGAATTAAAAAAAAGCACTCTTCTTTTTCATCTTCACCGGCCACCAGTTTGCCGCCGGTGGTCCGACACCCTTTTCCTTTTAGTTTTTTTATCTTTGCCGTCCTCTACTTTTCCATCTCCCTCATGAACCGGTTCGAAGCTTCTGTGACGGCGAGTCCGTTCAATTTTCGTGCGTACTCTGAGAGCTACGATGGCGTGGTAAGAAGGGTTTTCCGTTTACTTTTTTTCAGCCGATTTTCTTTCTCTCCAGCTACCACTATTTCAGGAGAACTTTCCGGTAGCCTACCTAGAACCCACATGTCCTTCTTTTGCTGCATTTGAACCCTTTGTTCGAATGGATCCAGCTTTGGGAGTTTGTGGTGTTGTTGGATGTTATCCTAGTGGGTTTTCCGGTTTGGTGGTGCTGGATTTTCAACCGGCGGCGTTAGGCTGTCGAAATTTGGTTTCTAGCTACAAAACCAGCGGTGGTTGGGCTGGTTCCTAGACCCTCACACTCTTTTAGATCTAGCTTGTTTCCATTTCCTGACGGCGTCCATTCTTCCCTTTGGTTATTCTCCGGCGGTGGATACCTTGTGCCGCTGCCCTCCACTTCGGGCTCATCTCTTGTTCTAGATCTCCTTCTTTGTTCCTTGTTACTTCTAGGAAGTGGCTCATTACGGTTCAATGTGTTTGACACCGATATAAGTGGGTTTGTGTGTGGTTGTTTACTTTTCGACGGTGGCTATCTGTTGGTGGCTTGATAAACAACAGGAGTATTGTAGAAGGGGGGGGGGGGGTGAATATAATTCTTCTTGATTAACTTAACCAGTTTAAGCAATTTAGTATTCAAGCAAGTAAATTAAATAGAGTCAAAGGTAATTTTCAATGGTGTATTCTTTATTGATTAAATCACAAAGAATTACAACTATCCTTGGCGGAATGATAGTTGGTTGATACAGATTTACCTAAGTATAGCTATTGAGGATATTTTAAGCTATTACACGTTTAGACTCTAAATAAATAAAACCCACACCACTAGTTGTTACAATAGTGGATACACCAATTTATAGTAGTCCTATTAACCGTGTAATTGTTCTATTGTCCACTGGTATATAGGATGTCTGTACTTGTGGGGACAACTGCATCAGAGAGCGTGCTCTCCTCTTTCCTCTTTGGTAGCTATTTGCAGGAACATCACAATTCGGTTTGGTACCACTATTTGATTAAACAAATAGAATGTCGTGTTCCCTAGGCATTGACAAAGGTTAACACATGTCTGCACATGCGTTAAACTTCTGCATTCCTACGTAGTCTTATAAGGTCACTTGTCAGCTGCCGACATGTGTCCTTTTCTATTTAACTTTGTCTTTGACTTCTGTTAAATAGTACAATTGATGTTGACCACTCAGGAAACCACTATGCTTGTAATGGAGCATAGTTGTCTTGTGTAGTAAGCTGCATTCTAGTTATGCGGGTTCTTCATTGCTGAGTCAGTTGATATTCTTGAATTGCTGGGTACACATCCTGTGTTAATTGAAGAATACTGTCTACCTTGTGCTGATAGACTAGGCAGCAAACTAAACACTCGACACAACAATATATGCTGTCTATACATAAACAAACTTGTGCTAGCTGCACATTACATTTTAGTGCAAATAAATTCTGTTTTGTCATAATTAAATCCTTAATTATTTTGGAGACTCAACAATCTCCCCCTATTTGATGATGACAAAACCTATGACATAGAGAGAAAACACTAAAGCCAGCACTAAGGGACCTAAAGAAAAATAGGCAGTAAATTTGTCCCTTTTAGGTTTGTTTTGGGATCTTTTGCTGAGTTATCTATATCTTATAACTTGATATGATTTTCAAGATAAACTCATTTCATTTTCATTACAAGAGAGTATATACAATAATTACAAAACATTATAATGAAATATGAAATAATCAAAAAATACAATTTTAAACACTAGAAGGCTATCTGTTCCTTATCCTTGTCTTTATCTTGTTCACCTTCAGATAGCTCTTCTTCTTTTACTTTGATGGCTGCCCAGGCTTCAGGAAACAGGATAGGTAGCTCAGCAAGGTCATACACTGGAATTTGAGGGGGTAGAATGATGGGATCTCTTCTGTGTGGGCCAGCACCAATGGATTTCTTTCTTTTAGGCTTCTGTGAAAGAACTTCTTCTACATTCACTTCTGGTGCATTCCCATACTTGAATGCTTTATTGAAAAGTTCTTGTAGATCACATTTCAGTGTGTCGTTTAGAGCACTTTTACCTTTATCAATGAAGTACTGCAGTATCTCCATCCATTCACTGAACCCAAAAGACCTTAGTTCAGTGTAGTCTACCCTCTCATAAATATTGTTTTCCCTGCTGACACTGAAGGCCCTTTTTGTGCCTTTGTGCACCTTGATGATCTTGCTAGGATTTGATCTTCTGATCAACACATCACCATACTTGCTCCTATAGTAATGATCAGATAGCTCTATTGTTCGTTCAGTCTCTATAGGAGCTACAGTAGGTGCTTTCTCAGCAGATTCCTGTTCATCAAGTGCCTTATCCTGAGCTTTGACTATGGCTTTTGCTAACTTGAGAGATTCAGCTTCTTATTGTATGTCAGTAGCCAATTTGTCTTCTTCTTCCTTAAGCCTTAGCCTCTCAGCATATTCAGCATCATCCCTTCTTTGCTGTTCAAGCTGAACACTTGTAAGATAATCATTAACCGTGATGTTCAGGGATTTTGCTGTAGCAATTAACTATCTGCCTTCATCAGTAGTCATGGCATCACAGTATTGCTTTAAGTCCATATCCAGCTGCAGAGCCTCATAAAAGAGAGCTATCTCTTCATCATTATGTAGCCTTTGACCACTGTTGTATAGATACACACCAACTTCAATGCTAAATTGCAGAGCATTAATGTAGAATTGCTGATCAAGTGGATGATACAACAATATTATTTAGCGTATCATTTCAGGTATAGCTGCTGCTCTTTGTTCAAGCAGTTCAGGAACAGTGATCTCCAGCCTGTAAGCCTCTCTTTCGTTTGGATTCATCTTTCTTAAGTCTGGCTCACCTTGTGCAGCTGGATCATCTTCCCAAGTAGTGTGTTTATCATTACATTTTGGGGAAGATGGAGGATATTTGAAGAATGATTCTGCTGTGCCAGAAGGACCCACGGGTTTAAAATCAGGCTCATCCAGTGTCCTATCAAAATAAGTAAGAGTCTGTGCAGGAATTGGTGATAGAATAAACGTTGAGCTGCCCCTATCCCAGACTGTAAAATTGGCAGCATCAGCAGAATCGATATCATGTTTAGCACCCAGCTCATCCTCCTTTGCTGGGTCTTCAACACTTGTTACACCCAGCAGCACACTTCTGGCTGGATCTTCAATCACAGTACTCCTTGTTGTGTCTTCAGTACCAGCTGACTGATTAGTATCAACTGGTACAACTGCCATAGTACCTTCACTAGCTGCCTCAAATAAGGGCTCTTTCCTTAGGGGCTGGTTGTCCCTAAGGGAAGATTTTACCCTTTGTTTATCGATTGGCTTGGGTTCAGCTGGTGGTTCTTGTGTTGATACTGGTTCTTGTGGAGGCAGATAGGGAGTGATTGCTAGATACTCCCCCTTAGCCGGTTCATCATCATCAAGGTTGATGATATCTGATGGCTGTGATTGTGCAGCTGGCTGAGCAGTAGATGCAGGTCGAGAGGATTGGCTGGTTTCCAAAATAGCATCCATCCATTTCATAAACACATCTGTTCTTTCTCCTCCTGATCTATTTGAAACCAAATATCTTTGCATCTCTTCTGGTGTCATCTTTTTGATTCTTTCTGCTCACTTAGCATACAGATTTGCTTTCTTCCTATCATATTTCACCATGAACTTAGCATTTCTTTTTGCAGCAGCCCTCTTGTATTCTTCAATGCTGAGTAGTTCATCATGAATATCACGCTTTTTAGGAGTGAGGGTTCTTCTATGCTCAATTTTATGTCTTTTTTGAGTAGCATAGTCCTCAAATCTAGCGTTGAAAGCATCATTTAGTTCCTGCTACCTCTTCTGATGCCTCTCCATTTTTATTCTCATCTTTCTTTCAATAGTTTAAGAGACAGCAAAAGATTCAGCTACAGCCAGTTCAGACACATCACTAGGCTTACTGCCAGAACCAATATCATCCACAGATGTGGCAGGCATACTGGGTTGAGATCTACCAGCTGCCTTAACACCTGCTTTAGTATGAGCGTTGATGGGCTTAGGGCCAGTACCTTGATCAGCACCATCACCACCATCATCATCATCCATCCTTTGCTGTTTGGGAGCTTTTTCATGCTCATGCTGCCCCTCAGATTGTTTTCTCTTTTTGTGCTTCTTAGCTTTCTTCTCCCCCTTTTTGTTATCAGCAGGGGAAGAAATAGCATCCGGGGAAACACGTGCATCAAGATCACTATCTGACTCTGGAACAGAAAAGGAAAAGTTATTCCAGTCAACATCAGCAGGAAAGAGATGTGTACCAGGATCCACGCCATATTGTCTGAGGCATAGGTTTAAAGATCGAACTTCATTCCTAGCAACACCCATGGCCATTTGATTTACGCTGGTTCTTACATCAGCTTGAAGAGCAGCCATACGTTGCATTACCTCCACCATTTGAACATAAGCAGAGGCAGGAATCATTGTAGCCATCTGATGTTCCTGCGACTCCAACCTCTCTTCCAATACCATATTCTCTTCATTTAGAAAAGATTCCTTCGATTAGTAGCGTCAAGTTCAGTTTGAAGACGGGTAATATGATCAGCATATTCATCATGAGAGATGATTCGTTTTTTAAGATTCTCCTCTTCTTCATGGTGTTGAACAATGGCATCCACTGCTAGATCTGCAAAGGCACACACTTGTTTGAGCTGGGCTTCAATAGTAGACGTTGTAATGCACCCAGCTCTGCAGATAGCTTCAGCCATGCAGTCAGTAAGAGTGTCATGGATGATTTTCTAGATATCTGGTGTGATTCTGGCTACTGTGCAATAAATAGCCAGAGTTGAAACGTCAGCCACCTCAGAGGGAACAGATCCACTGGTTGAGGGGTGATCACTAGCAGCTACAACAGGAGTACCTCCGTGGGGTGGTGGAGGTGGAAGGTCAGAATCTGACTCATCACCATGATCACCATCATTTTTACCTTCACCCGAAGCTTTAGAACCACTGGTATCCTTTGCAGTATCATCATTATCATCATCATCACTGAGATCCACTGATTTGTCCTTGGAGCCAGTCACATTATCATGAATGACTGGCTCTTCCTTACCAGCACCTTTATCAGCATCATCATCAGATGAAGAAGATGATGACGAAGAAGCTGAAGAATCAGAAGGTACTGGCGAATCAGGAATATTCTGCATTATATACTTACCAGTAGCAGGATCTCGGATGAATTTGAGAGGCCTCCATGTACCAGGCCATGGAGAAGCAGCAGGAGCCATACTAAAGTAATGGTAGTATGGCTGCTCATTAGGTTGCTCTAGCGTGGCCAGCTTCTCAGACACCTCTTCACTGGCTGGTTGATCAAGCTGAGATAATAGTTCAGTCAGCTCCTCCTTGGGTAGCTTGCTGGCTGACACTAACGCACTTTGAGGATCAATAGTCAGCTGATCCACCAGCAAGGCAATTTTGGGAGTGATAAAGGTTCCCCTGTAAATAAATTTGGGCACAACTTCATCTGGATCTGGTACCTGGCACACATACTTGGGCTTTTCACCAGAAACAGAAGCCTGAGTAGTGTCAGTGATAGCAGCAGTAGAGGTACCAGCATCCATAGTGGGTACCATAGAACCAGTAGCAGTAGTAGGTGACTGTGCAGTAGGTGGAATAATAGGTGTAGAAGCACCAGTATCCATGTGTGGTTCCCTTGGAACATAGCTAACATCTTGAAGAAATGAAGGCCAGGATGAATCATCATCATCATTCAAACCACCACCAGTAACAATTTCCTCAGTAGCAGCAGCTGGAGGAATAACAGTGGTAGAGCCAGCAACATCAGAATCAAGAACATCCTTAACAATATTATCAATAACCTTTTCAAGAGCAGGAGGAGGTTCTACTATCATCTCATCAACTACTTCAGAATCAGTAGTTGAGATAGCAATACTGGGAATAGGAGGAGGAATAGCAGTAGCAGTATCATAACAAACCATCTCCTCATGACCAGTAAGAATAGTTGAACCAGCATCAACGTGATCCCCAGTATCACCAGCAGTAGTAAAAGTAACAGCACTGGTATCAGCACCACCAGTAGAGAAAACAGCAGTACCAGCACCAGTAGCAGAAACAGAGAGCTCATCAGTAGAAACAATAACATTTTTTTCTTGCTCCCCCTCTACCTGTTCATCTACCCTACTAAGAACTGAAAAAGAAGAACATTTTTTGTTAACAACTGTAGAACCAAATAAATTTGACTCAACAATTGTATCTGGTGTTGGTCACTGGGGATAGATTGGTGATTTAGTCAGCCCTTTGATTGAGACAGGGTAAGGTGTCTGTAAGTGTAGCTGTGACTCTGCTGACTCATTGGCAACACATGTTGACCAAGATTTTGTAAGAGTTCTGGCTGGTAATGATGTAGGAGTGTGACTCTTGTCATGATCCAAGTAACATTTAGGTTGTACAGTAGCCTGAGCTGGTTCAACACGATGAGGAGCCAGCTCAAGTCTGCTTTGGGGGTCAGTTATGTTCTCTGCTGGTTGTACTGTCAGCAGAGGATATTTCTTGAAGTATAATTTTGAAAAATGTGGAAGTGTTGTAGTGACCCGAACTTTTCCATGTTTATATATATTAAATGAAATTGATATTTACATGATTAAGTGTTTCCAACATGTTAAGCAATCAAACTTGTTAAGACTTGATTAATTGAAATAGGTTTCATATAGACAATTGACCACCCAAGTTGACCAGCGATTCACGAACGTTAAAACTTGTAAAAACTATATGATGACATATATATGGATATATATATAGTTAACATGATATGATGATAAGTAAGTATCTCATTAGGTATTTTAACAATGAATTATATACATAAAAATGAGACTATTGCGGTAAGAAACTCGAAAACGATATATATAACGATTATCGTTATAACAACGTCTTACTAATTACATATGTATCATTTTAAGATATTGATACACTATATATAAATATGATAAATGATAATTAAACATATCATTAAGTATATTAACAATGAATTACATATGTAAAAACAAGACTACTAACTTAAGGATTTCGAAACAAGACATATATGTAACGATTATCGTTGTAACGACATTAAAATGTATATATATCATATTAAGATATATTAATACATAATAATATCATGATAATGTAATAATTTAACATCTCATTAGACATAATAAACAATGAGTTAACAACATTTAACAATATCGTTAACTTAAAGGTTTCAAAACAACATTTACATGTAACGACTAACGATGACTTAACGACTCAGTTAAAATGTATATACATGTAGTATTTTAATATGTATTCATACACTTTTGAAAGACTTCAAGACACATATCAAAGTACTTCTACTTAACAAAAATGCTTACAATTACATCCTCATTCATTTTCATCAACAATTCTACTCGTATGCACCCGTATTTGTACTCGTACAATACCCAGCTTCTAAATGTATTTACTATTGGTATATACACTTCAATGATCAGCTCTTAGCAGCCCTTGTGAGTCACCAAAACATGTGGAAACCATCTTTTGACAACTAGCATGAATGATTACACAAAATAACAAAGTTATGGAGCCTATATGGAGACCCATTTTCACGTGAACTTACACCTACCACAAACACATTTCCATTTTAATTTTTATGCATCAAACTCATCTCTCTCAAGTGTTCTTCCATTGTTCTAAGTGTTCTTCATCATCTTCATCAAAATCTAGCTCAATCTAGTTCATAAATCCATACATAAACCAAGTTATAAAATAACTACTCAAGAACACACCAACAACACTTCCAAGTTTGCTGGCTTACTTCCAATCTTGCAAATCCACTTTGAGTGATCATCCAACCTCAAGAAATCTTTCTTATTTACAGTAAGATATCTTTCTAATACAAGGTAATACTCATATTCAAACTTTTATTCAATTTCTATAACTTTAACAATCTTATTTCGAGTGGAAATCTTACTTGAATTTGTTTTCGTGTCATGATTCTACTTCAAGAACTTTCAAGCCATCCAAGGATCCTTTGAAGCTAGATCTATTTTTCTCATTTCCAGTAGGTTTATCCACAAAACCTGAGGTAGTAATGATTTTCATAACATCATTCGATTCATATATATGAAACTATCTTATTCGAAGGTTTAAACTTGTAATCACTAGAACAAAGTTTAGTTAATTCTAAATTTGTTTGCAAACAAAAGATAATCCTTCTAACTTGACTTTTTAAAATCAACTATACACATGTTATATATCTATATGATATGCTAACTTAATGATTTAAAACCTGAAAACACAAAAAACACCGTAAAACCGGATATACGCCGTCGTAGTAACACCGCGGGCTATTTTGGGTTAGTTAATTAAAAACTATGATAAACTTTGATTTAAAAGTTGTTCTTCTAGGAAAATTATTTTTCTTATGAACATGAAACTATATCTAAAAATCATGGTTAAACTCAAAGTGAAAGTATGTTTTCCAAAATGGTCATCTAGACGTCGTTCTTTCAACTGAAATGACTACCTTTACAAAAATGACTTGTAACCTGTATTTCTGACTATAAAATTATACTTTTTCTATTTAGATTCATAAACTTAAGTTCAATATGAAACCATAGCAACTTGAATAACTCAAAATGGATTTAAAACGAAGAAGTTATGGGTAAAACAAGATTGGATAATTTTGCTCGTTGTAGCTACGAGAAAATTGGTAACAAATCTATATTAATCATATCCTAGCTAACTCATATTGTATTATACATGTATTCTAATATATTATGTAATCTTGGAATATAATAGACACGTATGCAAATGTTTTGACATATCATATCGACCCATGTATATATATTATTTGGAACAACCATAGACACTCTATATGCAGTAATGTTTGAGTTAGCTATACAGGGTTGAGGTTGATTCCAAAAATATATATACTTTGAGTTGTGATCTAGCCTGAGACGTGTATACACTGGGTCGTGGATTGATTCAAGATAATATATATCGATTTATTACTGTACATCTAACTGTGGATAACTAGTTGTAAGTTACTAACGAGGACAGCTGACTTAATAAACTTAAAACATTAAAACGTATTAAAAATGTTGTAAATATATTTTGAACATACTTTGATATATATGTATATATTTTTTATAGGTTCGTGAATCGACCAGTGGCCAAGTCTTACTTCCCAACGAAGTAAAAATCTGTGAAAGTGAGTTATAGTCCCACTTTTAAAATCTAATATTTTTGGGATGAGAATACATGCAGTTTTATAAATGTTTTACAAAATAGACACAAGTAAATTGAAACTACATTATATGGGTGAATGATCGAAGCCTAATATGCCCCTTTTCTTGGTAACCTAAGAATTAGTAAACCAATCTACTAATTGACGCGAATTCTAATGATAGATCTATTCGGCCTATTGAACCCCATTCAAAGTACCTGATGCTTTAGTACTTTGAATTCATTTATATCATGTCTGAAGGATTTCCCGGAATGATAGGGGATATTCTTATATGCATCTTGTTAATGTCGGTTGCCAGGTGTTCACCATATGAATGATTTTTATCTCTATGTATGGGATGTTTATTCTCAGGTGATTATTAAGAGCTTTCGCTGTTGCATGCTAAAATATGGACAAGATTTGGTGTCAGCATGCTTGTATAATATTGTTTAAAAACTGCATTCGATATTTATTTTGTTGTAACATATTAATATTATAAACCAATATGTATTGGTAGTGTGTAAGTGTGATATTTTTAGATTATCATTTTTGGATAATCTAGGTGGTGTCCTTTTAACCTTGTCGATAAAATAAAGGTTATGATTTGTTTTAAAAACGAATGCAGTCTTTGAAAAACGTCTCATATAGAGGTCAAAACCTCGCAACGAAATCAATTAATATGGAACGTTTATAATCAATATGAACGGGACATTTCAGTTGGTATCCGAGCGTTGGTCTTAGAGAACCAGAATTTTTTGCATTAGTATGTCTTACCGAGTTTGTTAGGATGCATTAGTGAGTCTGGACTTCAACCGTGTTTTTCTTTAAAAATGATTGCTTAACACTTTTGTTGGAAACTATATATTATTAACATGTAAATATTATGTGATATATTAACCTCTTAATGTGTTTGGTATTGTGTGATAGATGTCTACCACTAGTACAAATCCCATCGACTCACCTAATAATAATAATGAAGAGTCGAATATATTTTGGGAAGATTCATAAATTCCCGAAGAAGAACCGGAAGAGGAGGAACCAGAAGAAGAGGAACCGGAAGAGGAAGAACCAGAAGAAGAAGAGGTTCCGGAGGAGGAAATATTGATACCTACAGTAAATCGATTAAATAAAAGAAAATCCTCAACCAACGGACCAAAGTTAAAAATGGTCAATGGTGTTTCCGCCGAGGAAGCAAAATATTGGGAAGATTACCAATTTTCTGATGAATCGGATCCCGATGAGGATTCCGATGATGTTATAGAAATTACCTCGACCCAATTTAATAAAGCAAAAGAAAATAATAGGGGAAAAGGTATAAAAATAGAGAAACCTGATTCCAACCCCGATGAGCTTTATATGTATCGGCAACATCCGTATTTCCTAAATTGTAACAATAACCCGGGAACCTCTAAACCACCAAGTTTTTCTAAACCATTGTGGAAAACGACGGCTCGTATTAGAGGAACACCATATATCCCTAGAAAATTAGGAAAATGAACCAAGTCCGAAGAAGAAGAAGAAACCAGTGATTCAGATTAGAGGGTTGTAATCATGTTGTGTATTATATGTATTGTAGTGTGCTTGTACTTTTATGTTCTATGTAAAAATTGCTTGTATTGTTTGTTAATTATCTTTTACGAATCTAATCCTTGTCTATTTTATAGTATAAAAACAAAATGGACGTGGGTAGACAACCGGATATTTTAGAAGACCTACCAGAGGATATGATTGAGGAAATCTTGTCTAGAGTCGGTGAGAATTCATCAGCACATTTAATTATGACGAAATTAACTTGTCAAACATTTGAAAGACTTTCCAGAAATGCCTTAGTTTATAAAAGGCTTTCCTTTGATAGGTGGGGTATATCACATTGGGGAGACCGTAAGTTACGCCGTGTTTTCTTTAAAGCGTTAAATGCGGGAAACCCAAATGCAATTTTACGCTACGGGTTAAGAACCTATTTTGACTCAACATATCCTAACATAGAATTTCGTGAGTTAGAAAGAGCTTCTAACATGCAATATAAAGAAGCATGTTATACTTACGGGTTAGTGATGTTCGCTTCTTACCAAAGTGAGAAGAAGAATATCGGATTACAACTTTTAAATAAAACCTTCCCACAAGTGACGGATTCAGTAATTGGGGTGAGAAACAAGGTTTTTAGATTATTACGGGGCTGTTGGACATTACGAAACCGTCGTCCTTTTGACGATATTACAACATGCTGCCTAGCCAATGGTCATAATGGTTACTTTTCACAAGACCAAGGATGGGAAGTCTTCTTAGTAAAACCAGAATGCATGACTTGTTTCTGGACTTATGAATTACGTGTCTTTATTTCTTTTGCTGAACAACTTGCGTATTAACTAGAATTGCCTTTATAGCTGTCGAGTAGCAAAGTTATTATGTGCTATATTTCATCCTATATGTATAATAGCGGTATTGTAAGTTTGTAAAATATTGTATAAAATTTGAACGCGAAATTTTATTATAATCAGTTGTTTTTCATATAGAATTGTAGTAGTTGAATTGTATATTAGCTACTAAGTATGAACTTAACGGGTAGGTACTACCCGAATTAAAACTATAAAACGCTAATATGAAGAAAAAACTTTTATAAATGAGTTCATACTATGCTACGAAATACTATTGACTACTCTTAAAATTCTATATGATTAACTTAATTCTTTTGGGCTATTTTTGAAGGAAATGGCACCGACGACTCGTCAGAATTTGAACATGAGCGAGGAAGACTTTCGTGTTTTCCTTGCAGCAAACATAGCTGCAGTACAGACTGCGATGCAAAATAACAATAACTCTAGATCTAGCAGTGGAACTAATTTTACAAGAAATCGTGTAGGATGCTCCTACAAAGAATTCACTGCCTGCAAACCTTTGGAATTTGATGGAACCGAAGGACCAATTGGATTGAAACGGTAGACCGAGAAGGTCGAATCGGTGTTTGCCATAAGTAAGTGTACTGAAGAGGACAAAGTTAAGTACGCTACGCATACCTTCACAGGTACTACATTAACATGGTGGAACACCTATCTTGAACAGGTAGGACAAAATGCTACTTACGCACTACCGTGGTCGGCATTCAAGCAATTGATGAACGAGCAGTACCGTCCTAGAAACGAAGTCAATAAGCTCAAGGTAGAGCTTAGAGAGTTACGAACACAAGGGTTCGACATTACCACATATGAACGACGATTCACAGAGTTGTGCCTATTGTGTCCAGGAACATGCAAAGATGAAGAAGAGAAGATCGACGCGTTTATAAAAGGGTTACCAGTAAGGATTCAAGAAGATGTGAGTTCACACGAGCCCGCTTCCATACAAAAGGCAAGTCGAATGGCTCATAAACTCATAAATCAGATTGAGGGAAGAATTAAAGAGCAGGCGGCCGAAGAAGCCAACACGAAACAACTCAAGAGGAAGTGGGAGGAAAATGGTGACAAGAGTCACCAGTACAACAACAATAACAATTACAACCACAATCGTAACAACTATCCCAACAACCGCAACAACAATCGCAATAATAACCACAATCCTAACAATAACTACAACAAACATCCCAACAACAACAACAACTACAACAACCGTTTCAACAACAATAACAATCCCAATAACAACAACGGCAACAAAAACCAAAATCAGCCATGTCATAGGTGTGAAGAAAATCACCCAGGGTTTTGCACGACATTTTGCAACAGATGTAAAATTAATGGTCAAAGCACGACAAAGTGTGAGGTCTACGGACTAAGGTTTAACAGAACTAAAGGAACAAATAGTGTCGGAACAAGTAATGCCAGAACGAATAGTGTCGGAGCAAGTAATACCAACGCTGTTTGTTATAAATGTGGAAAACCGGACCACATTATTAGAAATTGCCCGAATCAGGGGAATGCTAATGGGCAGAGCCGTGGAAGAGTTTTCAATATTAATGCGGCAGAAGCACAGGAAGACCCGGAGCTTGTTACAGGTACGTTTCTTATTGACGATAAATCTGCTTATGTTTTATTTGATTCGGGTGCGGATAGAAGCTATATGAGTAGAGATTTTTGTGCTAAATTAATTTGCCCATTGACGCCTTTGGATAATAAATTTTTACTCGAATTAGCAAACGGTAAATTAATTTCAGCAGATAATATATGTCGGGATAGAGAAATTAAACTGGGGGATGAAACGTTTAAGATTGATTTAATACCAGTCGAGTTAGGAAGTTTTGATGTAATAATTGGCATGGACTGGTTGAAAAAGGTGAGAGCAGAGGTCGTTCGTTACAAAAATGCGATTCACATTAGGCGTGAAAAAGGAAAACCTTTAATGGTGTACGGAGAAAAGAACAACGCGAAATTAAATCTTATTAGTAGTTTGAAGGCGCAAAAACTAATAAGAAAAGGTTGTTACATCATTCTAGCACACATCGAGGAAGTTAAACCTGAAGAAAAGAAAATCAGTGATGTTCTCGTCGCAAAAGAATTTCCCGATGTATTTTCGAAAGAATTACCGGGATTACCCCCACATCGATCCGTTAAATTTCAAATAGACCTAGTACCAGGAGCTGCACCAATAGCTCGTGCTCCATACCGACTCGCACCCAGCGAAATGAAAGAATTACAAAGTTAGTTACAGGAACTTTTAGAGCGCGGTTTCATTCGACCAAGTACATCACCATGGGGAGCTCCTGTTTTGTTTGTCAAGTAGAAAGATGGTACATTCAGGTTGTGTATCAACTGCCAAGAGTTGAACAAACTTACCATCAAGAACCGCTACCCACTACCGAGAATCGACGACTTATTTGATCAACTACAAGGCTCGTCGGTTTATTTGAAGATCGATTTACGTTCTGGGTATCATCAAATGCGGGTGAAGGAGGATGACATTTCGAAGACTGCTTTTAGGACGCGTTATGGTCATTACGAGTTTATGGTTATGCCGTTTGGATTGACTAACGCACCAGCTGTGTTCATGGACCTCATGAACCGAGTGTGTGGGCCATATCTTGACAAGTTTGTCATTGTTTTCATCGATGACTTACTTATTTACTCGAAGAATGATCAAGAGTACGAAGAACATTTGAGAAAAGTACTAGAGTTGCTGAGGAAAGAAAAACTGTACGCTAAGTTTTCAAAGTGTGCATTTTGGTTGGAAGAAGTTCAATTCCTCGGTCACATAGTGAACAAAGAAGGTATTCAGGTGGATCCAGCAAAGATTGAAACCGTCGAAAAGTGGGAAACCCCAAAAACTCCGAAGCATATACGCTAATTTTTAAGACTAGCTGGTTACTACAGAAGGTTCATCCAAGATTTTTCCAGAATAGCAAAACCCTTGACTGCATTAACGCATAAAGGGAGAAAATTTAAATGGAAGGATGAACAAGAGAAGGCGTTTCAATTGTTAAAGAAAAAGTTAACTACGGCACCTATATTGTCATTACCTGAAGGGAATGATGATTTTGTGATATATTGTGACGCCTCAAAGCAAGGTTGTAACATCCCGCGTTTTTCCGTTAAATTTATTTTTAACACCGTCTTTTTTTTTTTAAATAATATCTTTCGCTATTTAAATTCCCAATTTCCGTTGACTAACGTTTATAATATTCTCGTTATTTAATTATAACACCACTCGTCTACTCGAGCGTTTTTAAAATATTTCGTTTGGTTAATTCCCGCACCCGCTTTGAAACTTGAGGGACCAAAGTTGTCAAGTGGGCAAACTAGTTGACTAGGTCAACTAGTCAACCCACCATTCTCATCCATTCATTTCCATCCATCTTCACCTCCTTTTTCTCTCTAGCTCAAGAACTCCATTTCTCCCAACTTCACTAATTCATCATCTAAATCCGATTGGAGAAGCAAACATCAAAACAAATTACATATTCGTGATCCTCTCTTCATCCTCTTCGATTTGGTACGAATTTCATCAAGTTTGGGTAACATTTCTAAAACTCTAGATTTCTATAAATTCGTGTTTTTGACTTGAAATTGTGTTAGTTAGTGTCTATGGCTCGTAGGGATGTCGTGTATGTAATTTGTATGCTCGTTCTTCGTGTTTTGAAAATATGACATGAACACCCAAATGGGTCTAGCTTAATCTTGAGTTTTGGTTGCTCAAATGATGTTATAAGATAAAGTGTATGTGTTAAAAGTGTTAGTTACTTCCTTAGCTTCGTTTTGATATGTTGGATGATGAAAAACTAGCTCAATAACATGAAATGTGTTTTTGGTGAATCGATTATCGTTTTGGTAGGAACTTGATGCGGTTGAATGCTAGTTGAGACACTTGTTTGAATGTATGCTAGTTAACTAGTTAAATTGTATGCGTAAATAGCTTCGAAATGGTGTGATGTATGCTAGCGTTTGATTAGTGAATCATAAGTCTCATTTGTGTCGAAATTGATTTTGAAACGATAACGTGGCTAGTGATTTTGACGTAGTAAATGTTTATTGAAACTTGGAATATGCGTCTAGTTGCAATGTATGCGTTATTACCTTCAAAACGGCATATCATTTGTATGTTAAAAGTTCCCGAATCATAAAATACGTTTTACGAACTTGAAACTTTGAAAATAAACCTTTCTTGATCAATTGACGAGTTTTCGGTTATTGTAAATGATGTTTTTGTTTGATGATATGTGGTTAGTTGTATTGCTCGTCAAAATACCTTTCCGAGGATATAAGATACATATTTTGGTTGTTTGCGGATCATAAATGGTGAATGTTTGATGTTTGGTTCGTGCATACTTTGAAAAACTGACCAGAATTCTCTGCCCAGGTAGTGGCGCGGCGCGCCACATCCCCGCGCGGCGCGCAGAATCGCCTGGCCAGATTCTGCTCACTTTGTCACATTTCACGCGAAATGTTTGACTAGCTACCGACCTCCGATTCACATGAAACTTGTTCTAATATGCTTATATATGAATAAAAACCTCAGAAAAATAGTTCGGGACCGAACCCGAACGTGTTGACTTTTTCGTTGACTTTGACCAAGTTTGACTTTTAGTCAAACTTAACCAAACTTTTATGCAATCGTTCTAACATGCTTTTATACGTGATTCTTGTATGAAACTTGACAAATTGATTCACATGCTATATTTAATCGAGTCGTAACGAGCCATAGGACTAATTGAACACATTTCACCCGACCTTGTGTCGTAACCGGTTAATTGACACAACTTACTTGTTTAGGTCAAGGCTAAGCAACTTTCATGCATACGTTACTTTGCGAAGTACTTTTATACTTGTGCACTCGAGGTGAGATCATAGTCCCACCTTTTCAACAACTTTTATTCTTTTAAATCGTGGGCTGAGAAACATATACATTACATACTTATATACATTTCACATGTATATATACTTTTCATACTTTTATACTTTGAACACAAATACGAATACAAAGATACAGACGAGTTAGAACAAAAGTCCTCAATCCAATTATCATTAGTTTCACTTGCAGGGTGTAAGTGTAAGCGAGTGATTATGTTGTGTGGCCATACGGGTTTAACGAACCCTCATTCAGACGGTTCGCTACCGTTAGTGGATGAAATATAATTTCAACGTGCATAGTGTATGTTCTAACACTATATTCAAAATTCAGAGGGAAGATTCAGTTAAGCTTTGGTAATTGGGTGCTCGCAATACAAACTACATTCTTCGGAATAAATACGATTTGGATAATCATCTATACAAACTATTGTGGTTCAAAATATACTTTTACAAATACATTTATGATCTCACCAACGTTTTTCGTTGACAGTTTTCTACATGTTTTCTCAGGTTCAAACTTGGCTACTTGATACATGCTTCCGCACTATTTGATTACTTGATTGGAGTCAACCATGCATGCATACGCTAGGGATAGCACTTTTGGATTCAAACTTTTGTTTACATACTTACGCTATTTATAGCAACTGTGTTTTTAAACTAATTATGTCGCAAGTTATTTCATTTATACTTTATGACTTTGTAAACTTAGACTTGTTGTCGAACGGTTTTGTAAACTAAACTTGCAAGTCTTGTACCTTTCAAATGAATGCGACATAATTTTGGTCAAACGAGTCTCATATAGGGACTACGACCACGCAACGGGACCTAAGTTAACGGCGCCGTCAATAACGGTTTTGGTCGGGTCGTTACAAGTGGTATCAGAGCGTTGGTTGTAGGGAACTAGGACGTGCATTAGTGTGTCTAACAGAGTCGTTAGGACGCATTAGTGAGTCTAGACTACAACCGGATAGTTAGCATTTGCATTCTGACATACATTTGCTATAGATAGCACTTACTTGACTACTTGTGCATTATACTTGAATCATTCTTAGGCAAACTTTTTAATGATACCCAACCTTCATTATACGAACTCGTATCCTGCCACTTTAGTTCGGGAACTCTGACTCCTTGGTTGTTATTCACCCCGTCTCATCTTAATATCCATGAGTATTGTAAAGTCACTGTCACTACTCTAGATGAGTATCGTCATCACTATTTATCGCTACGGTTGCGTACTACTCGCTATCATGACTCGTTACTCTTTTCATACCTAACTACGTTATTGTCTGATTCGAACCGCATTGACGTGAACAATCACTTATACACTTCCCTCTGGGAACGCATCTTTAGAGTTGCACTAATTCTTTCGATTCAATACGAATCATGTTTGAGACGTCGTTACATTTTGTTCATTTTAGATTTTCGCGATTACACGAACTTGAATCTATAGAGTGATGTGGGAATGGAAGTATGAGTTAGCGTAATATAACGACACTCGATCAACGTGGTTATATTACGGTAAGACATACCAAAGTTCTAGTGACGTGTGATGGTGGTTAGACTCGATCAACCTAAACACCACCATGTGCCATGTACATGACTTCATCTTTTCAGGTTTGGTCATCCGAAAACTCCGAGAATATTTATAACAACCATACCGGGGACACACCTTTAATTATTGTCAAATTATATTTATGCTTCCGAATGAATTACCGATTCCATTCGACTTCAACTGTATGTCACACGGGTATACTAGCTCGTCCTCGCGCAGTCTTATTGACTAACTGCAATTTACTCGTTATGCTCACATCGGGGCGGAAACTTCTCTTGCATCACACTCGTACTTCCGGTTCCGGAAATCTTTATTCTAAACTCTCAATGGAGGGAGGGACTCTCCACGTTATACTAGTATTCACCTCGAGGGTGAATAGTTCCGACGAACGTTTTTGGAAACCGATAAATCTTCCGCGACGCGAATTTTCTTGAGAAACTTGTCCTAGCTAACGTTTTCAATTCCTAGCAAACTTGTTCTATATGCCTTAGGGAAATGTACCCCGTTTCGGATCGAGATCCTCGTTTCACTTCTAGATTTTGGAGTACCTTACAAAAAGCCTCGGGACCGCGTTTAGACATGAGTACCGCGTACCATCCACAACCCGACGGACCGAACAAACATACGATTTAAGTCTTGAAAACCATAATACGAATTTGTATTACCAACTTCAAATTTACTTGAGAAAAGTATTTTTCCTTTAACCGAATCCTCGTACTACAATGATCTTCATTCGAGTTTTAACGTCACACCTTTTGAAACCACATGTGACCGGAAACGTCATTCTCCTTTGACGAACCAAGTAAACGATGATCAATTCACCGGGGCCGAGTTTATTCATGAGCAACCGAGAAAATTTATTCATATTCAGGTAAAACCCTACGCGACTCGTAATCACCAAGAGCTACGCCGATGTTAGACATAAACATTTCAAATTCCACGTGGGAAACCGTGTCACGTTAAGAGTCGCACCTTGGAAAGGTGCAATCCATTTCGGGAAAACGTAGGAAGCTAAATCCGCGATATTTTGATCCTTTAAATTCTTGGGGTGTTTTGGACCCGTCGCTAGCCGTTTAGATTTTTCGACTCATTTTGAGTCTCCGTTTATCCTACATTCGATGTATCAACTCAAAGACGTGTTTTGCGAAACGAGAACTTGTTATCTCCTTTGATGAACTCACTATCGACGATAAACCTCACTTCCTAGGAGGACCGGTTGAAACCATGAATCATGGAAGCCAAACCTTAAAACAACATACGACCCCGACCTTCAAGTTCGTTGAAATGCTCAAGGACGTACCTTCACTTATTCGTAGAATTTACAACGCAAGATCTCGAGGAAGATTCAACAACTACTACTTCCAACTAAATTTCGGGACGAAATTTCTTTTGAGGTGTGGATAATGTAACATCCCGCGTTTTTCCGTTAAATTTATTTTTAACACCGTCTTTTTTTTTTTAAATAATATCTTTCGCTATTTAAATTCCCAATTTCCGTTGACTAACGTTTATAATATTCTCGTTATTTAATTATAACACCACTCGTCTACTCGAGCGTTTTTAAAATATTTCGTTTGGTTAATTCCCGCACCCGCTTTGAAACTTGAGGGACCAAAGTTGTCAAGTGGGCAAACTAGTTGACTAGGTCAACTAGTCAACCCACCATTCTCATCCATTCATTTCCATCCATCTTCACCTCCTTTTTCTCTCTAGCTCAAGAACTCCATTTCTCCCAACTTCACTAATTCATCATCTAAATCCGATTGGAGAAGCAAACATCAAAACAAATTACATATTCGTGATCCTCTCTTCATCCTCTTCGATTTGGTACCAATTTCATCAAGTTTGGGTAACATTTCTAAAACTCTAGATTTCTATAAATTCGTGTTTTTGACTTGAAATTGTGTTAGTTAGTGTCTATGGCTCGTAGGGATGTCGTGTATGTAATTTGTATGCTCGTTCTTCGTGTTTTGAAAATATGACATGAACACCCAAATGGGTCTAGCTTAATCTTGAGTTTTGGTTGCTCAAATGATGTTATAAGATAAAGTGTATGTGTTAAAAGTGTTAGTTACTTCCTTAGCTTCGTTTTGATATGTTGGATGATGAAAAACTAGCTCAATAACATGAAATGTGTTTTTGGTGAATCGATTATCGTTTTGGTAGGAACTTGATGCGGTTGAATGCTAGTTGAGACACTTGTTTGAATGTATGCTAGTTAACTAGTTAAATTGTATGCGTAAATAGCTTCGAAATGGTGTGATGTATGCTAGCGTTTGATTAGTGAATCATAAGTCTCATTTGTGTCGAAATTGATTTTGAAACGATAACGTGGCTAGTGATTTTGACGTAGTAAATGTTTATTGAAACTTGGAATATGCGTCTAGTTGCAATGTATGCGTTATTACCTTCAAAACGGCATATCATTTGTATGTTAAAAGTTCCCGAATCATAAAATACGTTTTACGAACTTGAAACTTTGAAAATAACCCTTTCTTGATCAATTGACGAGTTTTCGGTTATTGTAAATGATATTTTTGTTTGATGATATGTGGTTAGTTGTATTGCTCGTCAAAATACCTTTCCGAGGATATAAGATACATATTTTGGTTGTTTGCGGATCATAAATGGTGAATGTTTGATGTTTGGTTCGTGCATACTTTGAAAAACTGACCAGAATTCTCTGCCCAGGTAGTGGCGCGGCGCGCCACATCCCCGCGCGGCGCGCAGAATCGCCTGGCCAGATTCTGCTCACTTTGTCACATTTCACGCGAAATGTTTGACTAGCTACCGACCTCCGATTCACATGAAACTTGTTCTAATATGCTTATATATGAATAAAAACCTCAGAAAAATAGTTCGGGACCGAACCCGAACGTGTTGACTTTTTCGTTGACTTTGACCAAGTTTGACTTTTAGTCAAACTTAACCAAACTTTTATGCAATCGTTCTAACATGCTTTTATACGTGATTCTTGTATGAAACTTGACAAATTGATTCACATGCTATATTTAATCGAGTCGTAACGAGCCATAGGACTAATTGAACACATTTCACCCGACCTTGTGTCGTAACCGGTTAATTGACACAACTTACTTGTTTAGGTCAAGGCTAAGCAACTTTCATGCATACGTTACTTTGCGAAGTACTTTTATACTCGTGCACTCGAGGTGAGATCATAGTCCCACCTTTTCAACAACTTTTATTCTTTTAAATCGTGGGCTGAGAAACATATACATTACATACTTATATACATTTCACATGTATATATACTTTTCATACTTTTATACTTTGAACACAAATACGAATACAAAGATACAGACGAGTTAGAACAAAAGTCCTCAATCCAATTATCATTAGTTCCACTTGCAGGGTGTAAGTGTAAGCGAGTGATTATGTTGTGTGGCCATACGGGTTTAACGAACCCTCATTCAGACGGTTCGCTACCGTTAGTGGATGAAATATAATTTCAACGTGCATAGTGTATGTTCTAACACTATATTCAAAATTCAGAGGGAAGATTCAGTTAAGCTTTGGTAATTGGGTGCTCGCAATACAAACTACATTCTTCGAAATAAATACGATTTGGATAATCATCTATACAAACTATTGTGGTTCAAAATATACTTTTTCAAATACATTTATGATCTCACCAACGTTTTTCGTTGACAGTTTTCTACATGTTTTCTCAGGTTCAAACTTGGCTACTTGATACATGCTTCCGCACTATTTGATTACTTGATTGGAGTCAACCATGCATGCATACGCTAGGGATAGCACTTTTGGATTCAAACTTTTGTTTACATACTTACGCTATTTATAGCAACTGTGTTTTTAAACTAATTATGTCGCAAGTTATTTCATTTATACTTTATGACTTTGTAAACTTAGACTTGTTGTCGAACGGTTTTGTAAACTAAACTTGCAAGTCTTGTACCTTTCAAATGAATGCGACATAATTTTGGTCAAACGAGTCTCATATAGGGACTACGACCACGCAACGGGACCTAAGTTAACGGCGCCGTCAATAACGGTTTTGGTCGGGTCGTTACAAAGGTCTCGGTTGTGTATTAATGCAACGAACGAAGGTAATTGCTTATGCGTCTAGACAATTGAAGATTTACGAGCAGAATTATACGACGCATGATTTGGAATTAGGCGTAGTTGTTTTTGCATTAAAGACTTGGAGGCACTACTTATATGGGATCAAAAGTATTATATATACTGACCACAAAAGTCTTCAACACATATTTGACCAGAAACAACTGAACATGAGACAGCGCAGGTGGATTGAATTGTTGAATGATTACGACTTTGAGATTCGTTACCACCCGGGGAAGGCAAATGTGGTAGCCGACGCCTTGAGCAGAAAGGCAGAGAACCCGTTCGAGTAAAAGCTATGAATATAATGATTCACAATAACCTTACTACTCAAATAAAGGAGGCGCAACAAGGAGTTTTAAAAGAGGGAAATTTAAAGAATGAAATACCCAAAGGAACGGAGAAGCATCTTGATATTCGAGAAGACGGAACCCGGTATATGGCTGAAAGAATTTGGGTACCAAAATTTAGAGATATGAGAGAAATGGTACTTAGGGAAGCTCATAAAACAAGATACTCAATACATCATGGAACGGGGAAGATGTAAAAGGATCTCAAGAAACATTTTTGGTGGCCGGGTATAAAAACCGATGTTGCTAAATACGTAGGGGAATGTTTGATGTGTTCTAAGGTCAAAGCGGAGCATCAGAAACTATCAGGTCTACTTCAACAACCCGAAATCTCGAAATGGAAATGGGAAAACATTACCATGGATTTCATCACTAAATTGCCAAGGACTGCAAGTGGTTTTGATACTATTTGGGTAATAGTTGATCGTCTCACCAAATTAGCACACTTCCTGCCAATAAGAGAAGATGACAAGATGGAGAAGTTAGTACGATTTTATTTGAAAGAAGTCGTCTCCAGACATGGAATACCAATCTCTATTATCTCTGATAGGGATGGCAGATTTATTTCAAGATTCTGGCAGACATTACAGCAAGCATTAGGAACTCGTCTAGACATGAGTACTGCTTATCATCCACAAACTGATGGGCAGAGCAAAAGGACGATACAAACGCTTGAAGACATGCTACGAGTATGTGTTATTGATTTCGGAAACAGTTGGGATTGATACCTTCCGTTAGCAGAATTTTCCTACAACAACAGCTACCATTCAAGTATTGAGATGGCGCCGTTTGAAGCACTTTATGGTAGAAAGTATAGGTCTTCGATTTGTTGGAGTGAAGTGGGGGATAGACAGATTATGGGTCCAGAGATAATACAAGAAACTACCGAGAATATCATCCAAATTCAAAAACGATTGAAAACCACCCAAAGTCGACAAAAGAGCTACGCTGACATTAAAAGAAAAGATATAGAATTTGAAATTGGAGAGATGGTCATGCTTAAAGTTGCACCTTGGAAAGGCGTTGTTCGATTTGGTAAACGAGGGAAATTAAATCCAAAGTATATTGGACCATTCAAGATTATTGATCGTGTCGGACCAGTAGCTTACCAACTTGAGTTACCTCAACAAATCGCGGCTGTACATAACACTTTCCACGTATCGAATTTGAAGAAATGTTTTGCTAAAGAAGATCTCACTATTCCGTTAGACGAAATCCAAATCAACGAAAAACTTCAATTCATCGAAGAACCCGTTGAAATAATGGATCGTGAGGTTAAAAGGCTTAAGCAAAACAAGATACCAATTGTTAATGTTCGATGGAATGCTCGTAGAGGACCTGAGTTCACCTGGGAATGAGAAGATCAGATGAAGAAGAAATACTCACACTTATTTCCAGAAGATACATCAACACCTCCAACTGATTAAAATTTCGGGACGAAATTTATTTAACGGGTAGGTACTGTAGTGACCCGAACTTTTGCATGTTTATATATATTAAATGAAATTGATATTTACATGATTAAGTGTTTCCAACATGTTAAGCAATCAAACTTGTTAAGACTTGATTAATTGAAATAGCTTTCATATAGACAATTGACCACCCAAGTTGACCAGCGATTCACTAACGTTAAAAACTTGTAAAAACTATATGATGACATATATATGGATATATATATATATATATATATATATATATATATATATATATATATATATATATATATATATATATATATATATATATATAGTTAACATGATATTATGATAAGTAAGTATCTCATTAGGTATTTTAACAATAAGTTATATACATAAAAATGAGACTATTGCTGTAAGAAACTCGAAAATGATATATATAACGATTATCGTTATAACAACGTCTTACTAATTACATATGTATCATTTTAAGATATTGATACACTATATATAAATATGATAAATGATAAGTAAACATATCATTAAGTATATTAACAATGAATTACATATGTAAAAACAAGACTACTAACTTAAGGATTTCGAAACGAGACATATATGTAACGATTATCGTTGTAACGACATTTAAATGTATATATATCATATTAAGATATATTAATACATCATAATATCATGATAATGTAATAATTTAACATCTCATTAGACATAATAAACAATGAGTTAACAACATTAAACAATATCGTTAACTTAAAGGTTTCAAAACAACATTTACATGTAATGACTAACGATGACTTAACGGCTCAGTTAAAATGTATATACATGTAGCATTTTAAGATGTATTCATACACTTTTGAAAGACTTCAAGACACATATCAAAGTACTTCTACTTAACAAAAATGCTTACAATTACATCCTCATTCATTTTCATCAACAATTCTACTCGTATGCACCCGTATTCGTACTCGTACAATACCCAGCTTCTAAATGTATTTACTATTGGTATATACACTTCAATGATCAGCTCTTAGCAGATCTTGTGAGTCACCAACACATGCGGGAACCATTTTTTGGTAACTAGCATGAATGATTACACAAAATAACAAACTTATGGAGCCTATATGGAGACCCATTTTCACGTGAACTTACACCTACCACAAACACATTTCCATTTTAATTTTTATGCATCAAACTCATCTCTCTCAAGTGTTCTTCCATTGTTCTAAGTGTTCTTCATCATCTTCATCAAAATCTAGCTCAATATAGTTCATAAATCCATACATAAACCAAGTTATAAAATAACTACTCAAGAACACACCAACAACACTTCTAAGTTTGCTAGCTTACTTCCAATCTTGAAAATCCACTTTGAGTGATCATCCAACCTCAAGAAATCTTTCTTATTTACAGTAAGATATCTTTCTAATACAAGGTAATACTCATATTCAAACTTTGATTCAATTTCTATAACTTTAACAATCTTATTTCGAGTGGAAACTTACTTGAATTTGTTTTCGTGTCATGATTCTACTTCAAGAACTTTCAAGCCATCCAAGGATCCTTTGAAGCTAGATCTATTTTTCTCATTTCCAGTAGGTTTATCCACAAAACCTGAGGTAGTAATGATTTTCATAACATCATTCGATTCATATATATGAAACTATCTTATTCGAAGGTTTAAACTTGTAATCACTAGAACAAAGTTTAGTTAATTCTAAACTTGTTTGCAAACAAAAGATAATCCTTCTAACTTGAATTTTAAAATCAACTAGACACATGTTCTATATCTATATGATATGCTAACTTAATGATTTAAAACCTGAAAACACGAAAAACACCGTAAAACCGGATATACGCCGTCGTAGTAACACCGCGGGCTGTTTTGGGTTAGTTAATTAAAAACTATGATAAACTTTGATTTAAAAGTTGTTCTTCTAGGAAAATTATTTTTCTTATGAACATGAAACTATATCTAAAAATCATGGTTAAACTCAAAGTGAAAGTATGTTTTCCAAAATGGTCATTTAGACGTCGTTCTTTTGACTGAAATGACTACCTTTACAAAAATGACTTGTAACCTGTATTTCTAACTATAAAATTATACTTTTTCTATTTAGATTCATAAACTTAAGTTCAATATGAAACCATAGCAACTTGAATCACTCAAAACGGATTTAAAACGAAGAAGTTATGGGTAAAACAAGATTGGATAATTTTGCTCATTGTAGCTACGTGAAAATTGGTAACAAATCTATATTAATCATATCCTAGCTAACTCATATTGTATTATACATGTATTCTAATATATTATGTAATCTTGGGATACCATAGACACGTATGCAAATGTTTTGACATATCATATCGACCCATGTATATATATTATTTGGAACAACTATAGACACTCTATAGGCTGTAATTTTTGAGTTAGATATACAGGGTTGAGGTTGATTCTAAGAATATATATATTTTGAGTTGTGATCTAGCCTGAGACGTGTATACACTGGGTCATGGATTGATTCAAGATAATATATATCGATTTATTTCTGTACATCTAACTGTGGACAACTAGTTGTATGTTACTAATGAGGACAGTTGACTTAATAAACTTAAAACATTAAAACGTATTAAAAATGATGTAAATATATTTTGAACATACTTTGATATATATGTATATATTTGTTATAGGTTCGTGAATCGACCAGTGGCCAAGTCTTACTTCCCGACGAAGTAAAAATCTGTGAAAGTGAGTTATAGTCCCACTTTTAAAATCTAATATTTTTGGGATGAGAATACATGCAGTTTTATAAATGTTTTACGAAATAGACACAAGTAAATTGAAACTACATTATATGGGTGAATGATCGAAGCCGAATATGCCCCTTTTGCTTGGTAACCTAAGAATTAGTAAACCAATATACTAATTGACGCGAATCCTAAAGATAGATCTATTGGGCCTAACGAACCCCATCCAAAGTACCGGATGCTTTAGTACTTTGAATTCGTTTATATCATGTCCGAAGGATTTCCCGGAATGATAGGGGATATTCTTATATACATCTTGTTAATGTCGGTTACCAGGTGTTCACCATATGAATAATTTTTATCTCTATGTATGGGATGTATATTGAAATATGAAATCTTGTGGTCTATTATTACGATTTGATAAATATATAGGTTAAACCTATAACTCACCAACATTTTTGTTGACGTTTAAAGCATGTTTATTCTCAGGTGATTATTAAGAGCTTCCGCTGTTGCATGCTAAAATATGGACAAGATTTGGTGTCAGCATGCTTGTATAATACTGTTTAAAAACTGCATTCGAGATTTATTTTGTTGTAACATATTAATATTATAAACCAATATGTATTGGTGATGTGTAAGTGTGATATTTTTAGATTATCATTTCTGGATAATCTAGGTGGTGTCCTTTCAACCTTGTCGATAAAATAAAGGTTATGGTTTGTTTTAAAAACGAATGCAGTCTTTGAAAAACGTCTCATATAGAGGTTAAAACCTCGCAACGAAATCAATTAATATGGAACGTTTATAATCAATATGAACGGGACATTTCAAGTGCCTGGTTAGAAGAGTATGGGTTGCTACTCTTCTTAACACTAGTTTTAAAACCAGTCAGCTTGGGAGCCAAGGTTGTACCTTTAACTCCACTTTCATTTTTCAAGTTAACAATTAAAATAGTTTTAATTAAGTTAGAAATTTCTGCTGTTTGGTCTAGAGACGCACCAGGTTCCATAGCAGCATTCTTTTCAGAAGTAGCAGTCTCAACTGGGGCAACCTCCCCTGTGGCAAGCTTGGACCAGCTTTCGCCCTTTTGGATTTTCTTGTTACCAAGAAATAGATAAGCAACGGATTCCAACACTAGAGGTGGGTAGTCAGTATATAAGACTAGGGTTGTTCTTTATTATCAAAGAGCACTAGATTCTAATACAACTACTGCTTTACCAGTATCTGAGATGGTAACTATTCTAGTTGAGGTAGCTGGCATCTTCCATTTAACAGCTGGCTTGCGCTGAGGTCCCTTCCCCTCAGCTGGTGCACTACCAGAGGCATTCGATTGGGCAGCTCCACCCTGAGCAACTAGATACTCAAGTATTGCTGGCGTCAAGTCAGCATGTGGAGCAGTAGGTTTCGCTTTTGGCATCCCCCCTTGCTTTAGAGGTAGGTCAAATGAAATATCAGCAATCTGCCTATAGGCATCACCCAGCTCGTTTTCAAAAATAAGGCTCAAAAACCTTAGAAATGGGATCAAATGTGTTCATTTTGGTGCAAGCACCATTTCCCTTAATATCAGGTAGATCTCAGCAGCATAATAGATGTTCCTGTTGAACAGCAACCCATGACCCATCTTTAGCTCAAAATCTGAGCATTGATCAAAGCTACTGGACTTCTGGCTGATGCACTGGGTCAGCAGTCCGAAGAGATAGTACCACAATGGTGGCCTATGCTTCTTTAAGTGCGTATGAGCAATTGGACCAGTATATCCAATAGTTTCTAGCACTTGCCTCCTGAAATCATCACTTTTTGGTGAATCAACAAATGGTCTACAGGGCAATTGAAGAGCACGTCGAATAAATCAACAGTAATAGAGCAAGTTAGGGTTTCAGTAACCATGCCACGAATACATGGATCATTCTGTTGAGTGGTGGCCATCGTGGCAGTGTACCAGAATCTGCCTAAGCAGGCTGGATAAAGTCATGAAGGAAATCCGGTGATAGATCTTGCCAAAGGGCATCGCCTGATGTAGTCGATCAAAGTCTCATAGCCAGTGTTGGCTTTGGACTTGGGAATGGAGAGAGTGTGTGCTGCATTGCCTCTAGATAGACAAATGAGATCATATGTTGGTGCATTAGCAGCCTTAACAAGACTTGGATGAAGATTGAACAATAGAGCCTGTTCAATCTGTTCCTCCGGTGCCGGTGGAGGTTGTTGTTCTGGTTGAGGTTCCTCAACTTGTTGTTGCTGTTGCTGTTGTTCCTCAAGTTGGTTCTCGATGGGTGGTGATTGTTGTTGGTCTGCCATTGATGAATTGAAAGGATGAATGCTTAAATGATTTGAAGATTTGGGGATTTTTGAGAGAGAAAGGTAAATTGAAGAGTTAATAACTGAAGGTTATTATGAGAAATGGATCGCCTTATTTAACCTTTCGGATTGATGGAAAAAGTGCAGGAGAGAGAAAAATGGCAACTGTCATCGGCAGGCGCGTGGGTAGATGTGACAGACTGGCATGTTTTCGAGGGGACACAGACTGTTGACATGACGTATAATCGGCTTGAACACTCATACCTTCCATTAAGCATTAAATGCAGCAGGTTTTTAATTCAAAAAAAAAAAAAAAAGTTAAAGACCACAAAATAAAGTTTGTATTAAATACAAAAATTCTTTGTTACATTTAATATGTCATGAATTAAATTTAAATCATTGGGAGTAAATGAATTTCAGTTTTAAGGTATCGATTTAATGTTGTGTTCTATTTATTATTTCATTTTAGACCTTGAATAACCATGATATAAAAGACCTTGTTGTGCTGATAGTTTGACATGTAGGCAGTAAGTAAAGAAATGTGACTTACTGGTTTGCCCTACATGTTGTAGAACCAGCACACCAAAAAAATTGTCTTTTATTTTAGAGTTCAAGCATACCCAGCTCAGAGATGAGATAGTTAAAACGTTTCTCATCTAAGGGATTTGTGAAAAGATCTGCTAACTGCTGAAATGTCCCGTTCTTATTGATTAAAAACGTTCCATATTAATTGATTTCGTTGCGAGGTTTTGACCTCTATATGAGACGTTTTTCAAAGACTGCATTCATTTTTAAAACAAACCATAACCTTTATTTCATAAATAAAGGTTTAAAAAGCTTTACGTAGATTATCAAATAATGATAATCTAAAATATCCTGTTTACACACGACCATTACATAATGGTTTACAATACAAATATGTTACATCGAAATCAGTTTCTTGAATGCAGTTTTTACACAATATCATACAAACATGGACTCCAAATCTTGTCCTTATTTTAGTATGCAACAGCGGAAGCTCTTAATATTCACCTGAGAATAAACATGCTTTAAACGTCAACAAAAATGTTGGTGAGTTATAGGTTTAACCTATATATATCAAATCGTAACAATAGACCACAAGATTTCATATTTCAATACACATCCCATACATAGAGATAAAAATCATTCATATGGTGAACACCTGGTAACCGACATTAACAAGATGCATATATAAGAATATCCCCATCATTCCGGGACACCCTTCGGATATGATATAAATTTCGAAGTACTAAAGCATCCGGTACTTTGGATGGGGTTTGTTAGGCCCAATAGATCTATCTTTAGGATTCGCGTCAATTAGGGTGTCTGTTCCCTAATTCTTAGATTACCAGACTTAATAAAAAGGGGCATATTCGATTTCGATAATTCAACCATAGAATGTAGTTTCACGTACTTGTGTCTATTTTGTAAATCATTTATAAAACCTGCATGTATTCTCATCCCAAAAATATTAGATTTTAAAAATGGGACTATAACTCACTTTCACAGATTTTTACTTCGTCGGGAAGTAAGACTTGGCCACTGGTTGATTCACGAACCTATAACAATATATACATATATATCAAAGTATGTTCAAAATATATTTACAACACTTTTAATATATTTTGATGTTTTAAGTTTATTAAGTCAGCTGTCCTCGTTAGTAACCTACAACTAGTTGTCCACAGTTAGATGTACAGAAATAAATCGATAAATATTATCTTGAATCAATCCACTACCCAGTGTATACGTATCTCAGTATTGATCACAACTCAAACTATATATATTTTGGAATCAACCTCAACCCTGTATAGCTAACTCCAACATTCACATATAGAGTGTCTATGGTTGTTCCGAAATATATATAGATGTGTCGACATGATAGGTCAAAACATTGTATACGTGTCTATGGTATCTCAAGATTACATAATATACAATACAAGTTGATTAAGTTATGGTTGGAATAGACTTGTTACCAATTTTCACGTAGCTAAAATGAGAAAAATTATCCAATCTTGTTTTACCCATAACTTCTTCATTTTAAATCCGTTTTGAGTGAATCAAATTGCTATGGTTTCATATTGAACTCTATTTTATGAATCTAAACAGAAAAAGTATAGGTTTATAGTCGGAAAAATAAGTTACAAGTCGTTTTTGTAAAGGTAGTCATTTCAGTCGAAAGAACGACGTCTAGATGACCATTTTAGAAAACATACTTCCACTTTGAGTTTAATCATAATTTTTGGATATAGTTTCATGTTCATAATAAAAATCATTTTCTCAGAATAACAACTTTAAAATCAAAGTTTATCATAGTTTTTAATTAACTAACCCAAAACAGCCCGCGGTGTTACTACGACGGCGTAAATCCGGTTTTACGGTGTTTTTCGTGTTTCCAGGTTTTAAATCATTAAGTTAGCATATCATATAGATATAGAACATGTGTTTAGTTGATTTTAAAAGTCAAGTTAGAAGGATTAACTTTTGTTTGCGAACAAGTTTAGAATTAACTAAACTATGTTCTAGTGATTACAAGTTTAAACCTTCGAATAAGATAGCTTTATATGTATGAATCGAATGATGTTATGAACATCATTACTACCTTAAGTTCCTTGGATAAACCTACTGGAAAAGAGAAAAATGGATCTAGCTTCAATGGATCCTTGGATGGCTCGAAGTCCTTGAAGCAAAATCATGACACGAAAACAAGTTCAAGTAAGATCATCACTTGAAATAAGATTGTTATAGTTATAGAAATTGAACCAAAGTTTGAATATGATTATTACCTTGTATTAGAATGATAACCTACTGTAAGAAACAAAGATTTCTTGAGGTTGGATGATCACCTTACAAGATTGGAAGTGAGCTAGCAAACTTGAAAGTATTCTTGATTTTATGAAACTAGAACTTTTGGAATTTATGAAGAACACTTAGAACTTGAAGATAGAACTTGAGAGAGATCAATTAGATGAATAAAATTGAAGAATTAAAGTGTTTGTAGGTGTTTTTGGTCGTTGGTGTATGGATTAGATATAAAGGATATGTAATTTTGTTTTCATGTAAATAAGTCATGAATGATTACTCATATTTTTGTAATTTTATGAGATATTTCATGCTAGTTGCAAAATGATGGTTCCAACATGTGTTAGGTGACTCACATGGGCTGCTAAGAGCTGATCATTGGAGTGTATATACCAATAGTACATACATCTAAAAGCTGTGTATTGTACGAGTACGAATACGGGTGCATACGAGTAGAATTGTTGATGAAACTGAACGAGGATGTAATTGTAAGCATTTTTGTTAAGTAGAAGTATTTTGATAAGTGTATTGAAGTCTTTAAAAAGTGTATGAATACATATTAAAACACTACATGTATATACATTTTAACTGAGTCGTTAAGTCATCGTTAGTCGTTACATGTAAATGTTGTTTTGAAACCTTTAGGTTAACGATCTTGTTAAATGTTGTTAACCCAATGTTTATAATATCAAATGAGATTTTAAATTATTATATTATCATGATATTATGATATATTAATATATCTTAATATGATATATATTCATTTAAATGTCGTTACAACGATAATCGTTACATATATGTCTCGTTTCGAAATCCTTAAGTTAGTAGTCTTGTTTATATGTATGTAACTCATTGTTAATATACTTATGGAGATACTTACTTATCATAATCTCATGTTAACCATATTTATATCCATATATATATATCGTCATGTCGTTTTTACAAGTTTTAACGTTCGTGAATCGCCGGTCAACTTGGGTGGTCAATTGTCTATATGAAACATATTTCATTTAATCAAGTCTTAACAAGTTTAATTGCTTAACATGTTGGAAACATTTAATCATGTAAATATCAATCTCAATTAATATATATAAACATGGAAAAGTTCGGGTCACTACAGTACCTACCCGTTAAATAAATTTCGTCCCGAAATTTTAAGCTGTTGAAGGTGTTGACGAATCTTCTGGAAATAGATGCGGGTATTTCTTCTTTATCTGATCTTCACGCTCCCAGGTGAACTCGGGTCCTCTACGAGCATTCCATTGAACCTTAACAATTGGTATCTTGTTTTGCTTAAGTCTTTTAACCTCACGATCCATTATTTCGACGGGTTCTTCGATAAATTGAAGTTTTTCGTTGATTTGGATTTCATCTAACGGAATAGTGAGATCTTCTTTAGCAAAACATTTCTTTAAATTCGAGACGTGGAAAGTGTTATGTACAGCCGCGAGTTGTTGAGGTAACTCTAGTCGGTAAGCTACTGGTCCGATACGATCAATAATCTTGAATGGTCCAATATACCTTGGATATAATTTCCCTCGTTTACCAAATCGAACAACGCCTTTCCAAGGTGCAACTTTAAGCATGACCATCTCTCCAATTTCAAATTCTATATCTTTTCTTTTAATGTCAGCGTAGCTCTTTTGTCGACTTTGGGCGGTTTTCAACCGTTGTTGAATTTGGATGATCTTCTCGGTAGTTTCTTGTATAATCTCCGGACCCGTAATCTGTCTATCCCCCACTTCACTCCAACAAATCGGAGACCTGCACTTTCTACCATAAAGTGCTTCAAACGGCGCCATCTCAATGCTTGAATGGTAGCTGTTGTTGTAGGAAAATTCTGCTAACGGTAGATGTCGATCCCAACTGTTTCCGAAATCAATAACACATGCTCGTAGCATGTCTTCAAGCGTTTGTATCGTCCTTTCGCTCTGCCCATCAGTTTGTGGATGATAGGCAGTACTCATGTCTAGACGAGTTCCTAATGCTTGCTGTAATGTCTGCCAGAATCTTGAAATAAATCTGCCATCCCTATCAGAGATAATAGAGATTGGTATTCTATGTCTGGAGATGACTTCCTTCAAATACAGTCGTGCTAACTTCTCCATCTTGTCATCTTCTCTTATTGGCAAGAAGTGTGCTGATTTGGTGAGACGGTCAACTATTACCCAAATAGTATCAAAACCACTTGCAGTCCTTGGCAATTTAGTGATGAAATCCATGGTAATGTTTTCCCATTTCCATTCTGGGATTTCGGGTTGTTGAAGTAGACCTGATGGTTTCTGATGCTCAGCGTTGACCTTAGAACACGTCAAACATTCTCCTACGTATTTAGCAACATCGGCTTTCATACCCGGCCACCAAAAATGTTTCTTGAGATCCTTGTACATCTTCCCCATTCCAGGATGTATTGAGTATCTGGTTTTATGAGCTTCTCTAAGTACCATTTCTCTCATATCTCCAAATTTTGGTACCCAAATCCTTTCAGCCCTATACCTGGTTCCGTCTTCCCGAATATTAGGATGCTTCTCCGATCCTTTGGGTATTTCATCCTTTAAATTTCCCTCTTTTAAAACTCCTTGTTGCGCCTCCTTTATTTGAGTAGTAAGGTTAGTGTGAATCATTATATTCATAGATTTTACTCGAATGGGTTCTCTGTCCTTTCTGCTCAAGGCGTCGGCTACCACATTTGCCTTCCCCGGGTGGTAACGAATCTCAAAGTCGTAATCATTCAATAATTCAATCCACCTACGCTGCCTCATATTCAGTTGTTTCTGATTAAATATGTGTTGAAGACTTTTGTGGTCGGTATATATAATACTTTTGACCCCATATAAGTAGTGCCTCCAAGTCTTTAATGCAAAAACAACCGCGCCTAATTCCAAATCATGCGTCGTATAATTTTGTTCGTGAATCTTCAATTGTCTAGACGCATAAGCAATCACCTTCGTTCGTTGCATTAATACACAACCGAGACCTTGCTTTGATGCATCACAATAAATCACAAAATCATCATTCCCTTCAGGCAATGACAATATAGGTGCCGTAGTTAGCTTTTTCTTCAATAACTGAAACGCTTTCTCTTGTTCATCATTCCATTCAAATTTCTTCCCTTTATGCGTTAATGCAGTCAAGGGTTTTGCTATTCTGGAAAAGTCTTGGATGAACCTTCTGTAGTAACCAGCTAGTCCTAAAAACTGGCGTATGTGTTTCGGAGTTTTCGGGGTTTCCCACTTTTCAACAGTTTCTATCTTTACCGGATCCACCTTAATACCTTCTTTGTTCACTATGTGACCGAGGAATTGAACTTCTTCCAACCAAAATGCACACTTTGAAAACTTAGCGTACAATTCTTCCTTCCTCAATACTTCTAACACCTTTCTCAAATGTTCACCGTGTTCTTGGTCATTCTTTGAGTAAATAAGTATGTCATCAATGAAAACAATGACAAACTTGTCAAGGTATGGTCCACACACTCGGTTCATAAGGTCCATGAACACAGCTGGTGCATTAGTTAAACCAAACGGCATGACCATAAACTCGTAATGACCGTAACGTGTTCTGAAAGCAGTCTTTGGAATATCATCTTCTTTCACCCGCATTTGATGATACCCGGAACGTAAGTCAATCTTTGAATAAACAGACGAGCCTTGTAGTTGATCAAATAAGTCATCGATTCTCGGTAGTGGGTAGCGGTTCTTGATGGTAAGTTTGTTCAACTCTCGGTAGTCGATACACAACCTGGATGTACCATCTTTCTTCTTGACAAACAAAACAGGAGCTCCCCACGGTGATGTGCTTGGTCGAATGAAACCACGCTCTAAAAGTTCTTGTAATTGGCTTTGTAGTTCTTTCATCTCGCTGGGTGCGAGTCTGTAAGGAGCACGAGCTATTGGTGTAGCTCCTGGTACAAGATCTATTTGAAATTCAACGGATCGATGTGGGGGTAATCCCGGTAATTCTTTCGGAAATACATCAGGAAATTATTTTGCGACGGGAACATCATTGATGCTCTTTTCTTCAGTTTGTACTTTCTCGACGTGTGCTAGAACAACATAGCAACCTTTTCTTATTAGTTTTTGTGCCTTCAAATTACTAATAAGATGTAGCTTCATGTTGCCCTTTTCTCCGTACACCATTAAGGGTTTTCCTTTTTCTCGTATAATGCGAATTGCATTTTTGTAACAAACGATCTCCGCTTTCACTTCTTTCAACCAGTCCATACCGATTATCACATCAAAACTCCCTAACTCTACTGGTATCAAATCAATCTTAAATGTTTCGCTAACCAGTTTAATTTCTCGATTCCGACATATATTATCTGCTGAAATTAATTTACCATTTGCTAATTCGAGTAAAAATTTACTATCCAAAGGCGTCAATGGACAACTTAATTTAGCACAAAAATCTCTACTCATATAGCTTCTATCCGCACCCGAATCAAATAAAACGTAAGCAGATTTATTGTCAATAAGAAACGTACCCGTAACAAGCTCCGGGTCTTCCTGTGCCTCTGCCGCATTAATATTGAAAACTCTTCCACGGCCTTGTCCATTCGTGTTCTCCTGGTTCGGGCAATTTCTAATAATCTGGCCCGGTTTTCCACATTTATAACAAACTACATTGGCATAACTAACTCCGACACTACTTGCTCCGCCATTACTCGTTCCGACACCATTTGTTCCTTTCGTTCTATTAACCCCTGGTCCGTAGACCTCACACTTCGCCGCGCTATGACCATTTCTTTTACACTTGTTGCAAAATTTGGTGCAGAACCCCGAGTGATTCTTTTCACACCTTTGGCATAGCTGCTTCTGATTGTTGTTGTTGTTGCGGTTATTATTGTTGTTGGGATGATTGTTGTAGTTGCTGTTGTTGTTGTTGTTGTTGTTGTTGGGCCGTTTGTTGTAGTTGCGATTGATGTTGCGATTGTTGGGATAATTGTTGCGATTGTTGTTGTAATTGCTGTTGTTGTTGTATTGGTGATTCTTATCACCGTTTTCCTCCCACTTTCTTTTGACTTGCTTCACATTGGCTTCTTCAGCAGTCTGTTCTTTAATTCTTTCTTCAATTTGGTTCACGAGTTTGTGAGCCATTCTACATGCCTGTTGTATGGAGGCGGGCTCGTGTGAACTTATATCTTCTTGGATTCTTTCCGGTAATCCTTTCACAAACGCGTCGATCTTCTCTTCCTCATCTTCGAATGCTCCCGGACACAATAGGCACAATTCTGTGAATCGTCTTTCGTACGTGGTAATATCAAATCCTTGGGTTCGTAACCCTCTAAGTTCTGTCTTGAGCTTATTGACCTTGGTTCTGGGAAAGTACTTCTCGTTCATCAAGTGCTTGAATGCTGACCACGGTAGTGCGTACGCATCGTCTTGTCCCACTTGCTCTAGATAGGTATTCCACCATGTTAACGCAGAACCTGTGAAGGTATGCGTAGCGTACTTTACTTTGTCCTCTTCAGTACACTTACTTATGGCAAACACCGATTCGACCTTCTCGGTCCACCGTTTCAATCCGATCGGTCCTTCGGTTCCATCAAATTCCAAAGGTTTGCAGGCAGTGAATTCTTTGTAGGTGCATCCTACACGATTTCCTGTACTGCTAGATCCAAGGTTATTGTTGGTATGTAGCGCAGCCTGTACTGCGGCTATGTTTGAAGCTAGAAAAGTACAGAATTCCTCTTCATTCATATTCACGGTGTGTCGAGTAGTCGGTGCCATTTCCTTCAAAATAGTTAAATGGAACAAGTTAATCATACAGAATATTAAGAGTAGTTAATAGTATTTCGTAGCATAATATGAACTCATTTATAAAAGCTTTTTCTTCATATTAGCGTTTTATAAGTTTAAATTCGGGTAGTACCTACCCGTTAAGTTCATACTTAGTAGCTAATATACAATTCAACTACTACAATTCTATATGAAAAACTGATTATAATAATATTTCGCGTTCAAACTTTTATACAATATTTTACAAACTTACAATACCGCTTATTTTACATAAAGCATGAAATATAGCACACAATAACTTTGATACAAGATAGTTGTGAAGATAATTCTAGCTAGTACACAAGTCGTTCAGCAAAGGCAATAAAGACACGTAATTCATACGTCTAGAAACAAGTCATGCATTCTGGTTTTACTAGGACTACTTCCCATCCTTGGTCTTGTGCAACATAACCGTTATGGCCATTGATAAGACAGCGTGTTGTAGCGTCGTCAAAGGGACGAGGGTTACGTAATGTCCAACAGTCCCGTAATAATCTAAAAACCTCATTTCTTACCCCAATTACCGACTCCGTCACTTGTGGAAACGTTTTGTTTAATAGTTGTAGCCCGATGTTCTTGTTCTCACTTTGGTGAGAAGCGAACATTACTAATCCGTAAGCATAACATGCTTCTTTATGTTTCATGTTAGCCGCTTTTTCGAAATCACGAAGTCCAATATTCGGATATATTGAGTCAAAATAATTTCTTAACCCGTTGCGTAAAATAGCATTTGGGTTCCCCGCAATATATGCGTCAAAGTAAACACATCGTAACTTATGGGTTTCCCAATGTGATATCCCCCATCTTTCAAACGAAAGTCTCTTATAAACCAAGACATTCTTGGAACGTTCTTCGAATGTCTTACAAACTGATCTCGCCTTAAATAGTTGTGCCGAGGAATTCTGGCCGACTCTAGACAAGATTTCATCAATCATGTCTCCGGGTAGGTCTCTTAAAATATTGGGTTGTCTATCCATTTTGTGTTTTTAAACTGTAAAATAGACAAGAGTTAGATTCATAAAAAAATACTTATTAATACAAGCAATTTTTACATATATCATAAAGCATACGAACACTATATTACATATATTACACCACACGAATACAACTATCTTATTCCGACTCGCTCGTTTCTTCTTCTTCGGTTTTGGTTCGTTTTGCCAAGTTTCTAGGGATATATGATGTTCCCCTAATACGAGCCGTCGTGATCCACATTGGTTTAGAAAAACCTGGTGGTTTAGAGGTTCCCGGGTCATTGTTACAACTTAAGGACTTCGGGGGTTGACGATACATATAAAGTTCATCGGGGTTGGAATTAGATTTCTCTATTTTTATGCCCTTTCCCTTATTATTTTCTTTTGCCTTTTTAAATTCAGTTGGGGTAATTTCTATAACATCATCGGAATTCTCGTCGGAATCCGATTCATCGGAGAATTGGTAATCCTCCCAATATTTTGCTTCCTTGGCGGAAACACCATTGACCATAATTAACCTTGGTCGGTTGGTTGAGGATTTTCTTTTACTTAACCGTTTTATTATTTCCCCCACCGGTTCTATTTCTTCATCCGGTTCCGATTCTTCTTCCGGTTCCGATTCTTCTTCCGGTTCCGACTCTTCTTCCGGTTCCTCTTCGGGAACTTGTGAATCAGTCCACAAATCATTCCAATTTACATTTGACTCTTCATTATTATTAGGTGAGTCAATGGGACTTGTTCTAGAGGTAGACATCTATCACATAATATCAAACGCGTTAAGAGATTAATATATCACATAATATTCACATGTTAAAAATATATAGTTTCCAACAAAATTTGTTAAGCAATCATTTTTCAAGTAAACACGGTCGAAGTCCAGACTCACTAATGCATCCTAACAAACTCGATAAGACACACTAATGCAAAATTCTGGTTCTCTAAGACCAACGCTCGGATACCAACTGAAATGTCCCGTTCTTATTGATTAAAAACGTTCCATATTAATTGATTTCGTTGCGAGGTTTTGACCTCTATATGAGACGTTTTTCAAAGACTGCATTCATTTTTAAAACAAACCATAACCTTTATTTCATAAATAAAGGTTTAAAAAGCTTTACGTAGATTATCAAATAATGATAATCTAAAATATCCTGTTTACACACGACCATTACATAATGGTTTACAATACAAATATGTTACATCGAAATCAGTTTCTTGAATGCAGTTTTTACACAATATCATACAAACATGGACTCCAAATCTTGTCCTTATTTTAGTATGCAACAGCGGAAGCTCTTAATATTCACCTGAGAATAAACATGCTTTAAACGTCAACAAAAATGTTGGTGAGTTATAGGTTTAACCTATATATATCAAATCGTAACAATAGACCACAAGATTTCATATTTCAATACACATCCCATACATAGAGATAAAAATCATTCATATGGTGAACACCTGGTAACCGACATTAACAAGATGCATATATAAGAATATCCCCATCATTCCGGGACACCCTTCGGATATGATATAAATTTCGAAGTACTAAAGCATCCGGTACTTTGGATGGGGTTTGTTAGGCCCAATAGATCTATCTTTAGGATTCGCGTCAATTAGGGTGTCTGTTCCCTAATTCTTAGATTACCAGACTTAATAAAAAGGGGCATATTCGATTTCGATAATTCAACCATAGAATGTAGTTTCACGTACTTGTGTCTATTTTGTAAATCATTTATAAAACCTGCATGTATTCTCATCCCAAAAATATTAGATTTTAAAAATGGGACTATAACTCACTTTCACAGATTTTTACTTCGTCGGGAAGTAAGACTTGGCCACTGGTTGATTCACGAACCTATAACAATATATACATATATATCAAAGTATGTTCAAAATATATTTACAACACTTTTAATATATTTTGATGTTTTAAGTTTATTAAGTCATCTGTCCTCGTTAGTAACCTACAACTAGTTGTCCACAGTTAGATGTACAGAAATAAATCGATAAATATTATCTTGAATCAATCCACGACCCAGTGTATACGTATCTCAGTATTGATCACAACTCAAACTATATATATTTTGGAATCAACCTCAACCCTGTATAGCTAACTCCAACATTCACATATAGAGTGTCTATGGTTGTTCCGAAATATATATAGATGTGTCGACATGATAGGTCGAAACATTGTATACGTGTCTATGGTATCTCAAGATTACATAATATACAATACAAGTTGATTAAGTTATGGTTGGAATAGATTTGTTACCAATTTTCACGTAGCTAAAATGAGAAAAATTATCCAATCTTGTTTTACCCATAACTTCTTCATTTTAAATCCGTTTTGAGTGAATCAAATTGCTATGGTTTCATATTGAACTCTATTTTATGAATCTAAACAGAAAAAGTATAGGTTTATTGTCGGAAAAATAAGTTACAAGTCGTTTTTGTAAAGGTAGTCATTTCAGTCGAAAGAACGACGTCTAGATGACCATTTTAGAAAACATACTTCCACTTTGAGTTTAATCATAATTTTTGGATATAGTTTCATGTTCATAATAAAAATCATTTTCTCAGAATAACAACTTTAAAATCAAAGTTTATCATAGTTTTTAATTAACTAACCCAAAACAGCCCGCGGTGTTACTACGACGGCGTAAATCCGGTTTTACGGTGTTTTTCGTATTTCCAGGTTTTAAATCATTAAGTTAGCATATCATATAGATATAGAACATGTGTTTAGTTGATTTTAAAAGTCAAGTTAGAAGGATTAACTTTTGTTTGCGAACAAGTTTAGAATTAACTAAACTATGTTCTAGTGATTACAAGTTTAAACCTTCGAATAAGATAGCTTTATATGTATGAATCGAATGATGTTATGAACATCATTACTACCTTAAGTTCCTTGGATAAACCTACTAGAAAAGAGAAAAATGGATCTAGCTTCAATGGATCCTTGGATGGCTCGAAGTTCTTGAAGCAAAATCATGACACGAAAACAAGTTCAAGTAAGATCATCACTTGAAATAAGATTGTTATAGTTATAGAAATTGAACCAAAGTTTGAATATGATTATTACCTTGTATTAGAATGATAACCTACTGTAAGAAACAAAGATTTCTTGAGGTTGGATGATCACCTTACAAGATTGGAAGTGAGCTAGCAAACTTGAAAGTATTCTTGATTTTATGAAACTAGAACTTTTGGAATTTATGAAGAACACTTAGAACTTGAAGATAGAACTTGAGAGAGATCAATTAGATGAATAAAATTGAAGAATTAAAGTGTTTGTAGGTGTTTTTGGTCGTTGGTGTATGGATTAGATATAAAGGATATGTAATTTTGTTTTCATGTAAATAAGTCATGAATGATTACTCATATTTTTGTAATTTTATGAGATATTTCATGCTAGTTGCCAAATGATGGTTCCCACATGTGTTAGGTGACTCACATGGGCTGCTAAAAGCTGATCATTGGAGTGTATATACCAATAGTACATACATCTAAAAGCTGTGTATTGTACGAGTACGAATACGGGTGCATACGAGTAGAATTGTTGATGAAACTGAACGAGGATGTAATTGTAAGCATTTTTGTTAAGTAGAAGTATTTTGATAAGTGTATTGAAGTCTTTCAAAAGTGTATGAATACATATTAAAACACTACATGTATATACATTTTAACTGAGTCGTTAAGTCATCGTTAGTCGTTACATGTAAATGTTGTTTTGAAACCTTTAGGTTAACGATCTTGTTAAATGTTGTTAACCCAATGTTTATAATATCAAATGAGATTTTAAATTATTATATTATCATGATATTATGATATATTAATATATCTTAATATGATATATATTCATTTAAATGTCGTTACAACGATAATCGTTACATATATGTCTCGTTTCGAAATCCTTAAGTTAGTAGTCTTGTTTATATGTATGTAACTCATTGTTAATATACTTATGGAGATACTTACTTATCATAATCTCATGTTAACCATATTTATATCCATATATATATCGTCATGTCGTTTTTACAAGTTTTAACGTTCGTGAATCGCCGGTCAACTTGGGTGGTCAATTGTCTATATGAAACATATTTCAATTAATCAAGTCTTAACAAGTTTAATTGCTTAACATGTTGGAAACATTTAATCATGTAAATATCAATCTCAATTAATATATATAAACATGGAAAAGTTCGGGTCACTACAACTGCTGGTCTGTAGAAATAAAATGTAGCTCCACATCTCCTTTTTGAACATGATCCCTTATGAAATGATAACGAACGTCAATGTGCTTTGTCCTAGAATGCATCACAGGATTGTTGGTAATAGCAATTGCACTTGTGTTGTCACAGTAGATTGGAGTTTTTGTAACATGAACACCATAGTCCTTCAGCCAGCTTTGCATCCATAGTACTTGAGCAGTACAACTACCAGCAGAAACATATTCTGCCTCAGCAGTAGATGTGGACACAGTATTTTGCTTTTTGCTCGTCCAGCTGACTAGCCTACCACCTAGTAACTGGTAACCACCAGTAGTACTTTTCCTGTCTATCTTATACCCTGCAAAGTCAGCATCTGAATACCCAATTAGCTCAAAATCCTGGTGTTTGGGATACCAAAGACCACATTTAGCAGTACCTTTTAGATACCTAAATATCCTTTTTACTGCTAGCAAATGTGACTCTTTAGGATCAGCTTGATATCTGGCACAGAGACATGTGGCAAGGATAATATCTGGTCTGCTGGCTGTGAGATAAAGTAAGGACCCAATCATACCTCTATATTCAATGACATTGACTGGTTCACCATTGGGATCAGCATCTATTTTTATGGATGCTGCCATTGGAGTCCCTATGTCTTTTAAATAGGTAAGACCAAATTTCTTTAACATATCTTTGATATATTTATCTTGGCTTATAAAAATTTCATCATCAAATTGTTTAATCTGCAGCCCAAGAAAGTATTGCAGATCTCTTGGTAAGCTCATTTTATATGTCTTTGACATAAGTTTTGAAAATTCTTGACAATGTGTTTCATTTTTAGAACCATAAATAATATCATCCACATATATCTGTACCAGCAAGAGATCACCATCTATCTCTTTTGAGAACAGAGTGGTATCAATTGTTCCAACTTTAAAGCCTAAACGAGTGAGATACACATGAAGTGTCTCATACCATGCTCTTGGAGTCTGTTTAAGGCCATATAGAGCTTTGTCTAACTTGTAGACATGATCTGGATATTTACTACTTACAAAACTAGGTGGCTGCTTCATAAAGACTTCTTCTTGTAGCTTTCCATTTAGAAATGCAGATTTAACATCCATCCGGAATACCCTAAAGTTCATCTTAGCAGCATATGCCAAGAATAATCTGATAGCTTCCATCCTAGCTACTGGTGCATACGTTTCTCCATAGTCTAACCCTTCTTCCTATCTAAACCCTTGAGCTACCAATCTAGCTTTGTTTATTATCACAATCCCATCTTCATCCATCTTGTTCTTAAACACCCACTTGGTACCAATGATTTTCTTTGTCTTATCTTCTGGTTCAGGTACCAATCTCCTTACTTTGTTCCTATCAAACTGAGTAAGTTCATCTTGCATTGCTCCTACCCAGCTAGGATCTTTAAGTACTTCTTCAGGAGATGTAGGTTCAATGGTAGACACAAAATTCACATGCATACAAAAGTTGTTGGTTGCATGTCTTCTTGTTTTAACGCCACTAGCCAGATTACCAATAACTTGTTCAATTGGGTGCTCCTTTGTCCATCTAGTGTTATGAACAGGTGAGCTGGTTGTGGAACACACATCATCTTGATCATCAGCTGGTTCAGAAGTATGAGCAGAAGTGGGAGACAGCTGTTCATTATGAGTGTAATCAGTACCAGCTTGTGATTCTTCAGAACCAGTAGGCCTACGTTCAAGTTGTAAAACTTCAGTAGAGCCAGTAGGTCCACTTGGTTTAGACACAGATGGAGCAGAGTGTTCCATCTCATCATCAGAGAACCCAGCAATATGGATTGGTGAGGGATTTGCTGCTGGTTCTTTTTCATCATCTAGAGCTTGCTGAGTAGGCTACTCAAACAGTAACTCCTCATCTTCATGACCAGAAGATGAAGTAGGAGCAGTTTCATCAAATGTAATATTAATGGATTCTTCAAAACAACCCCTTCTTTTATTGAAAACTCTATATGCCTTTGACATGTTGGAATATCTGAGAAATATACCTTCATCAATCTTAGCATCAAACTTGCCTAGCTGATCCCTATTGTTTAGAATGAAACAGGGAGTGCCAAATACATGAAGATATGAAATTGAGGGTCTTCTGCCTTTGAGAACTTCATAAGCTGTTTTATGATGTCTTTTCACTATTAACGATCTATTCTGGGTAAAACAAGGCGTGCTCACAGCTTCTGCCCAGTATGAATTTTTCAACCCAGACGCAGCTAACATAGATCTTGCTGCTTCAATGAGAGTTCCGTTTCTTCTTTCTGCAACACCATTCCGTTGAGGTGTTCTCACAGCAGAAATGTTCTGTGAAATACCTTTGTCAGCACAAAATTCTTCCAATGTTGCATTTTTGAATTCTGTACCATGAACACTTCGTAGTTGCTTCACCATTTGCCCATTCAGTAGTTCCATTCTTTTGATAAAATTGATAATTTTATCAGCAGCTTCACTCTTTTGTTTCAAGAAGAATACCCAAGTGTATCTGGAATATTCATCAACAATAACCAGTGTATACTTCTTTCCACTACAGCTGGCTATATTAACAGGACCAAAAAGATCCATATGAAGTAGGTGAAATGGTTTCTCAACAGATGAAATCTACTTTGACTTGAATGAGGCATGGTGATGCTTCCCTTTTTCACAACCAGGACACAATCTGTCCTTCACATAAGACATTGTGGGTAGCTCAGACATCAAACTTTTACTAGATAATTTGTGAATATCTTTAAAGTTGAGATGTGCGAGTTTCTTGTGCCATAACCACTTGAGGTTGTCTGCTGCCTTTGAATAAAAACAAGTATCAGTTGTTGTGAATGTTGTGTTCATGTCAATTTGATACATGTTCTCATGTCTTTTAGCTGTCAGCAGTGGCTTCCCTGTCTTATCAAAAATAGTGCCAATCTTCCTTCTGAATTGGACTATCTTACTTTTGCTTGTCAGTTGGCTTATGCTGAGTAAATTATGTTTAAGCCCAATGACATATGCTACATTTGAAAATGTAACATTCCCATTTGTTAAAGTACCAAAACCTTTTGTGTAACCCAACGAATTATCTCCATATGAAACAACTGGACCATCATTTTATTGATAGTCCATTAGCAGGGACTTACATCAGATCATATGTCTCGAACATCCACTATCGAGATACCAGATTTGCTTGTTTTGAATGCCCTGCATGAAATGTCCCGTTCATATTGATTATAAACGTAACATATTAATTGATTTCGTTGCGAGGTTTTGACCTCTATATGAGACGTTTTTCAAAGACTGCATTCATTTTTAAAACAACCATAACCTTTATCTTATCAATAAAGGTTTCAAAAGCATTACGTAGATTATCAAATAATGATAATCTAAAATATACTGTTTACACACGACCATTACATAATGGTTTACAATAGAAATATATTACATCGACATATGTTTCTTAAATGCAGTTTTTACACAATATCATACAAACATGGACTCCAAATCTTGTCCTTATTTTAGTATGCAACAGCGGAAGCTCTTAGTATTCACCTGAGAATAAACATGCTTTAAACGTCAACAAAAATGTTGGTGAGTTATAGGTTTAACCTATATATATATCAAATCGCAACAATAGACCACAAGATTTCATATTTCAATACACATCCCATACATAGAGATAAAAATCATTCATATGGTGAACACCTGGTAACCGACATTAACAAGACGCATATATAAGAATATCCCCATCATTCCGGGACCCCTTCGGATATGATATAAATTTCGAAGTACTAAAGCATCCGGTACTTTGGATGGGGTTTGTTAGGCCCAATAGATCAATCTTTAGAATTCGCGTTAATTAGGGTGTCTGTTCCCTAATTCTTAGATTACCAGACTTAATAAAAAGATTCATATTCGATTTTGATAATTCAACCATAGAATGTAGTTTCACGTACTTGTATCTATTTTGTAAATCATTTATAAAACCTGCATGTATTCTCATCCCAAAAATATTAGATTTTAAAAGTGGGACTATAACTCACTTTCACAGATTTTTACTTCGTCGGGAAGTAAAACTTGGCCACTGGTGGATTCACGAACCTATAACAAATATGTACATATATATCAAAGTATATTCAAAATATATTTACAATACTTTTAATACAATTTGATGTTTTAAGTTTATTAAGTCAGCTGTCCTCGTTAGTAACCTACAACTAGTTGTCCAACGTTAGATGTACAGAAAAAAAAATTGATATATATTATCTTGAATCAATCCACGACCCAGTGTATACACGTCTCAGGCTAGATCACAACTCAAAGTATATATATATTTGGAATCAACCTCAACCCTGTATAGCTAACTCCCACATTACTGCATATAGAGTGTCTATGGTTGTTCCAAATAATATATACACATGGGTCGATATGATATGTCAAAACATTTGCATACGTGTCTATGGTATCCCAAGATTACATAATATATTAGAATACATGTATAATACAATATAAGTTAGCTAGGATATGATTAATATAGATTTGTTACCAATTTTCACGTTGCTACAACAAGAAAAATTATCCAATCTTGTTTTACCCATAACTTCTTCATTTTAAATCCGTTTTGAGTGAATCAAATTGCTATGGTTTCATATTGAACTCTATTTTATGAATCTAAATAGAAAAAGTATAGGTTTATAGTCAGAAATATAAGTTACAAGTCGTTTTTGTAAAGGTAGTCATTTCAGTCGAAAGAACGACGTCTAGATGACCATTTTAGAAAACATACTTCCACTTTGAGTTTAATCATGATCTTGGATATAGTTTCATGTTCATAAGAAAAATCATTTCCCCAGAAGAACAACTTTTAAATCAAAGTTTATCATACTTTTTAATTAACTAACCCAAAACAGCCCGCGGTGTTACTACGACGGCGTATGTCCGGTTTTACAGTGTTCTTCGTGTTTCCAGGTTTTAAATCATTAAGTTAGCATATCATATAGATATAGAATATGTGTTTAGTTGATTTTAAAAGTCAAGTTAGAAGGATTAACTTTTGTTTGCGAACAAGTTTAGAATTAACTAAACTATGTTCTAGTGATTACGAGTTTAAACCTTCGAATAAGATAGCTTTATATGTATGAATCGAATGATGTTATGAACATAATTACTGCCTTAAGTTTTCTGGATAAAGCTACTGGAAATGAGAAAAATGGATCTAGCTTCAAAGGATCCTTGGATGGCTTGAAAGTTCTTGAAGCAGAATCATGACACGAAAACAAGTTCAAGTAAGATTTCCACTTGAAATAAGATTGTTATAGTTATAGAAATTGAATCAAAGTTTGAATATGAGTATTACCTTGTATTAGAAAGATATCTTACTGTAAATAAGAAAGATTTCTTGAGGTTGGATGTGTAGCGACCCCGACAAATCGTCAAGTGACGGCGTCGACTACGTAGGTCCCATTACCTGGTCATAAGTCTTTAAAACAGACGTTTGACCCAAAATATGTCGCATCCATTCAAGTGTAAAGATTATTTCAAAGTTTACAAAGATAATTGATCACAAGTTAAGTTACAACGTTATAAGTACAAATGAAAACTATGCGACACAGTTTAAATAAGTTCAAAAGATGCTCCAAAATGCATGTATACTCGACATCCAAGCAAGTATCAAAAGAGTGCGGAAGCATGTATCACTAAGCATTCAAAACCTGAGAAAACATAGAAGAATCTGTCAACGAAAACGTTGGTGAAATCATAGGTTTAGTAAGTATTAAACGTTGTTTTTGAACCACAAGATTTTGTATTTCCATAACGTAGATTATCCAAATCATTTGCATTCCAAAAGTGTTGTTATACGCGAGCACTCAATTATCAAAACTTAACCAACGTTACCCCATCACACAGTGCTAGAACCCACACTAAAACACAAAAATATATTTCATCCGCATAACGGTAGCGAACCGTCCGAATGAGGGTTTGTTAAACCCGTATGGCCACACAATATAAGTTCTCGTTTACACCCTGCAAGTGTAACTAATGATAATCGAATTGAGGCATTTTTGTTCTAACTCGCACGTGGAATGTTTGTTTTCACACTTGTGTTCAAAACATAAAAGTAAGTAGTACAAGATGTAACAAAGTATATGTTTTCTCAGCCCACGATTTAAAAGTATAAAAGTTGTTGAAATGGTGGGACTATGATCTCACCTTGAGCGCGAGAGTTAATAAAGTACTTCAACAAGTAAACGCGTGCAAAGACAACGCTAGTCTTGACCTAAACAAATAGGTTGTATCAATAACGATAGTCACGAAGGGTCAAAGATGTTCAATTAGTCCTATGGCTCGACACGACTCGATTATGTAGCATGTGAGGCAAATTGTCAAGTTTCATGCAAGATACAAGTATAGAATCATGTTAGAAAGATTGCATAATTAATTGGTTAAGTTTGACAAAAAGTCAAACTTGGTCGGGTCAAAGTCAACGAAAAAGTCAACATGTTCGGGTCGGGTCCCGGACTATTTTTCTATGCTAATTATTCATATACAAGTGTATTAAAACAAGTTTCATGTGAATCGGAGGTCCGTAGGTCATCAAACATTTCACGTGAAATGGGACGAGGAGGTCAGAATCTGACCAGGTACATCTGCGCGCCGCGCGGGGATGGGGCGCGCCGCGCCACCATCTGTGCAGGTCTGTTTCTGTTTTTCCACAAGTATGCACGAGCCGAAATCAATTCTAACACAACAATTGACCCGCAAACACTTATAATGCCTATCATATATCGTTGGAAAGGTATTTTGACGAGGAATACAACTAAGCACTTATGGTCAATCAATAACATCATTTACAATAGCCGAAATCTCATCAAGTGAGCAATAAAAGTCCATTTTCAAAGTTTCAAGTTCATCAATTGCATTTTGAGTTTCGGGAAACAAATTCACACATATGATATGCCGTTTTGAAGGTAATGAAGCACACATTACTACTAAACACTAACAATTGATATTCCATGACATTCAAGCATCCAAAAATTCATGTCAAGAACTATCAAACCCTAGTCAAACATCTCAACATCAATAATCATGTTTTTGAAGTTTTCTTAATCAACCTACACATCAAATTGAAGCTAATGATGCTAGTAACACATTTAATACATGAACTTTAACAATTAAACAACATATGATCATCCAAAATCAAAGATTAAGCATGCATTTTTCATTTTCAAGCTAGTTACACCAAAAACAACAAATCGAGCATACAAATTACATACACAACATCACAATGAGCCATAGACACTAATTAACACACTTTTAAGTCAAGAACATGAATTTAAAGAAATCTAGTGATTTAGAAATGTTACCCAAATGTGATGAAATTGGTACCAAATCGAAGAGGATGAAGAGAGGATCACGAATATATAATTTGTTTTGATGTTTGATTGCTTGAATGGAAATAGATGATGAATTTAGTGAATGGGTGTTTTGAGTTCAAAAATGGTGGAGAGAAAAGAAAGAAGAAAGTGGGAGGTGAAATGAGTGGATAAGAGGAGGTGTTGACCATTTGACCTAGTCAAATGTTTGGCACCTTGGCGAAACTAGTCCCTCAAGTTTGTTGTCGGGTGCGGGAATTAACCAAACGAAATATTTTAAAACGTTAGAGTAAACGAGTGATGTTATAATTAAATAACGAGAATATTATGAACGTTCGTCAACGGAGTCGATGAATTTAAATACGAAAGATATTATTATATAAAAAAAAAAAAGGTGTTAAAAATAAATTTAACGGAAAAACGCGGGATGTTACATTATCCACACCTCAAAAGAAATTTCGTCCCGAAATTTAGTTGGAAGTAATAGTCGATGTCTCTTGCTCGAGACCTTTCGTTTTTCCTATGAGGAGGAGTTTGTCATCAATAGTTGGTGCATCTAGAAGGATTGCACGTTCCTGTTTCGCAGGACACGTTTCTAAGTTTGTTACACGAAATGTAGGGTAAACGGAAACTTAATTGAGTCGGAAGTTCTAAACGATAGGAAGCGGTTCCAATACGCCCCAAGGTTTCAAAAGGTTCGATATTGCGGATATAGCCTTTCTCGATTTCCCAAAATGGATTACACCTTTCCAAGGTGCGGTTTCTCAATATTACGCGGTTACACACTGGGATTTGTGAGGTTTTCATCTAAGTTTGGTATGACTCTTTTGGGCGACTACGGGTCGTCTCGAGACCTTCTCGGACTTGGATTATCTCAATTGTTGTTTCTTGGATGAGTTAAGATTCGGTGTTTTGTTTGCCACATGCTTTGGTCCAACGAATAGGGGTATGACATTAGCGGTCATATAGGGTTTCGGAAAGTGCGTGTGAACACACGAGTGGTAACTACTGTTGTAAGAGGGATCTACTAAAAGCGACCATGCAAGTTTGAAACATGTCTTTCGAAGAAGTAAATCGTTCGTTTGTTCGGTTCGTCTGTTTGTGGGTGGTACGCGGTACTCATGTCTAAGCGGGTCTCCAAGGTTTCTTGTAAAACTAGAGGCGAAACGAGTATTTCGATACGGGATAATTGACAAAGATACTCCGTGTTGGAATAGAATCTCTTAAGATATGTTTGAACAAGTCAGTTAGGGTTCAAAAAATGTTCGTTAGGACTATTCACCCTCGTGGCGAATACTAATGTAATATGAGGAATTTCTCTATCCATGGAGAAATGTTACAAGGAGTTTCTTTAAACGAAAATGCGAGCGATAAAGATAGGAGTGAAATGAGGACTTAGAATAGGATGAGCTTGCATCTCGAGGTTGCCATAACGGGCCTCTAGTTGTCAAAAGTTGAAGTCTGAAAGAGAAACGAGATAGTACACGTAGTTGTATAGTTCGGGGTTGAATAATAGTTGGCCGATTATCAGAAACACAAGGGCGTTAAGTCAAAGAAGAGTGAAGTATCGTTGGATTGTGTGTTATCTTAATTTCCAGTAATATCAGACGGTAACGGTGAAATAACAGAGGTATGTAGTGTGGTACGTGATGACGAGAATATCGATCGGATCCACAATTTAGTATTCGAATTCTTCGTGCAAAATAACGAATTTCCGTTCCGTTGATTTCGAGTCGAGGGAGTATGCCTTTCGGCGTCCAAGTAGAAATATTTCCATATTTGAGTCCCATCTGGTGTTGTACGAATTTAGCTAGAAATGTTGGTGTGAAGAATCACGCTGAAGGTTCGATCGCGGAGAGATTAAAGTCGTGTAACACGAGAAAAGTCAGAAATGAATTTTCGGTAAGAACCGGTGAGATCTAAGATTTTTACGAATACAAGTCTGAGTTGGGAGAGTTCCCTGATTACATGTGGCTTGATTTCGAGATTGATTGTAATGCCTTGACCATTAACATCATAGTCTAGAAAATTGGACTTAGTTGAATAAGTTAAGATGTCATCTATAAATACGATAACAGATTTGTCTAGATAAGTTTGCATACGTGGTTTAGGAGGTTCATGAATACGGACGGAGTCCTAAATAAATCGACGGTACTAAGAGAGATTTACAACTAACGTTAGTTCGGAAGATGGCTTAGGAGACATCGTCTCCCTTAACCCCCAATTGATGATAACCAGAACGGAGGTCGATTTGGAATACACGGGATCCACGCAAATAATCATGAGGTAATGGATACGAGGAAGAGAGTATTGGTTTCCAACCGAAAGTTACTTAGTTCACAATAATCTATACATAAATGTAGGGCAACAATTTCTCCTTAATGAATAGGTTTTGAGTTCCTTAGTTCTATAGGTGTCGAGTCCAATTTCTTAACGCATATCCTCCGATAAAATTTATAGGCACACAATATTTTCCGTCGGTCACTTAAATCGTCTAAGTAGTATCTGGGGGAAAGAGGTGGAATATAAAGAGCACGAGTCAAATCCTTGGTTATAAAACGTCTAACGGTACTCGAATCGAATAAGTATGAAATATACGGTTTGTTGTGAAGAAACGTACCCGTGACTAGTCCATCATCGCCTCGGGCATCCTAGGTGTAGATGTTGTAAGTTCAACGGCGCGCGTTGGTTTTTGCTTTATTCTTTGGGCATTCATTCCTAAAATGACCCGATTGGCCACATTTGTAGCAAATACTCGGCTTTGGTGCGTCGGGCCCCTTTTGAGTGACGGGGGCGGTACTTCCACAATACTTGGCAATATGACCACTACCTTGGCACCGATGGCAAATTAGCTTGCCACATTCACCAAAATGATGCTTGTGGCATTTGTTGCAAAAAGGTCGTGTCCCGGCATAACTTTTCTTGCCGACGGGGGTGAGAGGTTCCTTGGCAAAGTTGTTGTTGTAGTTGCTCGATTGGGGGGCTTCCCATTTTCTTTTGTTGTCACCCGACTCATCCTCGGCTTTAGGTGCCGGCACTTCAATCTCGTCTACCGTTTCGATCAATTGACGGGCCATATTCAGGGCCTCTTGGTGATTACTGGGTTTGGATGACATTACTCCTTGTTTGATGCTCTTGGGAAGACCATCCATGTAAAGTTCAACCCTTAGAGGTTCGGGGGTCACGAGGTTTGGGCACATCAAGGATAGCTCAGAAAATCGTTGATTATATGCCTTTAGGTCATTCCCGACCGCTTTTAAAGTTCTTAGTTCGTGTTCGAGCTTACGGGTCTCTTCGCGCGGGAAGTATTCGGTGATCATATTTTTCTTTAAGTCGGCCCATGAGAGAGTGTGAGCTTCATCGATACCCACCGACAGCACATACGTATTCCACCATGTGAGGGCGATACCGACGAAAGTGTGGGTGGAATATTTGACTTTGTCTTGGTCCCGACAACCGCTTATGCTAAAAACGGCTTCTGTTTGCTCAAACCATCGGGTGAGCACAACCGGTCCTCCGGTCCCATCGAAGGTGTGAGGTTTGCACCCCATGAAAGTTTTGTAGGAGCAACCCTCGTTTGAATTACCGGCTCCATGGTTGTTGTGGTTGTGGTTGTTATTGATGTCGGAGGAGATACTAGCCATAGCCGCACCTATGGCGGTGGCTATCATGCGTTGAAAAGCTTGTTCGGAAGTTTCATTACGTGGCCCGCGATGGGGAGGCATTGTTCCTTCAAGACACAAGAATATCGTTGATTAGTATTCTCAATAATACTAATCATGATAGGGAATGATGATGTAGAGAAAATTTTCCTTGACTCGCCTTAAATTCTTTATGTCATAATGTCGGAATGTCCATATGAATCACCGTAATATAATCCCGGAAATTATATTACCCTGATTCTCATGTGCATTTAACATTACCTCATAAAGTCAAGGTGGCGCGTCAACCAAATTTATCAACGTAAGATCAAGATCGAATACGAGTTAGATATGATAGAAGAGTTCGAGTATAGATGCACAAATAGTCAAGTAATTCCTACTTCAGTCTATATGCCGGTTGTAGTCTAGATTCACCTATGTACCCTATGACTCGGGGTGGACACAAATGAACTCTAAATCCCTACAACCAAGGCTCTGATACCACTTGTAGCGACCCCGACAAATCGTCAAGTGACGGCGTCGACTACGTAGGTCCCATTACCTGGTCATAAGTCTTTAAAACAGACGTTTGACCCAAAATATGTCGCATCCATTCAAGTGTAAAGATTATTTCAAAGTTTACAAAGATAATTGACCACAAGTTAAGTTACAACGTTATAAGTACAACTGAAAACTATGCGACACAGTTTAAATAAGTTCAAAAGATGCTCCAAAATGCATGTATACTCGACATCCAAGCAAGTATCAAAAGAGTGCGGAAGCATGTATCACTAAGCATTCAAAACCTGAGAAAACATAGAAGAATCTGTCAACGAAAACGTTGGTGAAATCATAGGTTTAGTAAGTATTAAACGTTGTTTTTGAACCACAAGATTTTGTATTTCCATAACGTAGATTATCCAAATCATTTGCATTCCAAAAGTGTTGTTTTACGCGAGCACTCAATTATCAAAACTTAACCAACGTTACCCCATCACACAGTGCTAGAACCCACACTAAAACACAAAAATATATTTCATCCGCATAACGGTAGCGAACCGTCCGAATGAGGGTTTGTTAAACCCGTATGGCCACACAATATAAGTTCTCGCTTACACCCTGCAAGTGTAACTAATGATAATCGAATTGAGGCATTTTTGTTCTAACTCGCACGTGGAATGTTTGTTTTCACACTTGTGTTCAAAATATAAAAGTAAGTAGTACAAGATGTAACAAAGTATATGTTTTCTCAGCCCACGATTTAAAAGTATAAAAGTTGTTGAAATGGTGGGACTATGATCTCACCTTGAGCGCGAGAGTTAATAAAGTACTTCAACAAGTAAACGCGTGCAAAGACAACGCTAGTCTTGACCTAAACAAATAGGTTGTATCAATAACGATAGTCACGAAGGGTCAAAGATGTTCAATTAGTCCTATGGCTCGACACGACTCGATTATGTAGCATGTGAGGCAAATTGTCAAGTTTCATGCAAGATACAAGTATAGAATCATGTTAGAAAGATTGCATAATTAATTGGTTAAGTTTGACAAAAAGTCAAACTTGGTCGGGTCAAAGTCAATGAAAAAGTCAACATGTTCGGGTCGGGTCCCGGACTATTTTTCTATGCTAATTATTCATATACAAGTGTATTAAAACAAGTTTCATGTGAATCGGAGGTCCGTAGGTCATCAAACATTTCACGTGAAATGGGACGAGGAGGTCAGAATCTGACCAGGTACATCTGCGCGCCGCGCGGGGATGGGGCGCGCCGCGCCACCATCTGTGCAGGTCTGTTTCTGTTTTTCCACAAGTATGCACGAGCCGAAATCAATTCTAACACAACAATTGACCCGCAAACACTTATAATGCCTATCATATATCGTTGGAAAGGTATTTTGACGAGGAATACAACTAAGCACTTATGGTCAATCAATAACATCATTTACAATAGCCGAAATCTCATCAAGTGAGCAATAAAAGTCCATTTTCAAAGTTTCAAGTTCATCAATTGCATTTTGAGTTTCGGGAAACCAATTCACACATATGATATGCCGTTTTGAAGGTAATAAAGCACACATTACTACTAAACACTAACAATTGATATTCCATGACATTCAAGCATCCAAAAATTCATGTCAAGAACTATCAAACCCTAGTCAAACATCTCAACATCAATAATCATGTTTTTGAAGTTTTCTTAATCAACCTACACATCAAATTGAAGCTAATGATGCTAGTAACACATTTAATACATGAACTTTAACAATTAAACAACATATGATCATCCAAAATCGAAGATTAAGCATGCATTTTTCATTTTCAAGCTAGTTACACCAAAAACAACAAATCGAGCATACAAATTACATACACAACATCACAATGAGCCATAGACACTAATTAACACACTTTTAAGTCAAGAACATGAATTTAAAGAAATCTAGTGATTTAGAAATGTTACCCAAATGTGATGAAATTGGTACCAAATCGAAGAGGATGAAGAGAGGATCACGAATATATAATTTGTTTTGATGTTTGATTGCTTGAATGGAAATAGATGATGAATTTAGTGAATGGGTGTTTTGAGTTCAAAAATGGTGGAGAGAAAAGAAAGAAGAAAGTGGGAGGTGAAATGAGTGGATAAGAGGAGGTGTTGACCATTTGACCTAGTCAAATGTTTGGCACCTTGGCGAAACTAGTCCCTCAAGTTTGTTGTCGGGTGCGGGAATTAACCAAACGAAATATTTTAAAACGTTAGAGTAAACGAGTGATGTTATAATTAAATAACGAGAATATTATGAACGTTCGTCAACGAAGTCGACGAATTTAAATACGAAAGATATTATTATATAAAAAAAAAAGGTGTTAAAATAAATTTAACGGAAAAACACGGGATGTTACAGGATGATCACTCTACAAGATTGGAAGTAAGCTAGCAAACTTGGAAGTATTCTTGATTTTATGAAACTAGAACTTGTAGAATTTATGAAGAACACTTAGAACTTGAAGATAGAACTTGAGAGAGATCAATTAGATGAAGAAAATTGAAGAATGAAAGTGTTTGTAGGTGTTTTTGGTCGTTGGTGTATGGATTAGATATAAAGGATATGTAATTTTGTTTTCATGTATATAAGTCATGAATGATTACTCATATTTTTGTAATTTTATGAGATATTTCATGCTAGTTGCCAAATGATGGTTCTCACATGTGTTAGGTGACTCACATGGACTGCTAAGAGCTGATCATTGGAGTGTATATACCAAGAGTACATACATCTAAAAGCTGTGTATTGTACGAGTACGAATACGGGTGCATACGAGTAGAATTGTTGATGAAACTGAACGAGGATGTAATTGTAAGAATTTTTGTTAAGTAGAAGTATTTTGATAAGTGTCTTGAAGTATTTCAAAAGTGTATGAATACATATTAAAACACTACATGTATATACATTTTAACTGAGTCGTTAAGTCATCGTTAGTCGTTACATGTAAGTGTTGTTTTGAAACCTTTAGGTTAACGATCTTGTTAAATGTTGTTAACCCAATGTTTAAAATATCAAATGAGATTTTAAATTATTATATTATCATGATAATATGATGTATGAATATCTCTTAACATGATATATATACATTAAATATCGTTACAACGATAATCGTTACATGTATGTCTCGTTTCAAAATCATTAAGTTAGTAGTCTTGCTTTTACATATGTAGTTCATTGTTAATATACTTAATGATATGTTTACTTATCATAATATCATTTTAACTATATATATATATATATATATATATATATATATATATATCCATATATATGTCATCATATAGTTTTTACAAGTTTTAACGTTCGTGAATCACCGGTCAACTTGGGTGGTCAATTGTCTATATGAAACCTATTTCAATTAATCAAGTCTTAACAAGTTTGATTGCTTAACATGTTGGAAACACTTAATCATGTAAATAACAATTTCATTTAATATGTATATAAACATGGAAAAGTTCGGGTCACTACAGTACCTACCCGTTAAATAAATTTCGTCCCGAAATTTTAAGCAGTTGGAGGTGTTGACGTATCTTCTGGAAATAAATGCGGGTATTTCTTCTTCATCTGATCTTCACACTCCCAAGTGAACTCGGGTCCTCTACGAGCATTCCATCGAACCTTAACAATCGGTATCTTGTTTTGTTTAAGTCTCTTAACCTCACGATCCATTATTTCGACGGGTTCTTCAATGAATTGAAGTTTTTCATTGATTTGGATTTCGTCCAATGGAATAGTGAGATCTTCTTTAGCAAAGCATTTCTTCAAATTCGAGACGTGGAAAGTGTTATGTACATTCACAAGTTGTTGAGGTAACTCAAGTCGGTAAGCTACTGGTCCGACATGATCAATAATCTTGAATGGTCCAATATACCTTGGATTTAATTTCCCTCGTTTACCAAATCGAACAACACCTTTCCAAGGTGCAACCTTAAGCATGACCATCTCACCAATTTCAAATTCTATGTCTTTTCTTTTAATGTCGGCGTAGCTCTTTTGTCGACTTTGGGCGGTTTTCAACCGTTGTTGGATTTGGATGATCTTCTCGGTAGTTTCTTGTATTATCTCCGGACTCGTAATCTGTCTATCCCACACTTCACTCCAAAAAATTGGAGACCTGCACTTTCTACCATAAAGTGCTTCAAACGGCGCCATCTCAATGCTTGAATGATAGCTGTTGTTGTAGAAAAATTCTGCTAACAGTAGATGTCGATCCCAACTGTTTCTGAAATCAATAACACATGCTCGTAGCATGTCTTCAAGCGTTTGTATCATCCTTTTGCTCTGCCCATCAGTTTGTGGATGATAGGCAGTACTCATGTCTAGATGAGTTCCTAATGCTTGCTGTAATGTCTGCCAGAATCTTGAAATAAATCTGCCATCCCTATCATAGATAATAGAGATTGGTATTCCATGTCTGGAGACGACTTCCTTCAAATACAGTCGTGCTAACTTCTCCATCTTGTCATCTTCTCTTATTGGCAAGAAGTGTGCTGATTTGGTGAGATGATCAACTATTACCCAAATAGTATCCAAACTACTTGCAGTCTTTGGCAATTTAGTGATGAAATCCATGGTAATGTTTTCCCATTTCCATTCCGGGATTTCAGGTTGTTGTAGTAGACCTGATGGTTTCTTTCTGATGTTCAGCTTTGACCTTAGAACACGTCAAACATTCTCCTACATATTTAGCAATATCGGCTTTCATACCTGGCCACCAAAAATGTTTCTTAAGATCCTTGTACATCTTCCCCGTTCCAGGATGTATTGAGTATCTGGTTTTATGAGCTTCTCTAAGTACCATTTCTCTCATATCTCCAAATTTTGGTACCCAAATTCTTTCAGCCCTATACCGGGTTCTGTCTTCTCGAATATTAAGATGCTTCTCTGATCCTTTGGGTATTTCATCCTTTAAATTCCCTCTTTTAAAACTCCTTGTTGCGTCTCCTTTATTTGAGTAGTAAGGTTATTGTGAATCATTATATTCATAGATTTTACTCGAATGGGTTCTCTGTCCTTCCTGCTCAAGGCGTCGGCTACCACATTTGCCTTCCCCGGGTGGTAACGAATCTCAAAGTCGTAATCATTCAACAATTCAATCCACCTACGCTGCCTCATATTCAGTTGTTTATGATTAAATATGTGTTGAAGAGTTTTGTGGTCGGTATATATAATACTTTTGACCCCATATAAGTAGTGCCTCCAAGTCTTTAATGCAAAAACAACCGCACCTAATTCCAAATCATGCTTCGTATAATTTTGTTCGTGAATCTTCAATTGTCTAGACGCATAAGCAATCACCTTCGTTCGTTGCATTAATACATAACCGAGACCTTGCTTTGATGCGTCACAATAAATCACAAAATCATCATTCCCTTCAGGCAATGACTATATAAGTGCCGTAGTTAGCTTTTTCTTCAATAACTGAAACGCTTTCTCTTGTTCATCCTTTCATTCAAATTTCTTCCCTTTATGCGTAAATGAAATCAAGGGTTTTGCTATTCTGGAAAAGTCTTGGATGAACCTTCTGTAGTAACCAGCTAGTCCTAAAAACTGGCGTATGTGTTTCGGAGTTTTCGGGGTTTCCCACTTTTCAACAGTTTCTATCTTTGCCGGATCCACCTTAATACCTTCTTTGTTCACTATGTGACTGAGGAATTGAACTTCTTCCAACCAAAATGCACACTTTGAAAACTTAGCGTACAATTCTTCCTTCCTCAATACTTCTAACACCTTTCTCAAATGTTCACCGTGTTCTTGGTCATTCTTTGAGTAAATAAGTATGTCATCAATGAAAACAATGACAAACTTGTCAAGGTATGGTCCACACACTCGGTTCATAAGGTTCATGAACACAGCTGGTGCATTTGTTAAACCAAACGGCATGACCATAAACTTCTAATGACCGTAACGTGTTCTGAAAGCAGTCTTTGAAATATCATCTTCTTTCACCCGCATTTGATGATACCCAGAACGTAAGTCAATCTTTGAATAAACAGACGAGCCTTGTAGTTGATCAAATAAGTCGTCGATTCTCGGTAGTGGGTAGCGGTTCTTGATGGTAATTTGTTCAACTCTCGGTAGTCGATACACAACCTGAATGTACCATCTTTCTTCTTGACAAACAAAACAGGAGCTCCCCACGGTGATGTGCTTGGTCGAATGAAACCACACTCTAAAAGTTCTTGTAATTGGCTTTGCAGTTCTTTCATCTTGCTGGGTGCGAGTCTGTAAGGAGCACGAGCTATTGGTGCAGATCCTGGTACAAGATCTATTTGAAATTCAACGGATCGATGTGGGGATAATCCCGGTAATTCTTTCGGAAATACATCGGGAAATTCTTTTGCGACGGGAACATCATTGATGCTCTTTTCTTCAGTTTGTACTTTCTCGACGTGTGCTAGAACAGCATAGCAACCTTTTCTTATTAGTTTTTATGCCTTCAAGTTACTAATAAGATGTAGCTTCGTGTTGCCCTTTTCTCCGTACACCATTAAGGGTTTTCCTTTTTCTCGTATAATGTGAATTGCATTTTTGTAACAAACAATCTCTGCTTTCACTTCTTTCAACCAGTCCATACCGATTATCACATCAAAACTCGCTAACTCTACTGGTATCAAGTCAATCTTAAATGTTTCGCTAACCAGTTTAATTTCTCGATTCCGACATATATTATCTGCTGAAATTAATTTACCATTTGCTAATTCGAGTAAAAATTTACTATCCAAAGGCGTCAATGGATAACTTAATTTAGCACAAAAATCTCTACTCATATAGCTTCTATCCGCACCCGAATGAAATAAAACGTAAGCAGATTTATTGTCAATAAGAAATGTACCCGTAACAAGCTCCGGGTTTTCTTGTGCCTTTGCCGCAATAATATTGAAAACTCTTCCGCGGCTCTGTCCATTCGTGTTCTCCTGGTTCGGGCAATTTCTAATAATGTGGCCCGGTTTTCCACATTTATAACAAACTACATTGGCATAACTTGCTCCGACACTACTTGCTCCGCCATTACTCGTTCCGACACCATTTGTTCCTTTCATTATGTTAACCCCTGGTCCGTAAACCTCACACTTTGCCGCGCTATGACCATTTCTTTTACACTTGTTGCAAAATTTGGTGCAGAACCCCGAGTGATACTTTTCACACCTTTGGCATAGCTGCTTCTGATTGTTATTGTTGTTGCGGTTGTTATTGTTGTTGGGATGATTGTTGTAGTTGTTGTTGTTGTTGTTGTTGTTGGGCCGTTTGTTGTAGTTGCGATTGATGTTGCGATTGTTGGGATAGTTGTTGCGATTATTGTTGTAATTGCTGTTGTTGTTGTATTGGTGATTCTTATCACCGTTTTCCTCCCACTTTCTTTTGACTTGCTTCACATTGGCCTCTTCAGCCGTCTGTTCTTTAATTCTTTCCTCAATCTAGTTTACTAGTTTGTGAGCCATTCTACATGCCTGTTGTATGGAGGCGAGCTCGTGTGAACTTATATCTTCTTGGATTCTTTCCGGTAATCCTTTCACAAACGCTTCGATCTTCTCTTCCTCATCTTCGAACGCTCTCGGACACAATAGGCACAATTCTGTGAATCGTCTTTCGTACGTGGTAATATCAAATCCTTGGGTTCGTAACCCTCTAAGTTCTGTCTTGAGCTTATTGACCTCGGTTCTGGGACGGTACTTCCCATTCATCAAGTGCTTGAATGCTGACCACGGTAGTGCGTAAGCATCATCTTGTCCCACTTGCTCTAGATAGGTATTCCACCATGTTAACGCAGTACCTGTGAAGGTATGCATAGCGTACTTCACTTTGTCCTCTTCAGTACACTTACTTATGGAAAACACCGATTCGACCTTCTCGGTCCACCGTTTCAATCTGATCGGTCCTTTGGTTCCATCAAATTCCAAAGGTTTGCAGGCGGTGAATTCTTTGTAGGTGCATCCTACACGATTTCTTGCATCGTTAGCTGCATTGCTAGATTTGGAGTTATTGTTGGTATGTAGCGCAGCCTGTACTACGGCTATGTTTGCAGCAAGAAAGGTACAAAATTCCTCTTCGCTCATATTCATGGTTTGTCGAGTAGTCGGTGCCATTTCCTTCAAATAGTTAAATGAAACAAGTTAATCATACAGAATATTAAGAGTAGTCAATAGTATCTCGTAGCATAATGTGAATTCATTTATAAAAGCCTTTTCTTCATATTAGCGGTTTATAAGTTTAAATTCGGGTAGTACCTACCCATTAAGTTCATACTTAGTAGCTAATATACAATTCAACTACTACAATTCTATATGAAAAACTGATTATAATAATATTTCGCGTTCAAACTTTTTCACAATATTTTACAAACTTACAATACCGCTTATTTTACATATAACATGAAATATAGCACACAAAACTTTGATACAAAGTAGTTGCGAAGATAATTCTAGTTAATAAATAAGGCGTTCAGCAAAGGCAATAAAGACACGTAATTCATACGTCCAGAAACAAGTCATGCATTCTGGTTTTACTAATACCACTTCCCATCCTTGGTTTTGTGGAACATAACCGTTGTGACCGATAGTAAGACAATGTGTTGTAACGTCGTCAAAAGGATGAAGGTTACGTAATGACCAACAGTCTCGTAATAACCTAAAAACTTCATTTCTTACCCCAATTACCGACTCCGTCACTTGTGGGAACGTTTTGTTTAATAGTTGTAGCCCGATGTTCTTGTTCTCACTTTGGTGAGAAGCGAACATTACTAACCCGTAAGCATAACATACTTCTTTATGTTGCATGTTAGCCGCTTTTTCTAAATCACGAAGTCCTATATTCGGATATATTGAGTCAAAATAATTTCTTAACCCGTTGCGTAAAATAGCATTTGGGTTCCCCGCAATATATGTGTCAAAGTAAACACATCGTAACTTATGGATTTCCCAATGTGATATCCCCCATCTTTCGAACGAAAGCCTTTTATAAACCAAGGCATTCTTAGAACATTCTTCGAATGTCTTACAAACTGATCTCGCCTTAAATAGTTGTGCCGAGAAATTCTGACCGACTCTAGACAAGATTTCATCAATCATGTCTCCGGGTTGGTCTCTTAAAATATTGGGTTGTCTGTCCATTTTATGTTTTTATACTGTAAAATAGACAAGAGTTAGATTCATAAAAAAATACCTATTAATACAAGCATTTTTTACATATATCATAAAGCATAAGCACACTATATTACATATATTACACCACACAAATACAACTATCTTATTGCAACTCGCTCGTTTCTTCTTCTTCGGTTTTGGTTCATTTTGCCAAGTTTCTAGGGATATCTGCTGTTCCCCTAATACAAGCCGTCGTTTTCCACATTGGTTTAGAAAAACCTGGTGGTTTAGAGGTTCCCGGGTTATTGTCACAACTTAAGAAATACGGGTGTTGACGATACATATAAAGTTCATCGGGTTTGGAATCAAATTTCTCTATTTTTATGCCCTTTCCCTTATTGTTCTCTTTTGCCTTATTAAATTGTGTTGGGGTAATTTCTATAACATCATCGGAATCCTTGTGGGATCCGATTCATCGGAGAATTGGTAATCCTCCCAATACTTTGCTTCCTTGGCGGAAACACCATTGACCATAATTAACTTTGGTCGGTTGGTTGAGGATTTTCTTCTACTTAACCATTTTATTATTTCCCCCACTGGTTCTATTTCTTCTTCCGGTTCCGATTCTTCTTCCGGTTCCTCTTCGGGAACTTGTGAATCAGTTCACGATTCATTCCAATTTACATTTGACTCTTCATTATTATTAGGTGAGTCAATGGGACTTGTTCTAGAGGTAGACATCTATCACATAATATCAAACACGTTAAGAGATTAATATATCACATAATATTCACATGTTAAAAATATATAGTTTCCAACAAAATTTGTTAAGCAATCATTTTTCAAGTAAACACGGTCGAAGTCCAGATTCACTAATGCCTCCTAACAAACACGATAAGACACACTAATGCAAAATCCTGGTTCTCTAAGACCAACGCTCGGATACTAACTGAAATGTCCCGTTCATATTGATTATAAACGTTCCATATTAATTGATTTCGTTGCGAGGTTTTGACCTCTATATGAGAAGTTTTTCAAAGACTGCATTCATTTTTAAAACAACCATAACCTTTATCTTATCAATAAAGGTTTCAAAAGCATTACGTAGATTATCAAATAATGATAATCTAAAATATACTGTTTACACACGACCATTACATAATGGTTTACAATAGAAATATATTACATCGACATATGTTTCTTAAATGCAGTTTTTACATAATATCATACAAACATGGACTCCAAATCTTGTCCTTATTTTAGTATGCAACAGCGGAAGCTCTTAGTATTCACCTGAGAATAAACATGCTTTAAACGTCAACAAAAATGTTGGTGAGTTATAGGTTTAACCTATATATATATATATCAAATCGTAACAATAGACCACAAGATTTCATATTTCAATACACATCCCATACATAGAGATAAAAATCATTCATATGGTGAACACCTGGTAACCGACATTAACAAGATGCATATATAAGAATATCCCCATCATTCCGGGACACCCTTCGAATATGATATAAATTTCGAAGTACTAAAGCATCCGGTACTTTGGATGGGGTTTGTTAGGCCCAATAGATCTATCTTTAGGATTCGCGTCAATTAGGGTGTCTGTTCCCTAATTCTTAGATTACCAGACTTAATAAAAATGGGCATATTCGATTTCGATAATTCAACCATAGAATGTAGTTTCACGTACTTGTGTCTAATTTGTAAATCATTTATAAAACCTGCATGTATTCTCATCCCAAAAATATTAGATTTTAAAAGTGGGACTATAACTCACATTCACAGATTTTTACTTCGTCGGGAAGTAAAACTTGGCCACTGGTCGATTCACGAACCTATAACAAATATGTACATATATATATCAAAGTATATTCAAAATATATTTACAACACTTTTAATACATTTTGATGTTTTAAGTTTATTAAGTCAGCTGTCCTCGTTAGTAACCTACAACTAGTTGTCCAACGTTAGATGTACAGAAAAAAATTGATATATATATTATCTTGAATCAATCCACGACCCAGTGTATACACGTCTCAGGCTAGATCACAACTCAAAGTATATATATTTTTGGAATCAACCTCAACCCTGTATAGCTAACTCCCACATTACTGCATATAGAGTGTCTATGGTTGTTCCAAATAATATATACACATGGGTCGATATGATATGTCAAAACATTTGCATACGTGTCTATGGTATCCCAAGATTACATAATATATTAGAATACATGTATAATATAATATAAGTTAGCTAGGATATGATTAATATAGATTTGTTACCAATTTTCACGTTGCTACAACAAGAAAAATTATCCAATCTTGTTTTATCCATAACTTCTTCATTTTAAATCCGTTCTGAGTGAATCAAATTGCTATGGTTTCATATTGAACTCTATTTTATGAATCTAAAAAGAAAAAGTATAGGTTTATAGTCAGAAATATAAGTTACAAGTCGTTTTTATAAAGGTAGTCATTTCAGTCGAAAGAACGACGTCTAGATGACCATTTTAGAAAACATACTTCCACTTTGAGTTTAATCATGATTTTTGGATATAGTTTCATGTTCATAAGAAAAATCATTTTCCCAGAAGAACAACTTTTAAATCAAAGTTTATCATAGTTTTTAATTAACTAACCCAAAACAGCCCGCGGTGTTACTACGACGGCGTATGTCCGGTTTTACAGTGTTCTTCGTGTTTCCAGGTTTTAAATCATTAAGTTAGCATATCATATAGATATAGAACATGTGTTTAGTTGATTTTAAAAGTCAAGTTAGAAGGATTAACTTTTGTTTGGAAACAATTTTAGAATTAACTAAACTATGTTCTAGTGATTACGAGTTTAAACCTTCGAATAAGATAGCTTTATATGTATGAATCGAATGATGTTATGAACATCATTACTACCTCAAGTTTTCTGGATAAAACTACTGGAAATGAGAAAAATGGATCTAGCTTAAAAGGATCATCGGATGGCTTGAAAGTTCTTGAAGTAGAATCATGACACGAAAACAAGTTCAAGTAAGATTTCCACTCGAAATAAGATTGTTATAGTTATAGAAATTGAATCAAAGTTTGAATATGAGTATTGCCTTGTATTAGAAAGATATCTTACTGTAAATAAGAAAGATTTTTTGAGGTTGGATGATCACTCTACAAGATTGGAAGTAAGCTAGCAAACTTGGAAGTATTCTTGATTTTATGAAACTAGAACTTGTAGAATTTATGAAGAACACTTAGAACTTGAAGATAGAACTTGAGAGAGATCAATTAGATGAAGAAAATTGAAGAATGAAAGTGTTTGTAGGTGTTTTTGGTCTTTGGTGTATGGATTAGATATAAAGGATATGTAATTTTGTTTTCATGTAAATAAGTCATGAATGATTACTAATATTTTTGTAATTTTATGAGATATTTCATGCTAGTTGCCAAATGATGGTTCTCACATGTGTTAGGTGACTCACATGGGCTGCTAAGATCTGATCATTGAAGTGTATATACCAATAGTACATACATCTAAAAGCTGTGTATTGTATGAGTACGAATACGGGTGCATACGAGTAGAATTGTTGATGAAACTGAACGAGGATGTAATTGTAAGAATTTTTGTTAAGTAGAAGTATTTTGATAAGTGTCTTGAAGTCTTTCAAAAGTGTATGAATACATATTAAAACACTACATGTATATACATTTTAACTGAGTCGTTAAGTCATCGTTAGTCGTTACATGTAAGTGTTGTTTTGAAACCTTTAGGTTAACGATCTTGTTAAATGTTGTTAACCCAATGTTTATAATATCAAATTAGATTTTAAATTATTATATTATCATGATAATATGATGTATGAATATCTCTTAACATGATATATATACATTAAATGTCGTTACAACGATAATCGTTACATATATGTCTCGTTTCAAAATCATTAAGTTAGTAGTCTTGCTTTTACATATGTAGTTCATTGTTAATATACTTAATGATATGTTTACTTATCATAATATCATTTTAACTATATATATATATCCATATATATGTCATCATATAGTTTTTACAAGTTTTAACGTTCGTGAATCACCGATCAACTTGGGTGGTCAATTGTCTATATGAAACCTATTTCAATTAATCAAGTCTTAACAAGTTTGATTGCTTAACATGTTGAAAACACTTAATCATGTAAATAACAATTTCATTTAATATATATATATATATAAACATGGAAAAGTTCGGGTCACTACACTGCACAGTAGCTAAGAGATTAGTTCTGTTTGGGAACCCATCTAAGGATGGGTTCTGGAAGGGTCATCTTTGACGCTTTCTTCCTTGTGGTTCATAACTTGGGTACATTGATGGGACAAGTGAGCTTTGCTACCACATTTGTAGCATTTTCTCACTTTTGGTCTCGGTGGCTGGTTTGCAGTAGAAGTACTGGGTGACTGGTTCTGCTGCTGGCTATGGGTGACTACCAGTAGCAGCTGGTCGAACTTCACATTCAGTATCTCAACAATAGATGTTTCAGCACCTGACTCTACTGTCTTAGCTTTTCCCTTATGGGCAGCTTTTGGCTTGGAACCAGTACCATTAACACGATTTGCTGCTTTGCCTTTGAATTTTGACTCACTAATGTGGGAAGTTACTGGTTTGTCTTCTGCTGCTGGTTGACCAGCAGGAGTCACTTTAGACTTCCCAGCATCAATATTTGCTGGTTTGTCTGCAATTACTGGTTGGCCAGTATGACTTTCAGCAATAGGCTCAGCAGTCAGACAGCTAGAAGATTTAACTGATTTTAGATTTCTCTTGTTATTCTCAGTTATTTCCTTCTTGATTTGTCTTTCTTTGGGAGTCATATTGTAAATGCTTGAGGGATCAGTAGTCTCATCAATTGAAGTACTGGTTTCCTTAGCTTTTACTACACTATCCAAGATTTCTTTCATGGACGGTGGTGGGGTTTCTGTAGGTCTGACAAACTTATTTGTTAAGACCTTTTTATCATACCCCGTCCAAATCCTCATGGATGAATACAATAACATCTGGTTCCATCGCGATGAACTGACGTCTAAATGCCATGAACGACTCCATGTAATGTCTTTAAAATGAGCAAATGCACAGCGGAAGATTTCTTTCATACCTGAAAATAAACATGCTTTAAAGTGTCAACCAAAAGGTTGGTGAGTTCATAGGTTTAACATAAAACAATAAAATTTATCATTTTGATAGACCACAAGATTTAAATGCTGCATGGTACAAATGGGCCCGAATCCTATACCCACCTATAATGTACATGCGATATCTTTTAAATACAGTACACCTTTCTCGTGTACGAAATCAACTTTCATAAATCTTAGTAACCGTACACATATCTCGTGTACAAAATAACATACACATAACCTGTGTATAAAATCATTCTCTCGATACATAACATTCATATCAATTGGTGGCAATTATCATGTCCACATAATTCAACGGTGGCAATTATCATGTCCACATAATTCAATGGTGGCAATTATCATGTCCACATAATTCAACGGTGACAATTATCATGTCCACATAATTCAATAATAATCCGCAGAACTTCTGTCTGCATAATAATTCATTCGATGAATGTTTTGCTTGTGTCTATCTCGTCAAACATTTATCAAAGCATTTCATGTATTCGCAGTTTAAAATATATTTCAAAAGCATTTAATAAAGCAGTTATAAAACAGCGCATGTATTCTCAGTCCCAAAATGTAAAGAGTAAAAAGGGAGCAAATGAACTCACAATACGATATTTTGTAGTAAAAATATGCATACGACGGAACTGAACAATGCAAGGTTGGCCTCGGATTCACGAACCTATAATAGTTATATATATATTAACACATATAATGATAATCGAACAAATTTATATATTCTTATTAATTATTATTTATTATGATTTAATAGTGTTATATATATATTTATTAATGTTTTATCTTTATCTATCATGTATTAAAATTAATACTTTCATACATAATTATATTGATATCTATACTATATGTAAAAAAAGTTTATCTATTATGATAATAGTAATACTAATTATTATTATTATTATTATTATTATTAATAATAATAATAATAATAATAATAATAATAATAATAATAATAGTAATAAAAATGATAAATTTAAAATAAAGATACTTTTAATAATAATGATAAAAATGATAACTTTAATAAATAATACTTTTAGTAAAAATGTTAATTTTTAACAATAATAAATATTTATAATCATAACTATAAAAATAATGATACTAATACTTTTATGAATAATAATAATGATAATATTAATAATAATAATACTTATAATAATAATAATAATAATAATAATAATAATAATAATAATAATAATAATAATAATAATAATAATAATAATAATAATAATAATAATAATAATAATAATAATAATAATAATAATAATAATAGATAAAACTACCTTAAAAGCCTTCCTAAAAAGAAATGGCAAAGTCCAAGCTCGAACCCATGACCTCCCACTCACACCACAACACCTCAAACCATTCCTCCAATCGTTACTTTTCTGAATTATCTTCTACACTTAATTTCTTTAAACTGAGTCTTGGCCCAATGTTTAATTTCAACCCAACTTGTTTATTCGTCCCAACAGCGAATCATGACCCAACATGAAATTCTAGTCCAATAATGACCCAACAGCATGTTGTTTTAAAAAAAAAATATTTTTACAGCAGCCTAGGATCGAACACCCGACCTCTCGAATAAGCACACAGACTACTAACCATTGCTCCGCTATTCCTTTAATGTTTTAATCATCGGATTAAATCCTTATAACTTGTACGTCCTTCTTCTTCTTTATGCCCACCATCATCAATATCTAGATACTATTCTAGCCCAACAATTTAATTACTAAACTCCATAAGCCCAACACATAGTGGCCCAAACACGAATTAAAAGCTCATGATAAATTAAATTTCAAGTTTTCTGTTTGTTCGATTGGAAAAGAAAGAACCAGACTTGTCACCCTCCCATGATGTCACCTCATCATCATCATCATGTGATCAGCATGTTAAACAACCGTAAATGAAACAGTGATTTTCGTTCAGTGCATCACCAAATCATTTAACATCATCTTCGATTCGCAGGAGAACATGAAATAATACTTTAACCGTTGAGCAAAAAAAATAATAATAATGGTTTTCATGGTGGTTCGATGAAGGTGATAATTATTTGATGGGGTCTCGACCGAAGCAAAACAATTACGTAACGATAGTTGGTGCTTGACAGGTGTAACATCCTCAATCGAGCCTAGATGTAAGATTACTAGATTACCCTTAAGTTAGTATTGTGTTACTATATGCTTTTATTTTTATTTAATATTTATTATTATTTAATGACGTGGTTAGGACCAGTTTGTGACAAGGGTCACAGAACAAGTTTGTTTATTTAGTTTGGACTACGTTTGGGTTGCCAAATGATGTACGAAAGATATCAGATAACTGATAAATACCCGTGTGTCACACAGTGTGGGAATTAACCTAAATTAAGTGACTAGTCTGTGTGTTCTTCTTCCCATTTCTAGAAAATTCCCAAACACACTCCGTACTCTCATCTCTTCCAACTATCAAACCCTAATTCCCCATTGTTGATCTTGAGCTCAAATTGGTGTTAGAATTGTGTTTGTTATCGTTTACTGAGTCTATCAAGGTAAGTAACATGTGTTTTGTGTTCAATTCATTGTTAAATTCATGGTTTTGTGTGAGTTTTGTAAAAAGCTTGAATTTGTGTCAAAACAAGTGATTTAAGTGTTGTTATGGTCAAATTGTTGTGGGTTTTGAGTCTATAACAAGTAGTGAACAAGTTGTGGTCGATTTTGGTGTTTAAAATGAGCTCTAGATCGAGATTTGAGGATTTCATCGTGAAGTCCGTAGCCTTTGTTCAGAATCTGCAGATGATGAACACAGTCGGCCGACTGTCGGTTGACAGTCGACCGACTGATGTAGTGGACTGACCGACTGGCGAGTGAACCGACCAATTGAGTTTGACTTTCGGCCGATTGTGGAAATACCAAATAAGTCGACCGACTAGTAAGGTCAGTCGACCGATTGTATAGACAGTCGACCAACTGTAAGAGCCAGTCGACCGACTGAGTGTCCAGAGTAGAATATTTTACCTAAGTGTTGATTTTTTGCCGTTATGCTGCCCGTTTGTATTTTGGTGTTTAGGATGTAAATTTTGAAAGTGCACAAGTGTTAAGCAGAAAAATTTTAGCGGACAGTTTTCTGACAAAATTTTCTGTTTTGTGTTATTTGGTATTTATGGACATAAACTAACTCGTGTATATGTATTTCTCAGGAGAAAATGAGAAAGAGAAGGTTCAGTGATTAGATAGCTGAACACCTTCTCGTTTGCTGGTATTTGGTGAGTGGGACTAACTGGAGAATATAGTATATAGAAGCATGTTATATTATGATTGCCATGCTTGTTAGATATACTTATTGTTGTGGTTAGTTAGTTGTTGTGATGACTGCATGTTAGTTGATGCTTGTCTACTGGAGCCCAGTACGTCCCTATTGTGTGGTGGCCTCGGTAGGAGAGATCAACCTGCGGGTTGGGTTCCTCATGTGGTGGCCTAGATAGCCGTGGTGTATATATATGTGAATGACGCGTCCGTCGCGTGTGGATTATGTATATACATACGGTGGTGGAGGAACTTTTGGTAAGCCCCAGTCCGATCAGCTGGTGGTTAATGGTTTGGCCGAGTCGCCAGAGTCTCTGTAGACGGCACTTGGGTGATGTTTGTGTGTTAGACTACTGTGACATGATTAGTATAACACTTATGTATGCTATGGCCTGTAGTTAGTCGTACTCACTTAGCTTCGTGCTAATTCCCCTCCATCTCCTCCCTACAGGTTGATAGCTTTTGTAGATAGTGCTTTTTGGGAGAAGACGGGCATGGTGATGTTATGTTTGATAGGATTAACTCTGATGTGGTCTTTTATAGTTTAAACCATGTACTTTTAAAAAAAAATTGTAACTACATCTTCTCCGTATAAACATGTATTTTGAAATGACACGTGACACTAGTTGTCTTAGCAATAGTTAATGTTTATTTTGTAATTAATAAATAAATGCTTCCGCCACGTATTAAAAAAAAAAAATAGCGGTGTCACAAGTTGGTATCAGAGCTGAGTTTGGCATCATGTGCATTGTGATCTACATGTCATGTTCCCAAACTTAGAAGTGTTATGTCAAACATAACATGCTGGGGATGGGTTAAGTGAGTACTAGGACAGGATATATGTTAGTTGTTAGTACTAACAGAATTTATACTAAGCTTTGGTGTGAGTGTTGTGGTAGTGCAGCAATAACAGATAACGAAGCTAACGCTACTGGCCCTGCTGCCCCTGGAACTGGTACATTCAGAGCCCCTGACGAAGATGGACATGTGTCTTCAGAAGAAGAAACTTCTCAAGAAGTAATAGAACTTCAAAGTCGGTTACTAGAAGCTCAGGAGAAAATTAAGGAATTAGAATAGGAACGGGTGCAATGGAACCCTAATACCACTGCGTTAAACACAACTTTTCCTTCAAACTTTTATAATCAAGCCGGTGGAAGTTCCCAATCACAGTTTCCTCAAAACACCCATCAAAACCTTCAAATGCCATTTCCGTTTAACCAGACTTTTCCTAATCAAATGATGTATCCATTTCAAGTCCCTAAGACAAGAAGGAAGTATACCTATAAACAGTTTATGGACTGCAAACTGAGTACAGTGGTCACACAAACCCTACAGCGACGCTCAATTGGTTAAAAGAAATGGAACGAGCATTAGAAGCATGTTTCTGTAAGCCTGAATCTATGGTACTGTTTGCAAGTAGACTTCTCAAAGATGAAGCAATGGAATGGTGGGACTCTATCACTGCATATTTACCTAAAGAACAGATCAGTCAAATTACCTGGGAACAATTTGCAGCTAAAGTTCGTGAGCAGTATTGTTCTGAGTATGAGATGGAAAGATTGAAAACCGAGTTTCTGAGTATGAAGATGACAGAAAGTATGACGATTGATGAGGTTTTCAGAGATTTCACATCTAAGCTAAGGTTTGTTCAACAGTGGGTACCGACTGAAAAGGATAAGATTCAGCATTTTATGCGGGTGATTAAGCCAGAATATAGAACAGTTGCGAGATTTGCAACCACATTGGCACAGGCTCATGAGATGGCTAAAGTGACAGAAGGTGATATAATGGCAGCTAAAAGAGAAAGTTCAAAAGGTGGACCTTTTGGGGGAAAATCAGAAAGTCAAACTGGTGGTCAGTCTACTCAGCAATCAAGTAAGCAATCAGGATTTCGTGGTAAGAAGTCAGGTGGGTTTAAACAAAAAAGTAAATCTGGTATGAGTGGATCGGGTTCTAGTCAGTCTGGTTGGTGTAATGTTTGTAAGTCGACTCATGTCGGTCCATGTTCTCCAATGACCCGAATATGCTTGAGATGTGGAGTACTAGGTCATGAAACAACAACTTATTCCTTTAAGTCCGATGTGTGTTGGACTTGTTATCAGGTAGGTCATAGATCAGCTGCGATGACCCAAAAATTTCTGATCAAATTTAAACTTAATCTTTGTATGATTAACATTTTCGACATGATAAGCAAAGTCTGTAAAACTGAATCTCAAAATTTTTGAACTACTTTTATATATTTAAATACCCTTCGGTTGTTTTTGACGATTCGCGAACAATTATATGTAAATAGATACATATATACTACAACTTGAAAAAGTAACAATGTATTAATTGTTTGATACCGTACATTAAACTTATTGGTTTAAATATCTATTTGAATATATATGATAAGTTGAAATATTTATTATTAAAATTAATTATAAATAACTTCCAATATGTATTTAAAAACTGATTTATGTATATCAAATAAAGATATATATATATATACATATATATAATTTCATATTTAGTAAACGATAGTAACATTCATTTGTTAATTCGATTGGTATTTAGATAAGTGAACTAAAACGTTTAAGATGAACAAGTAAAACACTAATTTGCTACAGTATTTTCAAATTGCTACAATACCCAAAATGCTACAGTGTTTTCGAAAATCACTATTTGCTACAGTAAAAATTGACTTTGCTACAGTTAATTACTACAGTAAAACACTGTTTCAAAATGAAAATGTATTATATATATATATATATATATATATATATATATATATATATATATATATATATATAGATATATTAACAAATAGCGAGACAATGATCTATAGAAGTAAATGACCAAAACACTCAAATGTATAAGTTATACCTCGAGTGGTATAGTTTATGGATGATTTAAGACTATATTTTGACAAATGTACGATTCTCGAAACTTAAAGTACAAGTTATCTCAGTATACGAAAGGACGTTCGAAAAACTGGAACCGAGATATAAGTCGAGTGACGACGTACGACTTATCGGAATGAAAATTACAAGTCAACTATGCACGTGAATATAATATATTATATATATAATTAATATAAATTATATATAATATATATTATTTTTAAAATATGTCGACAAGCTTGATGACAAACAATATGTGAGCTGGAAGGGGAGGCCATGCGATCGCATAGCCACAGGCCTTCAAACCCATGCGATCGCATGGCAGTGTTTGTCAGGCCACATCTATAAATTCCAGTGTTTTCGCTCGATTTGAATCACACACATACACAAATATATATATACTCCGTAATATTTATTATTATTATTATTATTATTATTATTATTATTATTATTATTATTATTATTATTATTATTATTAATAAGATTATTATTAATCTTATTTTTTTTTTATTATTAGTGTTATTATTTTTGCGATACAAAAATAATAATGTACATAAAATATTACGACGGAGTGCTGTCCAAGTAATTTTCAAAACGAGTTTTCGAGCGAGCTAGAGCTAAGGAAAATATGGGTTATTGTCAAGGAAATTAAGGGTAATGTTCGGGGGTATTTTTGTGAATCAAACCTCGTGTTTATCATCTCCGATGCGTCTACGTGCTTTCCTGCAATATTGTATATCAATATTAAACTGTGAGTTTCATTGCTCCCTTTTTAGTTGCTTTTACAATCTATATTTTTGGGCTGAGAATACATGCACTTTATTTTAAACGCAATGGATACAACTACATACTAAATTCTACACTGAGTTTGAACCGAAAATCCCTTAGCTTTGGTAACTGTTAACTGCCAGTTATAAGAACTGGTGGGCGCGAGTAGTAGTATATAGATCCATAGGGCTTGACATCCCCGTCTGTTCCAGGTATAGAAACCCTAGCCTGAACCATAAAATAGACATATGCTATTTGAGGTTAGTACACGTTAGTTTGCATGTATTGTACATGTTGGTTACATGTATGTTAAAACAGGGGTACTTATTAAAACGTTAAAGTTTAGTTACCAGGGTGCTCTGTTATGTAGAATCTATTGACAAACTTTTGAAAAACGTTTCTGGATGAAACAACTGAAATCTTGTGATCCACTTTTATATACAGATTATGCGAAAAACTAAAACTATGAACTCACCAACCTTTGTGTTGACACTTGTTAGCATGTTTATTCTCAGGTTTCCTAGAAGTCTTTCGCTGTTTTCTTATATGTTAGACAAGCTATGTGCATGGAGTCATACATGGCATATTTTTCAAGGAAACGTTGCATTCACCAAATCATCACCATGTATCTTATTTTGACTGCATTGTCAATGGAAGTACTATTGTAAACTATTATTTACAGTGATTGTCTATATGTAGAAATCATCAGATGTCGAAAACCTTTGATTTAAATATTCATTTATGGTGTGCCTTTTCAAAAGAATGCAATGTTTACAAAACGTATCATATAGAGGTCAAATACCTCGCAATGAAATCAATGAATGACGTATTGTCCATATGGATTTGGAGCGATCGTCACATCAGCGAATTGTCCATCTGCGTCAAGAGCCGGTTCTGGGGCAGGGTCAGGGGCGAGGTCAGCAACTTCTGGGGGATCTTCTGCTTCTACCGCCGGGCAGAAGAGAAAGAATCCTTCAACAGCAGAGGTAAGGGCGTTCCAGATGACGGTAGACGCTGCAACCACTACCGATGACATCATTACCGGTATGTTCTTGGTTAATTCCTTGCCAGCTCGTGTGTTATTTGATTCTGGAGCGAATCGATCTTTTATGTCCTTAGGCTTCTGTGATAAGTTGAAGTTGCCTGTTAGAATGTTAGATGCGCCTTTGGGAATAGAAGTAGCTGATGGTAAAATGGTTCCATGCACATCATCTGTGTCTGGAATTACCATCGAAATTGACGGCCATTCCTTCCCTTTAACCTGTTTGTTGATGCCTATACCTAGCTTTGATGTAGTCATAGGCATGAATTGGTTAAGAGCTAATAGGGCTAATATTAAGTGTGATAAGAATATGATTTCTTTTCGTTTGGCCGATGGATCCCAAGTGATAGCTAGGGGAGAGCGCAGTGGATTTAACTTTCCTATGGTTTCCCTAATGAAAGCTCAGAATACAATAACGAAAGGGTGTGATTCATTCTTAGCCTACGTGATTGATGTTAAGAAAGAGAAGAAGCAGGTGACCGATATTCCCGTTGTGTCAGAATTTCCAGAAGTATTTCCAGATGATTTACCAGGGTTACCTCCAGTACGTGAAGTAGAGTATAAAATTGATTTGGTTCCAGGTGCTACGCCAGTTGCAAAAGCTCCTTACAGATTAGCTCCGTCAGAAATCTGAGAAATGATGTCTTAGATTCAGGAACTGTTAGATAAGGGGTTTATCCGACCAAGTTCTTCACCGTGGGGTGCTCCTGTTTTGTTTGTGAAAAAGAAAGATGGGTCGCTACGTATGTGTATAGATTACCGCGAGTTAAATAAGAGAACAATCAAGAATAAGTATCTGTTACCAAGAATAGATGACTTATTTGATCAGTTACAGGGTGCTTCCTACTTTTCAAAGATTGATTTACGTTCAGGGTATCATCAGGTACGTGTTGCAGAGAGTGATATACCGAAAACAGCGTTCAGAACTAGATATTGTCATTATGAATTTTTAGTTATGCCATTTGGGTTAACAAACGCGCCAGCAGTGTTTATGGATTTAATGAATAGGGTGTGTCGTCAGTATCTTGACAAGTTTGTGATTGTCTTCATAGATGATATCTTGATATATTCGAAAACCGAGAAAGATCATGCTACACATTTGAGATAGGTATTAGAACTTCTGAAACAGGAATAATTGTACGCTAAGTTCTCCAAGTGTGAATTTTGGTTGCGGGAAGTACAGTTTCTGGGTCATGTGATTTGTGAACAGGGTATTAAAGTAGATTAGTCTAAGATAGAGGCCGTAATGAATTGGAACTCACCGAAAACGCCGACAGAAATTAAGAGTTTTCTGGGTTTAGCAGGTTATTACCGCCGATTTATCAAAGACTTCTCTAAAATAGCAGGTCCGTTGAATAAGTTAACTAGAAAAGATGTAGCCTTTCGATGGACTGATGAACAAGAAAAGGCTTTTCAGACTCTCAAACAGTTGTTATGTCAGGCGCCGGTTTTAGCTTTACCAGAGGGAACAGAATATTTTGTGGTCTACTGCGATGCGTCATGTGCAGGTCTGGGTTGTGTTTTGATGCAGAGAAATAAAGTTATAGCGTATGCTTCACGACAGTTGAAGAATCATGAACGAAACTACCCTACCCACGATTTAGAGTTAACTGTAGTTGTGTTTGCTTTGAAGCTTTGGAGACATTATTTGTATGGTACACATTGTGAAATCTATACAGATCATAAGAGTCTTCAATATATCTTTTTGCAGAAAGAATTAAATATGCATCAACGTTGATGTTTAGAATTGATTAAAGACTACGATTGTGAGATTAAGTACCATCCGGGTAACGCAAATGTGGTCGCAGATGCTCTGAGTCGCAAGAAAACCATCGAAAATGTTAGATTTATGAGAATTGAAATAGTTTCAGACTTGATTGATCGATTGAAAACCGTTCAGTTAGTAGCTTTGAATGACGAAAACCTAAAGACTGAACAAATGACTAAAAGAAAATTTGACCTATGCAATGATTCTAGAGGATTAAAGACCTATAAAGATCGAATTTGGGTGCCTATGCTTGGAGATTTGAGAGATTTAATCCTTACTGAAGTGCATAAATCGAGATTATCAGTGCATCCAGGTAGTACAAAGATGTATAGAGACTTGAAAACATTGTATTGGTGGCCGACAATGAAGACAGATGTTGCGAATTTTGTCGAAAAATGTCAAATTTGTGCGCAAGTTAAGGCAGAACATCAGAAACCGTATGGGTCTCTAAGACAGTTAGAAATTCCTCAGTGGAAATGGGATCATATAACGATGGATTTTGTAACCAAGTTACCCCGAACCCAGAAAGGACACGACATGATCTGGGTGATAGTAGATCGTTTAACAAAGAGTGCTCACTTTTTAGCTACTCGTGAAACAGCTTCGTTAAGTGATTTGGCAGAATTGTACTTGAAAGAGATCGTTAGTCGACATGGTATACCGTTGTCAATAGTTTTCGATAGAGATACTAGGTTTGTATCGAACTTCTGGAATAGTTTACAACAGAATTTGGGTACACGTGTGAATCTAAGTACATCATATCATCTACAGACAGACGGTCAGAGTGAACGGACGATTCAGACATTAGAAGACATGTTGAGAGCGTGTGTCTTAGAATATGGTGGTTCTTGGGATTTACATCTTCCACTGATAGAGTTCGCTTACAACAATTAGTATCATTCGAGTATTGGAATGCCGCCATATGAAATGTTGTATGGTCGTAACTGTAGAACTTTGACATGTTGGTTAGAAGCAGGTGAGAAACAATTTGCAGGTCCCGAAATTGTTCAGTTAACTGCAGAAAAAGTCAAAACTGCACGTGAGAAGTTAAAAGCAGCCAGAGATCGACAAAAGATGTATGCTGATCCGCGCAGATGTCCGGAGATATTTAATGTCGGTGATCGTGTTTATCTGAAAGTTTCGCCATGGAAAGGAGTGATCAGATTTGGTAAGCGTGGTAAACTAGCACCGAGATTTATTGGACCATTTCCGATCAAAGAAATTTTGAATGATCAGACTGTTGTTTTAGATCTTCCATCAGAGTTAGCAGAAATACACAACACGTTCAATGTTTGTTATTTAAGAAAGTGTAAAGTAGACGATGAAAGTCAGATTCTTCCATTGAAGGATTTGAAAGTTGATTTAACTAAGAAACTAGTAGAAGAACCGGTTAGAATAGTGGACAAGAAAGTCACAAAGTTAAGAAAGAAACAGATTCCAATGGTGTTAGTGGAATGGCGGCACAGTTTAGGTTCTAACTTGACGTGGAAAACTGAGGAGTTAATGAGAGCGCGCTATCCCCATTTGTTTGACCTTGACCAGATTCCGAGGAAGAAATCTTCTTAAGGTGGGTAGATTTGTAACATCCTCAATCGGGCCTAGATGTAAGATTACTAGATTGCCCTTAAGTTAGTATTGTGTTACTATATGCTTTTATTTTTATTTAATATTTATTATTATTTAATGATGTGGTTAGGACCAGTTTGTGACAAGGGTCACAGAACAGGTTTGTTTATTTAGTTTGGACTACATTTGGGTTGCCAAATGATGTACGAAAGATATCAGATAACTGATAAATACCCGTGTGTCACACAGTGTGGGAATTAACCTAAATTAAGTGACTAGTCTGTGTGTTCTTCTTTCCATTTCTAGAAAATTCCCAAACACACTCCGTACTCTCATCTCTTCCAACTATCAAACCCTAATTCCCCATTGTTGATCTTGAGCTCAAATTGGTGTTAGAATTGTGTTTGTTATCGTTTACTGAGTCTATCAAGGTAAGTAACATGTGTTTTGTGTTCAATTCATTATTAAATTCATGGTTTTGTGTGAGTTTTATAAAAAGATTGAATTTGTGTCAAAACAAGTGATTTAAGTGTTGTTATGGTCAAATTGTTGTGGGTTTTGAGTCTATAACAAGTAGTGAACAAGTTGTGGTCGATTTTGGTGTTTAAAACGAGCTCTAGATCGAGATTTGAGGATTTCATCGTGAAGTCCGTAGCCTTTGTTCAGAATCTGCAGATGATGAACACAGTCAGCCGATTGTCGGTTGACAGTCGACCGACTAATGTAGTGGACCGACCGACTGGCGAGTGAACCGACCGATTGAGTTTGACTTTCGGCCGATTGTGGAAATACCAAATAAGTCGACCGACTGGTAAGGTCAGTCGACCAATTGTATAGCCAGTCGACCGACTGTAAAAGCCAGTCGACCGACTGAGTGTCCAGAGCAGAATATTTTACCTAAGTGTTGATTTTTAGCCGTTATGCTGCCCGTTTGTATTTTGGTGTTTAGCAGAAAATTTTTAGCGGACAGTTTTCTGACAAAATTTTCTGTTTTGTGTTATTTGGTGTTTATGGACATAAACTAACTCGTGTATATGTATTTCTCAGGAGAAAAGGAGAAAGAGAAGGTTCAGTGATTAGATAGCTGAACACCTTCTCGTTTGCTGGTATTTGGTGAGTGAGACTAACTAGAGAATATAGTATATAGAAGCATGTTATATTATGATTGCCATGCTTGTTAGATATACTTATTGTTGTGGTTAGTTACTGCATGTTAGTTGATGCTTGTCTGCTGGAGCCCAGTGCGTCCCTATTTTGTGGTGGCCTCGGTAGGAGAGATCAACCTGCGGGTTGGGTTCCTCATGTGGTGGCCTAGACAGCCGTGGTGTATATATATGTGAATGACACGTCCGTCGCGTGTGGATTAAGTATATACATACGGTGGTGGAGGAACTTCTGGTAAGCCCCAGTCCGATCAGCTAGTGGTTAATGGTTTGGCCGAGCCGCCAGAGTCTCTGTAGACGGTACTTGGGTGATGTTTGTGTGTTAGACTATTATGACATGATTAGTATAACACTTATGTATGCTATGGCCTGTAGTTAGTCGTACTCACTTAGCTTCGTGCTAAATCCCCTCCATCTCCTCCCTGCAGGTTGATAGCTTTTGTAGATAGTGCTTTTTGGGAGAAGACGGGCATGGTGATGTTATGTTTGACAGGATTAACTCTGATGTGGTCTTTTATAGTTTAAACCGTGTACTTTTGAAAAAAAATTGTAACTACATCTTCTCCGTATAAACATGTATTTTGAAATGACACGTGACACTAGTTGTCTAAGCAATAGTTAATGTTTATTTTGTAATTAATAAATAAATGCTTCCGCCACGTATTAAAAAAAATAGCGATGTCACAACAGGAAGCAAAAAAAAAATAGTAGCTGTAGCTGCAATCGTCGATGGTACAAGTGATTTGACGATGGTGATCGAAACGAGAACATGGTGATCGAAGTGGTGGTGTTTTATGTGGGTTCAAAGTGGTGGTGATGGAAGAAGGTGATCAAGATAGTTTGTGGCGGTTGACGATAGTAATTAATCAAAATACAGTATCACGATGGTGAGGGTGGTAGTTTTATGGTGTTCAATATTAGCAACATGATGGAGTTTTTGTTGGGTGGTGCACGACAGCAGTAGAACACATGATTTGCTCGGTATACGTGTGGTTCATCGAACAATAGCAGTATATGGGTGATCAAAGTGGAAGTGGTGTGACGAAGTGGCATGTTGGTTTTCAGTTGACAGAAAATAGAACAAGGTGATGGATAATTGGGTTGTTGACTAGTAATATTCGTAAAGTAGCAAAAGTCATTAATGATTAGGTGATGATTGAATTATAAAGCAAGAAATAGAAGCACAAAACAGTAGTAACAAATCAACTAAGGTGTTTAGTTCAAACAAAAGAGAATAAGTATTATATAATGGGAAAGAAAAAAAAGGAACTAGATATAATATAATAATTATACTCCATAATTCAAAAAGGTTTTAAAATAGAACGTTAAAATCTTAAAAGAATCTCAATTGGGAAATTTGATACAAAGTAGCTTTAATTATTGAACTTTAATTGAAAATTTTATAAAGTAACCTGACTCCTAGTTGTAGAATCACGGGCCCTCGAACTCCATTATTCAAACTCACAAATACATGATACAATATGATGAACAATTAAAGTGGTTATGGACAGCAAAGAAAAAGAAGAAGAACTTTATTGTCACCTCTTATTAACAATAGATAACAATTATAATTATAAATACTCCTAAAATTACAACGTGTGTGCATGAAAATTGCACATAACCTATCACTAATGCTTACTGGCCTAATCACTAACCCATGTTACTATTTCAACATGAGATGCGTTCAACTACTACATCCATGTAACAACTAACTAATAACTTGACTAATAACATATTAATATTCATTAATTAAAAACATACAATTTATTATTAAATTAAATCTAGCGTAAACCAATTAATCCAACACTAGTCACACTCGTTGATAACGTCACATTGCTCCAAGGAAACATAATTAAAAATATCACGGGCTTGATATTAATTTTTTATTTATTTATTTATTTTTTATTTATTTTTTTGATGCATTGAATTAGGCCTTCAGTCTTGTTAAGTGAAACCGTATCAACTTGTAAATGTAAAAAAAAATAAAAATGCTCCTTTGGTATAAGGTTCGAATATTACGATTTCAATATAAAAAAAAATGAAAGTTTTAATTACCTAGTCATTATACCTATATATATATATATATATATATATATATATATATATATATATATATATATATATATATATATATATATATATATATATATATAGGTATGTACAAATAGTTGTTCGTGAATCGTCGAAACTGGTCGAGGTTAAATTGAATGTATGAAACAGTTCAAAATATTTGAGACTTCAATATTACAGAATTTTCTTATCGTATCGAAATCAAATAAGATTCAGGTTTAAATTTGGTCGGAAATTCCCGAGTCATCACAGTACCTACCAGTTAAAGAAATTTCGTCCCGAAATTTGAGTGAGGTCGTCATGGCTAACAATAAATATGTTTCCCTGACGAGTATGAGCTGATAATTAGAGTTTTATCATTATCGAATAATACAGATAAAATAATTCGATTATTCGAAGAGTACGAATGAAGCTATCACAAAAGATTGAAATGAGGAAAATAAGATTCGCCTTAGCTTTTGACGTAGTCAGGGTTGAATTTAGAAAATAAGGTGCGTCATAGCTTTTGACATTGACTTGGTTGAATTTCGAAATTCAAGGGATTTAAAGAAAATCTTCAAAATCTAAAAGATTTGATTCTTCGGCGAGTAAGGAAATTAAGATCTCTATAATTAATTACGGTGATCTGCCTCGATTACTCTGACTGATATTTCCATTATAAATTAACTCTTCCGTTCCATTATTCTCACCATTCCTATATTTTCTTTCTTTGTTCATACATCCAAAAGATTGTGAAAATGCTTAATCCAGTTCTAATCCTTGATATTTTCCTAATTATCATTTCTGTCATTCTTCTTTTCAATCTTCCACCAGAAAAATCTATTTACTCCTACTATTACCTTGGGGTGATACTATTCTTAATTCTACCGTGTCCTTATATTGCTATTCGTATTAATATCCACGGTTTGTAACCTTCGGGTTGTTATTGGGCTTTATATTTTCTCTTATATTTTGGATCTCTTTGCCTTTTTATTGTCTTCTCGACCTCTAGTAAAGCGAGTTATGTAACATGGCACGTGATGACGTTATGGTCTGGGAATCATCACGTCCTATAAGAAACTCAGCATGGCTTACTGTAATATAATCACGTTGATCAAGTGTCATTATATTATACTAACTCGAATTTTAAAGAAATTTAGAAATTAAAATGGTTTCCTTTATGATGTAATACGGATAGCACGAAGAGATAAATAATTTCGGACAAGAAGAGTTATGAAAATATCCTCAGAAACATCGAAGATATTTATGATGATATTTTGGGATTTCTAAGTTCGATGGTTGATGAAGAAAGATTTTACACAAGATTTTAACATGAGTACGGAGCAAGATATTCGTTGAAGGTTTCATCGGATCCAGAATTACCTATATTCTTTGAATATATGGTATGGTCCTGGTATTTGGCCTTGGTCTCCTTCATGGTTTGCTCAATCTGTTTTTTTTTCAGTACCAAATTTTCTATCGAGCGTTCCCAACACTCTCTTCTTTATCATCAAACTTTTGACCGTTTAGACCATCTACAATTTTTCTGTTTCCTCTGCATTTAATGCTACGATAGCTGAATCATCGGTTATCATTCCGAAGTGGTTTCAAGAGAATTGTGTTTTTAGATGATTAAACGCTGATGGTAATATGGTGGAATATAAAAGGTTTCCCGGTAACAATAGAAGAGCGCGCATATATATCAAGGTTAAAAGAAGGTTGTTTCGAACGAAAAGTCGAAGTTGACTTGCTGGAGCTGTGACAAAATTGGCTACTTTGGAAAGGGATTGTAAGGTTATCTTCGGTAATAACAATGCCAAAGGAGCTAGCACAGATATGTATTAAACGTTTAATCAGATTCAGAGTATTTTTCAGGTGCATAACTATATGCATAAATCTTTTCTTCCGTAGATGAAGTGCGGTTGGTTCATCCTCTCGATTGAGGTGTTTTCAGGAATTATGATAGGTTTGAACGCAAATTGTAATCGTCAAGATACAAATGAGGTTTAAGATGAAATCAAGTGGCAAACTTGAAGAAATGTTTAGTTTCATATGTTATAATCAATATTTTAATTCATTTTAATTGTCCAATGCTATTAGTCCACAGTCGATAGTCCACAGTAACAGTCCAATAATTCATATATAGTTTAATATATAATATTCGAATTAATTAATACGTATCGTGACCCGTGTACATGTCTCAGACTCGATCACAACTCAAATTATATATATGATTGTAGAATCAACCTCAACCCTGTATAGAGAACACGTTCATTACTGCATATAGAGTGTCTATGGTTATTCCAAATAATATATATAAATGCATCGATATGATATGTCAAAACCTTGTATAGGTGTTCCGATATTTAAAGTGCATAAAATAAATAACAGAAATTAAATAACGATAAATAAAGTGCGTAAAGTAAATAACAGAAATTAAATGACGATAAATAAAATTTCAAGAATGTAAATTGCGATAATTAAATTGCGATAAATAAAATGTAATTCATTAGCTAGGAACAGTTATCGTGGATTCTTAACAAAATTTCTCATAGTTAATTTGTTTGTTTCTAACAAATTTTATTTTGTCAAATATTTTCTTCATTATGCCACTTGTTGGATTCTGATAAATCAAAATCCCAATATGAAATTGGATGAATATGGTTATTCTGTGGTGAACTGATTTGTATATCGGTGGATGTAAGTAGGATAGTAAATAACTATTGAATCTGATTTGAAGAATGTACAGTGTAACTTATTAATGTGAAATCTAAATATTCCTCGGGTATTACCTACCCGTTAAAATATTTTCATCATTAACAGTTTGTACAAAAGAATTTTTAATTACAATCGTTATGAATATATATATATATATATATATATATATATATATATATATATATATATATATATATATATATATATATATATATATTCTTCAGATGTAATCATGAATTTAATGAGTTAACATGATATTAATCTCATTTGCTTTTCGGTTTGAGCTAGAATAAGTAATCTCTAAAACTTTTAGAAACCACATATTCTTCACAAAATATTTCTTCAATGAAGTTATGAATTAGTACTTCATCGTTCATTGTTGTTGGTACTCCTTGGTATCTATGGTGCGTATGACGTTGATGTTTCATGTGGCAGATTGTGAAGTTGAGGTTTGCGATGCGGTTGTTGTTGGTGGTGGTGATACTGGTTATGCTGCTGGTGCTGCTGCTGGTGTTTGTAACCTTTGCACCATATTCTCCAAAGCCACTACCCGAGCGCGAAGCTCGTGGACTTCTTCTATTACACCGGGGTGATTGTCGGTTCGGAACGAGCGGATGAATAAGTTTTAGAATTTTAGATAGAATATAATCGTGGCGAGATATTCTGGAAATGAGGGTGAAAATGGTATTTCGGACTTGTTTGCCGGTAAGTGCTTCAGGTTCATTGCCAAGAGGGAAATTTGGTTGGTGGAAAGGATCGTCTTCTTCTCGTCTCCATTGATTAGGTTGATCACGAACCCATCGTATGAATTGGGGATGGATGATTGGTTGATTCATTCTGGTGACACTACTTTCAGAGCTTAAGTGAAACTCCATATCGGAATAGCTATCAGAATCCGAGAAATTCGAACTGATTGAGGGATTCATCTCGTACGATCAGATGAAGGATTCTCAATAAGAATTAGATTATAGGATGTAGATTAGTACCCTGCAATACATAATTTACATATGCATATATAATACTAAAAATCCATAACTTATGGAGGAATCAACGGAAGCTGTCAGGCAAAGGTAACAATAACAGATATGCTGATATGGATTTATCTATACACTGTCTATGCAATAGAGGCAGTAAGATGTGTCTAGACTTTAAGGATGATAAGCAAATAATTTTCGACACAATATGATAAGCAAAACTTTTGACATGCAGACACGGTCGAAGTCCAGACTCACTAATGCATCTAAATAACTATCAGTTAGACACACTAATACAAGACCTGGTTCGCTAAGACCACTGCTCTGATACCACATGTCATACCCCGTCCAAATCCTCTTGGACGAATACAATAACATCTGGTTCCATCGCGATGAACTGACGTCTAAATGCCATGAATGACTCCATGTAATGTCTTTAAAATGAGCAAATGCACAGCAGAAGATTTCTTTCATACCTGAGAATAAACATGCTTTAAAGTGTCAACCAAAAGGTTGGTGAGTTCATAGGTTTAACATAAAACAATAAAATTTATCATTTTGATAGACCACAAGATTTAAATGCTGCATGGTACAAATGGGCCCGAATCCTATACCTACCTGTAATGTACATGCGATATCTTTTAAATACAGTACACCTTTCTCGTGTACGAAATTATCTTTCATAAATCTTAGTAACCGTACACATATCTCGTGTACAAAATAACATACACATAACCTGTGTATAAAATCATTCTCTCGATACATAACATTTGATAGTGCTCCAAATGAACATATATTTAGTATCAATATCCTTCCAATATGTAAAGTTTTTAGTTGTAATTGTTCTATTTTTAAGTTGTAATCGTTTATATTAAATAAGTGCGAAGACAAAAGGCGAAAACGAAGATTTGAAGACGCAAATGACCAAAAAGCTCAAATGTACAAGATACAATCCAAAAGGTTCAATTTATTGATAAGAAACGTCTAAAAATGATAAGAGTACAAGTTTCGAAACGCAAAGTACAAGATATTAAATTATACGAAAGGACGTTCGAAAATCCGAAACCGGGACCTGAGCCAACTATCAACGCCCGACGCAACGAACCAAAAATTACAAGTCAACTATGCATAAGAATATAATATAATATATAAATAATTATATTAATTATTTATATTTATATATTTATATATTTATTATGTCGACAAGCTAGGAGCCAAAAGTTTGTGAGCTGGATTTTCAAACTCCCCGACTCGCGGAATTTGCAGGCATAAAACTCCACGACTCGCGGAGCTGTCAGAAATCAAAATGCCTATAAAAGGCCATGCATTCGTTCGATTTTAATATATAAAAAATATAAATAATAATAATAACACTCTGTGATAAATAAATATATAATATATATATATATATATATATATATATATATATATATATATATATATATATATATATATATATATATATATATATATATATATATATATTATAGGGTAGTTTTATATTAGATTAGTTCGGGTTATGTAAAGGTTATTTTACGGGTTTTTAAAGTCAGAGCTCTGTCCGTGTACTACTACGCGATAAATAATCAATGTAAGCTATGTTCTCCTTTTTAAATTAATGTCTCGTACTTAAGTTATTATTATGCTTATTTGAGCCGAAGTAATCATGATGTTGAGCTAAATATTAAAGACGGGGTAATTGGGTTTTGTACCATAATTGGGGTTTGGACAAAAGAACGACACTTGTGAAAATTAGACTATGGGCTATTAATGGGCTTTATATTAAATTAACTATACCTCGTTAATTTAATATAAAGGTTATGATTTGACGTATCTATATATAACCACATACGCTTAATCGGACACGATGGGCGGGATATTTATAAGTACGAATTATTGTTCATTTGACCGGACACGGGGATGGATTAATAGTCAATGGACTCATTAAAACAGGGGTGGATTACATTCAAGGGTAATTGGTGTAATTGTTAACAAAGTATTAAAACCTTGGTTTACACACAGTCGATAACCTGGGATATTCATTAAGCAAAGTATTAAGACCTTGTTACAGTTCGAATCCCCAGTTAGTTGGAATATTTGAGTTCGGGTATAAGGTTAAATTTGCCGAGCAGTTTATAATTATGACCGATGAACTATTATGGACAAAAACCAGATAGGTTTCAAATACATCCAGGACAAAGGACAATTAACCCAGGACAATAAATTAAAATCAAAACGTCAAACATCATGGTTACGGAAGTTTAAATAAGCATAATATATTTTATTTCATATTTCCTCGTATTTTTATTTATTGTCATTTTAATTATTGTTATTTATTTTATATTGTTAGTTAAATATCGTCATTTACTTTACGCTTCGCTTAAAATATAAAATCGACAAACCGGTCATTAAACGGTATACCCCCTTTTATATATTATTATATATAATTATATATATTTTGTACAAATATAGTTGTTTAAAAATATAGTGTGCAATAAGCCCGCTCCCTGTGGAACGAACCGGACTTACTAAAAACTGTACTACTCTACGATTAGGTACACTGCCTATAGTGTTGTAGCAAGGTTTAGGTATATCCCATCTGTAAATAAATATATAAAACTTGTGTAATCTGTATCGCTTTTCGTATCAAAAATATAATACTATTTCGTACCCCCACGCTACCACATCAAGTTTTTGGCGCCGCTGCCGGGGAACTCGGCGAAACGCTATATTTTTAATTTATTTTTCTATAAATATATTTATATATCATTTTAGAAAAACAATATAAAATTTAAAAAAAAAAAAAACGTCTTTCAAACTCCACGACTCGCGGAGTTTGCAGGCTTAAAACTCCACGACTCGCGGAGCCACCCTGACAGGCGCACTCAGGAACCCTACTTCGCATTTATTACGGAATATTATTAATTATTATTATTATTTAATCCTAATTACTTTATTATTATTATTATTTAGTTTAAGTTTTTAAATTAATTAGTTATAATTAATTATATTTAGTTTTAATATATAAAAAATTAATACTTTTATAAAATAAAAATATAAAAATAATATTTTTATAAAAATTGTACTTTTTACAACTTTAAGTTTATTTTTATATTTTGTATTTTTTTAGTGTAATATTTGTATCTTTATTGTTTGTAGCTAGTTTTAAGTTCTAGTATTTTGCCGTAGCTTATTTTTATTTTTAGATTTTTAGGCTTTGCCGTTAAATCCCTTAAGTGCTATTTCTTTAGACTAAGATTTAGGTGCTTTAGAATTTTGCGACGATTTTAAAATTTTAGTGCCTTTTAAGTCACGACTCGCTATTTTCTTATTTTTATTTTTCGACGTTTTTCGACGCGCATTCTTTTTCTTTCTTATTTCTCGACGCTTTAGTTTTTAGGACTTAGAAATTTTCTCTATTTCTTATCTAATATCTCAAACGGAAAGAAAAATTATTTAAGTGGTTAAATTAATGGACGTTGACAATTTTCTGCTTCGTAGTAATAGTTGGATTTGTTAGTGGCTGAGTTGTGAGCTTCCGATTTAAAGGGTTCTGGCTCCCTGCTGCATCTTTTGGCTATTCGAAACGTGAGCAAAAGCAGAAAAGTCTATTAATTGGACAACTTATATAAGCTTTTCTATTTTTATAACTAATAGGATAATTAGTAAATGCACCACATTGTAGCTAAAATTTTGCCATCGCAATAAAATGGAAAATTTTGAAAACAAGGCTATGGAAACTCTTTTTGATATCCAAAATCAATTAAATCAATACTCTCAAACGGGTGTTGATGACAATTCGTTCGGTCAATCTTGGATCACGAATGACGAAACAATAACTGGTTGTGAAATCTGTGGAGATTATCACTCAACATGGGAATGTTATTATTACGTTCCTATAGAAAATTACGCACCCACGGAACCTGAATAGAATGATTATGAAGAATACAATTCAAATTGGGATTATTCCCAAGAATATTTCCAAACTCAACAACCAGTAGACGAGGAAAATTACGTGTCTGAAAATTTATTAGACAATATGAAAATCAAACTCGAAGAACTCAATGCTCAAAATGAACAAATGAGAGAGTTTGTAAACAGGCAAGCTGAAACTCTATCAGACTACACACCTGTTGATCTGAGGAGTCGTGTGCAAGAAAATCTCATATCATCGAATTTTGATGAATTCGAGAGCTCCGAAATCACCAACTATCCCGATGATACTTTTTATTCAGTCTTACCAATTTCACAACATATCGACACATTAGCCTCTACCGACGAAATCATCGATCCATCAATGGATAAAGAAGAAGTAAGGGTGACAAATTGGTACTCTTGGGAATACGATAACGTTGAAAATTTTACCCCCGAGGCCAAACCGAACTTCACCATTCCACAACCTTCCAACCCAATATTCTCAATAGACGAGTCATCCACCGGAAATGAACTACGAGCTATAATAGATAATGACACCTCGAATTTCACCAAATTGGGTAATAGAGGTGAAAACTTTGATCCTGAGAATAAAAGGAAGGAAATATTAGGAATTGTCCACCCTATAGAAATAAGTATGTCGGTGTATATCGATCCATTTGACCAAAAACCAGAAAAGAGACATATCCATTTACTAAAAGCTACACTTAAAAAAGAATTAAGTAGTGACAATCGGGCGAGTCTAAACTTTAAACCCATTGATATATTATACACCACCCGAGATGTAAATAACTGGCTCACTACTCTAATTCCTGGAACTCATTCTACCGACTTCACATGTCGTCAGCTAAGTGTGGGGAAGTCTAACCCCACTTAACGTTAAATTCGGGGTTCGGGTTAGTGCATAACTCGTTAAATAATCATGCATAATAAGTAAGGGTAAAAGACGCATTTTCAAAGATTAGCAAACAGTTCAGAAAAGCAACCGTTTTTGAAAGAAAAAAAAAACATGTGTGATAAAACAAGAAGGAATGAACGATGAGGTGCACCATCTATCATCCTGCAATTTTATGGTATCTTTAACTACTTTCTACACTAATCACCCTCATGAATTTATAATTATAGTCTGATTTCATGCAATTGAGGGCATTGCATGATCTTAAGTGTGGGGAAGGGTTATAAATTCTCTCGGGTTTACACTTGGTTTTATTTGCCAAATTTTGTGAAAATTTGAAAAATTTTCAACTAAATGAATTCAAAATCATGTTTATATATATTTATGAACGGTGAAAACTAGGTGTTAATACCGAAATTATCGTTACCTCGGAAAGGACATAAATTGAGAAACAACCCAAAACGCTTGAATTCATTTAAAATGGAATATAAGAGAATAAAAAGGCAAAGAACATAATAAATAAAAGCCAAGTGTGGGGAGAATATACCAAGTTATTCAATAAAAAAAATTATCTATCACATGTTTCCGTAAAGTTATTGCAGGTGCTTTTGTTTTGGACTAAATTAACTGTTTTACCCGATGAAAGAAAAGAAAAGATGGATCTACACGATGAATTAATTCCATCATTAAAAGGAAGTAAAGTCTTCTGAAAAAGACACGCGCTTCTTGATTTAGGTCAAGAAGTTGTCGTCCAGACCAGCTGTAGCTTGCGAAAAATATAGAAAAGTCATCACTAAAATCAGCAGGAAATCCACGGACCTCAGCATCAAACAGGGTCGCCAAGTGGTCAGATTTATCCCAACCATGAGAAGGATTTATCTCGTACAATCGGGGGCACCGTGCAAATTAGCTTGATAAGACTAATGAATCAGATCCCCAGAAAGGATAATCTCCTTAAAGATTAAAAATCAGCTTTTAAGACTGATATTACTCAATCCTTGAGATTGACCTTAAAGATTGAGAATTCAAACTCATGGAATTCAATGATATCTAAACTCGAGCTTGAACGAGAAAATATTTTGATCAAAAATTACAAACCGATTTGTTTTCTGAAAATCTATTTTCAATGCGTTCATTACCATTGAACGTAAAATCCTAGGAATTCACCTGGAATTCATTAGGTCACCTGAACCAAATCTGGTGTCAACCGTAAGAACGGTGGTTGCATAGCATGGTCGAAGACAGGACCTTGTGCCAGACCGAAAAATCATAGGATGATCTTTACTATTGCTCCTACAAAGGATAGTAATAGCATCCGACACATTTTTGGACCATAATCAAATGCATGTCATTAGACATTGCCTTAACAGTTGCTTGTTCATCGCTTTCCTTTACAACCGGACGGTAGTTTATCGAAAGGTAATATACGGGACAAGTGAACTGGACGTGTTGCTTTCCTAATACGAGGTTAGCAAGTGGGTAACACAAAACCACAAGTCTTGAGCTAAAATTTTCAAATCTGAAACCCACAAAACCCACAAAAATATTTTGCAAACACCGGTGAAGGGTTATTCCGGAAAACTTGTCTAGGGTAAAATCTAGCTTGAATTTTCAAAAGATCAAATGTTTTCATAAAGATCCAATTTCCTAACGGATCTAAATTTTCATAGTCATGTGGGACTGTAAACCGCCTTTCAAATGTGCACGTTGCTTTGGAAACCGAAAGTAAATCGGCTATTTGATTGCAAGTGTCGTTGACCTAAACCCGAGGCAACTGTGGATGACACACCCACCTTTAACCATGGTTCCATCGTTACTATCATTGTTTATACCGCCGTATCAAAATCACTGATGTATAAAGTGTGAAGAATAAAGAAGTGATTCGTATGTTTTTATTTCAAGTTATGTATTGCTTGAGGACAAGCAACGTTCAAGTGTGGGGTATTTGATAGTGCTCCAAATGAACATATATTTAGTATCAATATCCTTCCAATATGTAAAGTTTTTAGTTGTAATTGTTCTATTTTTAAGTTGTAATCGTTTATATTAAATAAGTGCGAAGACAAAAGGCGAAAACGAAGATTTGAAGACGCAAATGACCAAAAAGCTCAAATGTACAAGATACAATCCAAAATGTTCAATTTATTGATAAGAAACGTCTAAAAATGATAAGAGTACAAGTTGCGAAACGCAAAGTACAAGATATTAAATTATACGAAAGGACGTTCGAAAATCCGAAACCGGGACCTGAGCCAACTATCAACGCCCGACGCAACGAACTAAAAATTACAAGTCAACTATGCACAAGAATATAATATAATATATAAATAATTATATTAATTATTTATATATATATTTATATATTTATTATGTCGACAAGCTAGGAGCCAAAAGTTTGTGAGCTGGATTTTCAAACTCCACGACTCTCAGAGTTTGCAGGCATAAAACTCCACGACTCGCGGAGCTGTCAGAAATCAAAATGCCTATAAAAGGCCATGCATTCGTTCGATTTTAATATATAAAAAATATAAATAATAATAATAACACTCTGTGATAAATAAATATAATATATATATATATATATATATATATATATATATATATATATATATATATATATATATATATATATAGTATAGGGTAGTTTTATATTAGATTAGTTTGGGTTATGTAAAGGTTATTTTACGGGTTTTTAAAGTCAGAGCTCTGTCCGTGTACTACTACGCGATAAATAATCAATGTAAGCTATGTTCTCCTTTTTAAGTTAATGTCTCGTACTTAAGTTGTTATTATGCTTATTTGAGCCTAAGTAATCATGATGTTGAGCTAAATATTAAAGACGGGGTAATTGGGTTTTGTACCATAATTGGGGTTTGGACAAAAGAACGACACTTGTGAAAATTAGACTATGGGCTATTAATGGGCTTTATATTAAATTAACGATACCTCGTTAATTTAATATAAAGGTTATGATTTGAAGTATCTATATATAACCACATACGCTTAATCGGACACGATGGGCGGGATATTTATAAGTACGAATTATTGTTCATTTGACCAGACACGGGGATGGATTAATAGTCAATGGACTCATTAAAACAGGGGTGGATTACATTCAAGGGTAATTGGTGTAATTGTTAACAAAGTATTAAAACCTTGGTTTACACACAGTCGATAACCTGGCGTATTCATTAAGTAAAGTATTAAGACCTTGTTACAGTTCGAATCCCCAGTTAGTTGGAATATTTGAGTTCGGGTATAAGGTTAAATTTGCCGAGCAGTTTATAATTATGACCGATGAACTATTATGGACAAAAACCAGATAGGTTTCAAATACATCCAGGACAAAGGACAATTAACCCAGGACAATAAATTAAAATTAAAACGTCAAACATCATGGTTACGGAAGTTTAAATAAGCATAATATATTTTATTTCATATTTCCTCGTATTTTTATTTATTGTCATTTTAATTATTGTTATTTATTTTATATTGTTAGTTAAATATCGTCATTTACTTTACGCTTTGCTTAAAATATAAAATCGACAAACCGGTCATTAAACGGTATACCCCCTTTTATATATTATTATATATAATTATATATATTTTGTACAAATATAGTTGTTTAAAAATATAGTGTGCAATAAGCCCGCTCCCTGTGGAACGAACCGGACTTACTAAAAACTGTACTACTCTACGATTAGGTACACTGCCTATAGTGTTGTAGCAAGGTTTAGGTATATCCCATCTGTAAATAAATATATAAAACTTGTGTAATCTGTATCGCTTTTCGTATCAAAAATATATTACTATTTCGTACCCCCACGCTACCACATCAACATTCATATCAATTGGTGGCAATTATCATGTCCACATAATTCAACGGTGGCAATTATCATGTCCATATAATTCAATGGTGGCAATTATCATGTCCACATAATTCAACGGTGACAATTATCATGTCCACATAATTCAATAATAATCCGCAGAACTTCTGTCTGCATAATAATTCATTCGAGGAATGTTTTGCTTGTGTCTATCTCGTCAAACATTTATCAAAGCATTTCATGTATTCGCAGTTCAAAATATATTTCAAAAGCATTTAATAAAGCAGTTATAAAACAGCACATGTATTCTCAGTCCCAAAATGTAAAGAGTAAAAAGGGAGCAAATGAACTCACAATACGATATTTTGTAGTAGAAATATGCATACGACGGAACTGAACAATGCAAGGTTGGCCTCGGATTCACGAACCTATAATAGTTATATATATATATATATATTAACACATATAATGGTAATCGAACAAATTTATATATTCTTATTAATTATTATTTATTATGATTTAATGGTGTTATATATATATTTATTAATGTTTTATCTTTATCTATCATGTATTAAAATTAATACTTTCATACATAATTATATTGATATCTATACTATATGTAAAAAAAGTTTATCTATTATGATAATAGTAATACTAATTATTATTATTATTATTATTATTATTAATAATAATAATAATAATAATAATAATAATAATAATAATAATAATAATAGTAATAAAAATGATAAATTTAAAATAAAGATACTTTTAATAATAATGATAAAAATGATAACTTCAATAAATAATACTTTTAGTAAAAATGTTAATTTTTAACAATAATGAATATTTATAATCATAACTATAAAAATAATGATACTAATACTTTTATGAATAATAATAATGATAATATTAATAATAATACTTATAATAATAATAATAATAATAATAATAATAATAATAATAATAATAATAATAATAATAATAATAATAATAATAATAATAATAATAATAATAATAATAATAGATAAAACTACCTTAAAAGCCTTCCTAAAAAGAAATGGCAAAGTCCAAGCTCGAACCCATGGCCTCCCACTCACATCACAACACCTCAAACCATTCCTCTAATCGTTACTTTTCTGCATTATCTTCTACACTTAATTTCTTTAAACTGAGTCTCGGCCCAATGTTTAATTTAAACCCAACTTGTTTATTCGTCCCAACAGCGAATCATGGCCCAACATGAAATTCTAGTCCAATAATGACCCAACAGCATGTTGTTTAAAAAAAAATATATTTTTACAGCAGCCTAGGATCGAACACCCGACCTCTCGAATAAGCACACAGACTACTAACCACTTCTCCGCTATTCCTTTTATGTTTTAATCATCGGATTAAATCCTTATAACTTGTACGTCCTTCTTCTTCTTTATGGCCACCATCATCAATATCTAGATACTATTCTAGCCCAACAATTTAATTACTAAACTCCATAAGCCCAACACATAGTGGCCCAAACACGAATTAAAAGCTCATGATAAATTAAATTTCAAGTTTTCTGTTTGTTCGATTGGAAAAGAAAGAACCAGACTTGTCACCCTCCCATGACGTCACCTCATCATCATCATCATCATCATCATCATCATCATGTGATCATCATGTTAAACAACCGTAAATGAAACAGTGATTTTCGTTCAGTGCATCACTAAATCATTTAACATCATCTTCGATTCGCAGGAGAACATGAAATAACACTTTAACCGTTGAGCAAAAAAAAAATAATAATAATGGTTTTCATGGTGGTTCGATGAAGGTGATAATTGTTTGATGGGGTCTCGACCGAAGCAAAACAATTACGTAACGATAGTTGGTGCTTGACAGGAAGCAAAAAAAAATAGTAACTGTAGCTGCAATCGTCGATGGTATAAGTGATTTGACGATGGTGACCGAAACGAGAACATGGTGATCGAAGTGGTGGTATTTTATGTGGGTTCAAAGTGGTGGTGATGGAAGAAGGTGATCAAGATGGTTTGTGGCGGTTGACGATATTAATTAATCAAAATACAGTATCACGATGGTGAGGGTGGTAGTTTTGTGGTGTTCAATATTAGCAACATGATGGAGTTTTTGTTGGGTGGTGCACGACAGCAGTAGAACACATGAGTTACTCGGTATACGTGTGGTTCATCGAACAATAGCAGTACATGGGTGATCAAAGTGGAAGTGGTGTGACGAAGTGGCATGTTAGTTTTCAGTTGACAGAAAATAGAACAAGGTGATGGATAATTGGGTTGTTGACTAGTAATATTCATAAAGCAGCAAAAGTCATTAATGGTTAGGTGATGATTGAATTATAAAGCAAGAAATAGAAGCACAAAACAGTAGTAACAAATCAACTAAGGTGTTTAGTTCAAACAAAAGAGAATAAGTATTATATAAAGGGAAAGAAAAAAAAGGAACTAGATATAATATAATAATTATACTCCATAATTCAAAAAGGTTTTAAAATAGAATGTTAAAATCTTAAAAGAATCTCAATTGAGAAATTTGATACAAAGTAGCTTTAATTATTGAACTTTAATTGAAAATTTTATAAAGTAACCTGACTCCTAGTTGTAGAATCACGGGCCCTCGAACTCCATTATTCAAACTCACAAATACATGAAACAATATGATGAACAATTAAAGTGGTTATGGACAGCAAAGAAAAAGAAGAAGAACTTTATTGTCACCTCTTATTAACAATAGATAACAATTATAATTATAAATACTCCTAAAATTACAACGTGTGTGGATGAAAATTGCACATAACCTATCACTAATGCTTACTGGCCTAATCACTAACCCATGTTACTATTTCAACATGAGATGTGTTCAACTACTACATCCATGTAACAACTAACTAATAACTTGACTAATAACATATTAATATTCATTAATTAAAAACATACAATTTATTATTAAATTAAATCTAGCGTAAACCAATTAATCCAACACTAGTCACACTCGTTGATAACGTCACATTGCTCCAAGGAAACATAATTACAAATATCACGGGCTTGATATTTATTTTTTTATTTATTTTTTATTTATTTATTTTTTTGATGCATTGAATTAGGCCTTCAGTCTTGTTAAGTGAAACCGTATCAACTTCTAAATGTAAAAAAAAAAAAAAAAAAATGCTCCTTTGGTATAAGGTTCGAATATTACGATTTCAATATAAAAAAATGAAAGTTTTAATTACCTAGTCATTATACCTATATATATATATATATATATATATATATATATATATATATATATATATATATATATATATATATATATATATATATATATATATATATATACATGTACAAATAGTTGTTCGTGAATCGTCGAAACTGGTCGAGGTTAAATTGAATGTATGAAACAGTTCAAAATATTTGAGACTTCAATATTACAGAATTTGCTTATCGTATCGAAATCAAATAAGATTCAGGTTTAAATTTGGTCGGAAATTCCCGGGTCATCACACTTTTTACTCTTAACTATCTTATTAAAAGTATTTAGCAAGACAGCTTCATGATCAGTTTTAAGAATGGGGTCCATAAAAGTAACTTCTGCAAGAGCAGCAGCAGCAACATAGTCACCAGTTAAGAAGCTTCAACTTGGGCAGGCACCTGCTCATTTACACATTTAGCTATGCGTTGAGCAGATGTACACCATGAAGCAACAACCTTCTTGAGGTCGTTTAGCTGGTTCTTAACATCTGTTGCCTCAATGTGAAGAGACTTTAAAGCAAAATTTTGTTTTTCAATTTTTGAAATTTCATCCTTCAAGATTTTAATTTCATCAGTTTTGCCTTTAAGTTTTTCATTTAAAGATTTGTTATCATTTTTCAAAACTTCTTCACCTTTACTGCCTCTACATAGATCAACTCTTAGGTAGTCAAACATTTCAGCTTTTTCATCATCAGTATAAGTTCAAAAATTATCAACCTTATACAGCATTTCAGATTTTCATTGAGGTGAATCCTTTTTCAGGTCATCTTTCCTCATATCAGTCACAAATGTACTACCATTATCATCCTCATCAGACTCCTCGACCTCCTTGGCCATCAAACACAACTTTTTACCAGAAGCATAACCAGCATCATCATCATCATCATCATCAGTATCACTGTCAGAAGATGAAGAAGAGCGTTTTTCATCTCAGTCACGATGCTCAGCAATTAGAACCTTTTCTGGCTTCTTTCCCTTCTTATCAGTCTTTGCACTTTCCTTCATCTGAGCCTTCATAGCTTTGTACTTGTTCTTGTACTTATCAGCTTTTGAGAAGGAGTTAGTATGCGAGAATGTAGGTTTCCTGGACATGCATTATGTAGCAAAATGTCCAACCTTCCCGCAATTGTAACACTTAGATTTAGGAGCTTTAACTGATTTGCTACTATACCTAGCACTCGGCTTCTTACTCCCTTTATATGACTTGCTGGTTCTAATACGATTGAATCTTTTGAACTGTCTAGCCAGTAAATCAATACTTTCAGCAAACCCTTCCACATAATCTTCATCATCACTGATTTCTTCAGACCCAGTACCACTCTCCACATCATCTTCAGCTGAATCTTCTTCTGCTATCAACTTTTGAACCAGTAAAGCTTTTTGAGCTTTCTTTTTAGCAGCAGCAATAAGAGCAGTATCATCTATTTTAGAAGATTTTGAAGTGGTGGGGGCAGACTTAAAGTTTTCTTTCAAGTTTAGTTCAAGTTTAGCTTCTGCCTTCTCATGATTCCAAAGTGTACCATAGAGAGAAGACATGTTAAAGTTCTTTAAAGTCTGGATGGTTCTTAGAGGGTCAGTAACATGTTTCCATTTAGTAGGCAGTGAGTCAATGAATTTGTTTACTTATTCAAAGTCAGTATATGTGATTTTCAAAGTAAGCAGGTAACTAAGGAGTTAAACCTAATGAAGGTTTGCTTAAGGGTTTCACTCTTATAGGCAAAGAACATTTCATACTTTCTTTTCAAAGCAATAATCTTGTTCTGACTAACCTCATCCATGCCCTCATAAGTAACATCTAGATAGTCTAACATAAGCTTAGCATTCAACTTTCCCTTAATCAGTTTGAATAAGTGGTAAGGTAATGTTATAGCTAACAGAGTTCTGATCTTAGGGACAAGTCCAACACGACGTTTGTCCTCAGCATCCCATTTTGATGGAGTGAGAACAACCTCTCTGCCAGAAATGGCAGGGGTGTCAGCAGTAGCTAGAACACTATTAATAGTCTCAGTTGGGATAAATGGACCATCTGTGACAATACCAGGCATGAGTGGGTCAATAGACTCAAGGTGAAGCATGAACCTTGACTTCCAAGTTTCATACTCATCTTCATCAAATTTGGGTGGTCTATTGGATGAGCCATTTTCAAGGTAAGCTGTATTTGAATATGCAGCCATGAGAGAATTTAGATCCAAGATATTAAATTATCAAGACTAAAGCTCTAATACCAGTTGTTGGTCCCTTGATAAACAACAGGAGTATTGTAGAGGGGGTGGGGGGGGGGGTGAATACAATTCTTCTTGATTAACTTAACCAATTTAAGCAATTTAGTATTCAAGCAAGTAAATTAAATAGAGTCAAAGGTAATTTTCAACGTTTATTTTTTATTGATTAAATCACAAAGAATTACAACTATCCTTGGCGGAATGATAGTTGGTTGATACAAATTACCTAAGTATAGCTATTGAGGATATTTTAAGCTATTACACATTTGGACTCTAAATAAATAAAACCCACACCACTAGTTGTTACAATAGTGTATACACCAATTTATAGTAGTCCTATTAACCGTGTAATTGTTCTATTGTCCACTGATATATAGGATGTCTGTACTTGTGGGACAACTGCATCAGAGAGAGTGCTCTCCTCTTTCCTCTTTGGTAGCTATTTGCCGGAACACCACAATTCGGTTTGGCACCACTATTTGATTAAACAAATAGAATGTCGTGTTACCTAGGCATTGACAAATGTCAATACATGTATGCACATGCGTTAAACTTCTGCATTCCCACGTGGTCTTGTAAGGTCACTTGTCAGTCACCGACACGTGTCCTTTTCTGTTCAACTTTGTCTTTTCCTTCTGTTGAATAGTACAATTGATGTAGACCACTCAGGAAACCACTATACTTGTAATGGAGCTTAGTTGTCTTGTGTAGTAAGCTGCATTCCAGTTATGTTGGTTCTTCATTGCTTAGTCACTTGATATTCTTGAATTGCTGGGTACACATCCTGTGCTAATTGAAGAATATTGTCTACCTTGTGCTGATAGAATAGGCAGCAAACTAAACACTCGACACAGCAATATCTGCTGTATATACATAAACAAACTTGTACTGGCTGCACATTACATTTTAGTGCAAATAAAAATCTATTTTGTCATAATTAAATCCTTAATTATTTTGGGGACTCAACACTATCTATTTCTGGCCGAAATCCTGAGTGGGCTAAAATTTGGGGTGATTGCAGGATTAAGATGGTATTTTTAGTGGCTTCCAGGAGATGATTGGGTGATTCCTTGTTTGTATTTGGTTGTGGTTTACGGTGGTCAAGTCGTTGTGGGTGTCACGACCCTGAAAATTTCGACTAATTTTAAACCAAACTCTCGATACGATTTAATATTTTTGACACGATAAGAAAAGTCTGTAATGTTGAGTCTTAAATTTTTTGAACTATTATCATATATTAAAGTATCCTGTGACTATATCCGATGATTAACGAACAATTGTGTGTAAATAAATATGTATATATATGTGTGTATATATATATATATATATATATATATATATATATATATATATATATATATATATATATATATATATATATATATATATGTGTGTGTGTGTGTATATATGTGTGTGTATATATATATATATATATATATATATATATATATATATATATATATATGAAGTCTATACATAAGTAGTATTATATATATTGTAATTAATAAATATTAAAGATTCAATATATTATAATTAGTAAATATGATATAATTAATAAATTGTATTATATTAAATTTAATTACAAGTTTGAATATAAATGTTATATTAATATTATTATCATTACTTTCATTATTATTATTGTTAATATTAATATTAATATTTGTATTATTAATATTATTATATAAAATGTATATATATATATATATATATATATATATATATATATATAATTTGATATATATAAATTATTATAGTATTTTTATTACTAATATTATTATCATTAATAATATTAGAATTATTATAAATAGTATTATTATTAATATTAATATCAGTATTATTAAAAATTATTATTTGTATTTTTATAAGAAATATATAATTTATTATATTTAGTATTATAAGTAATGATATTACTATTATTACCCATTTTTATATTAAAACTATTATTATTGTTATTAATATTAGTATTATTATTATTATAAATGTTATTAATATTATTATCATTAAAACATTGATAATTATTAATATTAGTAAAATTTAAATTATATAAACAGATATATATAAATACATATACATATATAAAATACAGTTATATATAAATATATAAATACATATACATACATATATATATATATATATATATATATATATATATATATATATACACAGTTATATACATAGATAAATACATAATTACGTATTCTGTTTCCTATCACAATCGACTTTTACAAAATTTCTTCATCTTCTGCTCATGATTTGTACTATATCTGATTCGTATCGATCTCCATTCGCAGATACAAAACAAAATTTTGTTACATATCGATATCAAACAATCAAATTTATTCAACTTGTATATATATATATATTTTTATCTGTACCCGATTGATTCTTCTGTCGACCCAATCAAAGCTACAAAACAAACTGTAATCGAATCTTGTGCTGTATATATCATACGAATTTGTTACACTTCACTTTCTGATTTATATATTTTAGTTTGTTCCTCCCTGGATCGAATATATCTGTCGAACCCTTCACTGCTATAAAACAATCCATCACCTTCTTTATTCTTATGGATATTACTTTTGTTTACAGCCATTAGAACTCGCACCCAATTCTATTTATGGACCGATTAAACTCACCCAATAACACATCTTCATGTTATATGAAAACCATCATTTTATTTGCTGTTTGTTCGAACCAAGATCACCACCACTAACTTCGTTTGTTTCCTGCTAAAGCTTCGATCACCACAATGAAACATCACTTCACTCTTGCTTCTATTGTTAGCCGAGAATCAAACTCATGAACCATCACGACACCACTTAAACACCACATCCTTCTTCGCGTCGTAGTCTCCACAAAACCCGTCACCACTATCATCGAAACCCAACACCCAATCCTGCAACTGCTACCGTTTTCATTCTTTTTCTATTGTTTTTCGACACTGTTGCAACTGCATACATGTTGTTCACTTCTGCTCGTCAAACTATTCTGCCTTATGTTCGGTTACAGCTCGAAAATTGCTGCTGTATGTGTTCTTGTTTTTGTAATGATACAAGCAAATAATAATAAGCCAATAATGATGATCATGAATTGATAAATAATGATGAAGATGGCACTTTTCTTTTCTATTCCTTTTTGGCTGACACTAACCCTACCTCTCCCACTTGTTGCCCTTTTCTTTTAAAATCCTAGTGAAAAATCAAACAAATTACTAAGCAGGTCGTATTTATTTATTTTTTCCGATTGTTAACGGGCTGAATTTTCTTGGGCTGTGTTCCCATTATCCTTGGGCTGAAGCAAACACCTCATGCCCCATTAAACTACAGCTACAGCTGCGTTATCTGTTTCTCTTCCTATTAAAAATGGCGACATTGATGGACGAGAGGATGAAGATTTAATAATGGTAAATATGATTTGAGTTTTTGGTTTAAGAAGAAGAAAATGAATAAAAGGGTTATATAGATTTAGTTTAGGAAATAAATCATAAAAACTGAACAGAGCAGATGGTTAGGGGAGATGTTGGGGAGCGAGAGGTCACGGGTTTGAGCCCTGGTCGTGGCGTTTATTTTTTCTTAAACTTGTTTCAAAGGTAGTCTTCTTTTCTTAATTATTATTATTATTATTATTATTATTATTATTATTATTATTATTATTATTATTATTACTACTACTAAAAGTATCATTATTATTATTAGTATTAACATTTCTTTTATTATTATTTTAACATTATTATTATTATTATTATTATTATTATTATTATTATTATCGTAATTATTATTTTATTAATATTTTTATTATTATTATTATTATTATTATTATTATTATTATTATTATTACTACAAATTATTTTAGTATTATTATAATTATTATTTTTACAAACAAAAGATATTTATATAGAAAGATATTTATTACATATATCATAAGTACATCTAATTTACTATCTTAATATAAAAATAATATATATAAATATATATAACGTTGGAAATAATAAATACATTACTATTTTAAATATGTAATATATTAAATAATTAATGTATATAACCTAGTCTGAATGCCATTATATGTTCATTATATGTTTTAATATATATATATATATATATATATATATATATATATATATATATATATATATATATATATATATATATATATATATATATATATATATATATATATATATATATATATATATATATATATATATATATATATATATATATATATATATGTTCGTGAATCCGAGGCCAACCCTACATTGTTCAGTTCTGTTTTATGCATATTTTACTACAAAATATCGTATCATGAGTTTCATTTGATCCCTTTTTATTAAATGCTTTTGAAATATATATTTTTGGGACTGAGAATACATGAAATGCTTTTATAAATGTTTGACGCAATAGACACAAGCAAAATATTCCTTTAATGAATTATTATACAGACAGAAGTTCTGTAGGTTATTATATCGAATATTTCCCCTGATTATTATAGCTTGGTAATCTAAGAATTAGTTGGACGTTATAATTGCCACTGATTGACGCGAATCCTACAGGTAGCTACCGGGTTTAACACCCCCACCCAGAATGTTCACTAGACAGTAGAGCTAGTGGGCGTGGTGTTTAGTACTTCGAGGTTTATATATTTATACAGATGAGAGGATTCTGTTTTGGGGATATTATTTATGCGCATTAAATGTTAAGGTCGGTTACCAAGCAAAGGTCATATATAGAGAGAATAATTTTATACACAGGTTATGTGTATGTTATTTTGTACACGAGATATGTTTACGGTTATTAAAAATCGTGAGGCAACCTACGGGGGAGAAAAGGATACGAACCTACTCTGCCAAGCAGTATGAAAAATGATTTCGTACACGAGATAGGTGTACTGTATTTAAACCTTGTGGTCTATCAAAATCACTGAATTTTATTGTTTACGATAAATATATCAACTCACCAACCTTTTGGTTGACACTTTTAAAACATGTTTATTCTCAGGTATGAAAGAAATCTTTTGCTGTGCATTTACTCCTTTTAAAGATATTACATGGAGTCGTTCATGGCATATAGGGGTCAGTACCTCACAATGGGACCAGTTTTAAAGACTTCGTCCGGGTGGATTAGGACGGGTCATTACAGTGGGTATCGCCTTTTGGATGAGTTTTGGACTTTTCATTCTATTGGAAGGCGATTGAAGATCTGGGTCTTGGTTTAGAGTGTTACGAGTTTTGTGTTTGTGCAATCAGAGTGTCTTGTTCATTAATGATTCTTGGTTTAATGGTGTGTCTTGTTCATTAGAACGGTATTGGTGCGTATTGGTGTAAGGGTATGTTGTATGTGGGTATTTTAGGGTCTAGGTCACGGTGGTACACGAGATTGTAGAAAATCTCAATCAGACGTTGGTCTGGCTTATTTGTAATGTTCATAGTGAAATGTCCCGTTCTTATTGATTAAAAACGTTCCATATTAATTGATTTCGTTGCGAGGTTTTGACCTCTATATGAGACGTTTTTCAAAGACTGCATTCATTTTAAAACAAACCATAACCTTTATTTCATCAATAAAGGTTTAAAAAGCTTTACGTAGATTATCAAATAATGATAATCTAAAATATCCTGTTTACACACGACCATTACATAATGGTTTACAATACAAATATGTTACAACAAAATAAGTTTATTGAATGCAGTTTTTACACAATATCATACAAGCATGGACTCCAAATCTCGTCCTTATTTAAGTATGCGACAGCGGAAGCTCTTAATAATCACCTGAGAATAAACATGCTTAAAACGTCAACAAAAATGTTGGTGAGTTATAGGTTTAACCTATATATATCAAATCGTAACAATAGACCACAAGATTTCATATTTCAATACACATCCCATACATAGAGATAAAAATCATTCATATGGTGAACACCTGGTAACCGACATTAACAAGATGCATATATAAGAATATCCCCATCATTCCGGGACACCCTTCGGATATGATATAAATTTCGAAGTACTAAAGCATCCGGTACTTTGGATGGGGTTTGTTAGGCCCAATAGATCTATCTTTAGGATTCGTTTCAATTAGGGTGTCTGTTCCCTAATTCTTAGATTACCAGACTTAATAAAAAGGGGCATATTCGATTTCAATAATTCAACCATAGAATGTAGTTTCACGTACTCGTGTCTATTTTGTAAATCATTTATAAAACCTGCATGTATTCTCATCCCAAAAATATTAGATTTTAAAAGTGGGACTATAACTCACTTTCACAGATTTTTACTTCGTCGAGAAGTAAGACTTGGCCACTGGTTGATTCACAAACCTATAACAATATATACATATATATCAAAGTATGTTCAGAATATATTTACAACACTTTTAATATATTTTGATGTTTTAAGTTTATTAAGTCAGCTGTCCTCGTTAGTAACCTACAACTAGTTGTCCACAGTTAGATATACAGAAATAAATCGATAAATATTATCTTGAATCAATCCACGACCCAGTGTATACGTATCTCAGTATTGATCACAACTCAAACTATACATATTTTGGAATCAACCTCAACCCTGTATAGCTAACTCCAACATTCACATATAGAGTGTCTATGGTTGTTCCGAAATATATATAGATGTGTCGACATGATAGGTCGAAACATTGTATACGTGTCTATGGTATCTCAAGATTACATAATATACAATACAAGTTGATTAATTTATGGTTGGAATAGATTTGTTACCAATTTTCACGTAGCTAAAATGAGAAAAATTATCCAATCTTGTTTTACCCATAACTTCTTCATTTTAAATTCGTTTTGAGTGAATCAAATTGCTATGGTTTAATATTGAACTCTATTTTATGAATCTAAACAGAAAAAGTATAGGTTTATAGTCGGAAAAATAAGTTACAAGTCGTTTTTGTAAAGGTAGTCATTTTAGTCGAAAGAACGACGTCTAGATGACCATTTTAGAAAACATACTTCCACTTTGAGTTTAACCATAATTTTTGGATATAGTTTCATGTTCATAATAAAAATCATCTTCTAAGAATAACAACTTTTAAATCAAAGTTTATCATAGTTTTTAATTAACTAACCCAAAACAGCCCGCGGTGTTACTACGACGGCGTAAATCCGGTTTTACGGTGTTTTTCGTGTTTCCAGGTTTTAAATCATTAAGTTAGCATATCATATAGATATAGAACATGTGTTTAGTTAATTTTAAAAGTCAAGTTAGAAGGATTAACTTTTGTTTGCGAACAAGTTTAGAATTAACTAAATTATGTTCTAGTGATTACGAGTTTAAATCTTCGAATAAGATAGTTTTATATATATGAATCGAATGATGTTATGAACATCATTACTACCTCAAGTTTAGTAGGTAAACCTACTGGAAGTGACAAGAAATGATCTAGCTTCAAAGGATCTTGGATGGCTTGAAAGTTCTTGAAGTAGGATCATGACACAAAAACAAGTTCAAGTAAGATTTTTACTCGAATTAAGATAGTTTATAGTTATAGAAATTGAATCAAAGTTTGAATATGAATATTACCTTGAATAATAAAGATAACCTACTGTATATAACAAAGGTTTCTTGATCTTAGATGATTACTTGGAATGGATTAGAAAGCTTGGAAGTAAATTAGTAAACTTGAAGGGATTTTTGAAGTGTTCTTGAAGTGTTCTTCCTATGATGATTATAGCTTGATTCTTGAAGTAATTTTTGATGAAGATGATGATTAAATACTGGAAAAATATGTTCATAATAGTGTGTGTGTGTTGAGAGAGAATTAGAAAGAGAATTGGAAGTGAAATGGAGTGAATGATGAGTGGTAATTGGTGAGTGGTGAGTGGGGTTAAAAGGAGTTCTAGTTAGTTGACTAGCTCATGGTAGAAGTTAAAATTGATTAGTCATACATGACATAATCAAGAGTGGAATCCCATGCTAGTTCCTATTGGTATATACCCATAGTAAGTACGTTTTGAAGCTGTGTATAATACGGGTAAGAATACGACTAGAATTCTTGATGAAAGAAAAGAATGGGAAAGTAACTGTAACCATTTTCGTTAAGTATGAGTGTTTTGATATATGTCTTGAAGTCTTCCAAAAGTATTTTAATACATCTAAATACACTACATGTATATACATTTTAACTGAGTCGTTAAGGCATCGTTAGTCGTTACATGTAAGTGTTGTTTTGAAACCTTTAAGTTAACGATCTCAATTAATGTTGTTAACCCATTGTTTATTATATCTAATGAGATGTTAAATTATTATATTATCATGATATTATGATATATTAATATATCTTAATATGATATATATACATTTAAATATCGTTACAACGATAATCGTTACATATATGTCTCGTTTCGAAATCCTTAAGTTAGTAGTCTTGTTTATATGTATATAACTCATTGTTAATATACTTATGGAGATACTTACTTATCATAATCTCATGTTAACCATATGTATATCCATATATATATCGTCATGTCGTTTTTACAAGTTTTAACGTTCGTGAATCGCCGGTCAACTTGGGTGGTCAATTGTCAATATGAAACATATTTCAATTAATCAAGTCTTAACAAGTTTGATTGCTTAACATGTTGGAAACATTTAATCATGTAAATATCAATCTCAATTAATATATATAAACATGGAAAAGTTCGGGTCACTACAGTACCTACCCGTTAAATAAATTTCGTCCCGAAATTTTAAGCTGTTGAAGGTGTTGACGAATCTTCTGGAAATAGATGCGGGTATTTCTTCTTCATCTGATCTTTACTCTCCCAGGTGAACTCGGGTCCTCTACGAGCATTCCATCGAACCTTAACAATTGGTATCTTGTTTTGCTTAAGTCTTTTAACCTCACGATCCATTATTTCGACGGGTTCTTCGATGAATTGAAGTTTTTCGTTGATTTGGATTTCATCTAACGGAATAGTGAGATCTTCTTTAGCAAAACATTTCTTCAAATTCGAGACGTGGAAAGTGTTATGTACAGCCGCGAGTTGTTGAGGTAACTCAAGTCGGTAAGCTACTGGTCCGACACGATCAATAATCTTGAATGGTCCAATATACCTTGGATTTAATTTCCCTCATTTACCAAATCGAACAACGCCTTTCCAAGGTGCAACTTTAAGCATGACCATCTCTCCAATTTCAAATTCTATATCTTTTCTTTTAATGTCAGCGTAGCTCTTTTGTCGACTTTGGGCGGTTTTCAACCGTTGTTGAATTTGGATGATCTTCTCGGTAGTTTCTTGTATAATCTCCGGACCCGTAATCTGTCTATCCCCCACTTCACTCCAACAAATCGGAGACCTGCACTTTCTACCATAAAGTGCTTCAAACGGCGCCATCTCAATGCTTGAATGGTAGCTGTTGTTGTAGGAAAATTCTGCTAACGGTAGATGTTGATCCCAACTGTTTCCGAAATCAATAACACATGCTCGTAGCATGTCTTCAAGTGTTTGTATCGTCCTTTCACTCTGCCCATCAGTTTGTGGATGATAGGCAGTACTCATGTCTAGACGAGTTCCTAATGCTTGCTATAATGTCTGCCAGAATCTTGAAATAAATCTGCCATCCCTATCAGAGATAATAGAGATTGGTATTCCATGTCTGGAGACGACTTCCTTCAAATACAGTCGTGCTAACTTCTCCATCTTGTCATCTTCTCTTATTGGTAGGAAGTGTGCTGATTTGGTGAGACGATCAACTATTACCCAAATAGTATCAAAACCACTTGCAGTCCTTGGCAATTTAGTGATGAAATCCATGGTAATGTTTTCCCATTTCCATTCTGGGATTTCGGGTTGTTGAAGTAGACCTGATGGTTTCTGATGCTCAGCTTTGACCTTAGAACACGTCAAACATTCTTCTACATATTTAGCAACATCAGCTTTCATACCCGGCCACCAAAAATGTATCTTGAGATCCTTGTACATCTTCCCCGTTCAAGGATGTATTGAGTATCTGGTTTTATGAGCTTCTCGAAGTACCATTTCTCTCATATCTCCAAATTTTGGTACCCAAATCCTTTCAGCCCTATACCGGGTTCCGTCTTCCCGAATATTAAGATGCTTCTCCGATCCTTTGGGTATTTCATCCTTTAAATTTCCCTCTTTTAAAACACCTTGTTGTGCCTCCTTTATTTGAGTAGTAATGTTATTATGAATCATTATATTCATAGATTTTACTCGAATGGGTTCTCTGTCCTTTCTGCTCAAGGCATCGGCTACCACATTTGCCTTCCCCGGGTGGTAACGAATCTCAAAGTCGTAATCATTCAATAATTCAATCCACCTACGCTGCCTCATATTCAGTTGTTTCTGATTAAATATGTGTTGAAGACTTTTGTGGTCGGTATATATAATACTTTTGACCCCATATAAGTAGTGCCTCCAAGTCTTTAATGCAAAAACAACCGCGCCTAATTCCAAATCATGCGTTGTATAATTTTGTTCGTGAATCTTCAATTATCTAGACGCATAAGCAATCACCTTCGTTCGTTGCATTAATACACAACCGAGACCTTGCTTTGATGCATCACAATAAATCACAAAATCATCATTCCCTTCAGGCAATGACAATATAGGTGCCGTAGTTAGCTTTTTCTTCAATAACTGAAACGCTTTCTCTTGTTCATCATTCCATTCAAATTTCTTCCCTTTATGCGTTAATGCAGTCAAGGGTTTTGCTATTCTGGAAAAGTCTTGGATGAACCTTCTATAGTAACCAGCTAGTCCTAAAAACTGGCGTATGTGTTTCGGAGTTTTCGGGGTTTCCCACTTTTCAACAGTTTCTATCTTTGCCGGATCCACCTTAATACCTTCTTTGTTCACTATGTGACCGAGGAATTGAACTTCTTCCAACCAAAATGCACACTTTGAAAACTTAGCGTACAATTCTTCCTTCCTCAATACTTCTAACACCTTTCTCAAATGTTCATCGTGTTCTTGGTCATTCTTTGAGTAAATAAGTATGTCATCAATGAAAACAATGACAAACTTGTCAAGGTATGGTCCACACACTCGGTTCATAAGGTCCATGAACACAGCTGGTGCATTAGTTAAACCAAATGGCATGATCATAAACTCGTAATGACCGTAACGTGTTCTGAAAGCAGTCTTTGGAATATCATCTTCTTTCACCCGCATTTGATGATACCCGGAACGTAAGTCAATCTTTGAATAAATAGACGAGCCTTGTAGTTGATCAAATAAGTCGTCGATTCTCGGTAGTGGGTAGCGGTTCTTAATGGTAAGTTTGTTCAACTCTCGGTAGTCGATACACAACCTGAATGTACCATCTTTCTTCTTGACAAACAAAACAGGAGCTCCCCACGGTGATGTGCTTGGTCGAATGAAACCACGCTCTAAAAGTTCTTGTAATTGGCTTTGCAGTTCTTTCATCTCGCTGGGCGCGAGTCTGTAAGGAGCACGAGCTATTGGTGCAGCTCCTGGTACAAGATCTATTTGAAATTCAACGGATCGATGTGGGGGTAATCCCGGTAATTCTTTCGGAAATACATCGGGAAATTCTTTTGCAATGGGAACATCATTGATGCTCTTTTCTTCAGTTTGTACTTTTTCGACGTGTGCTAGAACAGCATAGCAACCTTTTCTTATTAGTTTTTGTGCCTTCAAATTACTAATAAGATGTAGCTTCGTGTTGCCCTTTTCTCCGTACACCATTAAGGGTTTTCCTTTTTCTCGTATAATGCGAATTGCATTTTTGTAACAAACGATCTCTGCTTTCATTTCTTTCAACCAGTCCATACCGATTATCACATCAAAACTCCCTAACTCTACAGGTATCAAATCAATCTTAAATGTTTCGTTAACCAGTTTAATTTCTCGATTCCGACATATATTTTCTGCTGAAATTAATTTACCATTTGCTAATTCGAGTAAAAATTTACTATCCAAAGGCGTCAATGGACAACTTAATTTAGCACAAAAATCTCTACTCATATAGCTTCTATCCGCACCCGAATCAAATAAAACGTAAGCAGATTTATTGTCAATAAGAAACGTACCCGTAACAAGCTCCGGGTCTTCCTGTGCCTCTGCCGCATTAATATTGAAAACTCTTCCGCGGCCTTGTCCATTCGTGTTCTCCTGGTTCAGGCAATTTCTAATAATGTGGCCCGGTTTTCCACATTTATAACAAACTACATTGGCATAACTTGCTCCGACACTACTTCCTCCGCCATTACTCGTTCCGACACCATTTGTTCCTTTCGTTCTATTAACCCCTGGTCCGTAGACCTCACACTTCGCCGCGCTATGACCATTTCTTTTACACTTGTTGCAAAATTTGGTGCAGAACCCCGAGTGATACTTTTCACACCTTTGGCATAGCTGCTTCTGATTGTTGTTTTTGTTGCGGTTATTATTGTTGTTGGGATGATTGTTGTAGTTGCTACTGTTGTTGTTGTTGTTGTTGGGCCGTTTGTTGTAGTTGCGATTGATGTTGCGATTGTTGGGATAATTGTTGCGATTATTGTTGTAATTGTTGTTGTTGTTGTATTGGTGATTCTTATCACCGTTTTCCTCCCACTTTCTTTTGACTTGCTTCACATTGGCCTCTTCAGCAGTCTGTTCTTTAATTCTTTCTTCAATCTGGTTCACTAGTTTGTGAGCCATTCTACATGCTTGTTGTATGGAGGCGGGCTCGTGTGAACTTATATCTTCTTGGATTCTTTCCGGTAATCCTTTCACAAACGCGTCGATCTTCTCTTCCTCATCTTCGAATGCTCCCGGACACAATAGGCACAATTCTGTGAATCGTCTTTCGTACGTGGTAATATCAAATCCTTGGGTTCGTAACCCTCTAAGTTCTGTCTTGAGCTTATTGACCTCGGTTCTGGGACGGTACTTCTCGTTCATCAAGTGCTTGAATACTGACCACGGTAGTGCGTACGCATCGTCTTGTCCCACTTGCTCTAGATAGGTATTCCACCATGTTAACGCAGAACCTGTGAAGGTATGCGTAGCGTACTTCACTTTGTCCTCTTCAGTACACTTACTTATGGCAAACACCGATTCGACCTTCTCGGTCCACCGTTTCAATCCGATCGGTCCTTCAGTTCCATCAAATTCCAAAGGTTTGCAGGCAGTGAATTCTTTGTAGGTGCATCCTACACGATTTCCTGTACTGCTAGATCCAAGGTTATTGTTGGTATGTAGCGCAGCCTGTACTGCGGCTATGTTTGAAGCTAGAAAAGTACGGAATTCCTCTTCATTCATATTCACGGTGTGTCGAGTAGTCGGTGCCATTTCCTTCAAAATAGTCAAATGGAACAAGTTAATCATACAGAATATTAAGAGTAGTTAATAGTATTTCGTAGCATAATATGAACTCATTTATAAAAGCTTTTTCTTCATATTAGCGTTTTATAAGTTTAAATTTAGGTAGTACCTACCTGTTAAGTTCATACTTAGTAGCTAATATACAATTCAACTACTACAATTCTATATGAAAAACTGATTATAATAATATTTCGCGTTCAAACTTTTATACAATATTTTACAAACTTACAATACCGTTTATTTTACATAAAGCATGAAATATAGCACACAATAACTTTGATACAAGATAGTTGTGAAGATAATTCTAGCTAGTACACAAGTCGTTCAGCAAAGGCAATAAAGACACGTAATTCATACGTCCAGAAACAAGTCATGCATTCTGGTTTTACTAGGACTACTTCCCATCCTTGGTCTTGTGGAACATAACCGTTATGGCCATTGATAAGACAGCGTGTTGTAACGTCGTCAAAGGGACGAGGGTTACGTAATGTCCAACAGTCCCGTAACAATCTAAAAACCTCATTTCTTATCCCAATTACCGACTCCGTCACTTGTGGGAACGTTTTGTTTAATAGTTGTAGCCCGATGTTCTTGTTCTCACTTTGGTGAGAAGCGAACATTACTAATCCGTAAGCATAACATGCTTCTTTATGTTGCATGTTAGCCGCTTTTTCTAAATCACGAAGTCCAATATTCGGATATATTGAGTCAAAATAATTTCTTAACCCATTGCGTAAAATAGCATTTGGGTTCCCCGCAATATATGCGTCAAAGTAAACACATCGTAACTTATGGATTTCCCAATGTGATATCCCCCATCTTTCGAACGAAAGCCTTTTATAAACCAAGGCATTCTTGGAACGTTCTTCGAATGTCTTACAAACTGATCTCGCCTTAAATAGTTGTGCCGAAGAATTCTGACCGACTCTAGACAAGATTTCATCAATCATGTCTCCGGGTAGGTCTCTTAAAATATTGGGTTGTCTATCCATTTTGTGTTTTTATACTGTAAAATAGACAAGAGTTATATTCATAAAAAAAATACTTATTAATACAAGCAATTTTTACATATATCATAAAGCATAAGCACACTATATTACTTATATTACACCACACGAATACAACTATCTTATTCCGACTCGCTTGTTTCTTCTTCTTCGGTTTTGGTTCGTTTTGCCAAGTTTCTAGGGATATATGATGTTCCCCTAATACGAGCCGTCGTTATTCACATTGGATTAGAAAAACCTGGTGGTTTAGAGGTTCCCGGGTCATTGTTACAACTTAAGGACTTCGGGGGTTGACGATACATATAAAGTTCATCGGGGTTGGAATTAGATTTCTCTATTTTTATGCCCTTTACCTTATTATTTTCTTTTGCCTTTTTAAATTCAGTTGGGGTAATTTCTATAACATCATCGGAATTCTCGTCGGAATCCGATTCATCGGAGAATTGGTAATCCTCCCAATATTTTGCTTCCTTGGCGGAAACACCATTGACCATAATTAACCTTGGTCGGTTGGTTGAGGATTTTCTTTTACTTAACCGTTTTATTATTTCCCCCACCGGTTCTATTTCTTCATCCGGTTCCGATTCTTCTTCCGGTTCCAATTCTTCTTCCGGTTCCGACTCTTCTTCCGGTTCCTCTTCGGGAACTTGTGAATCAGTCCACGAATCATTCCAATTTACATTTGACTCTTCATTATTATTAGGTGAGTCAATGGGACTTGTTCTAGAGGTAGACATCTATCACATAATATCAAACGCGTTAAGAGATTAATATATCACATAATATTCACATGTTAAAAATATATAGTTTCCAACAAAAGTTGTTAAGCAATCATTTTTCAAGTAAACACGGTCGAAGTCCAGACTCACTAATGCATCTTAACAAACTAGATAAGACACACTAATGCAAAATTCTGGTTCTCTAAGACCAACGCTCGGATACCAACTGAAATGTCCCGTTCTTATTGATTAAAAACGTTCCATATTAATTGATTTCGTTGCGAGGTTTTGACCTCTATATGAGACGTTTTTCAAAGACTGCATTCATTTTAAAACAAACCATAACCTTTATTTCATCAATAAAGGTTTAAAAAGCTTTACGTAGATTATCAAATAATGATAATCTAAAATATCCTGTTTACACACGACCATTACATAATGGTTTACAATACAAATATGTTACAACAAAATAAGTTTCTTGAATGCAGTTTTTACACAATATCATACAAGCATGGACTCCAAATCTCGTCCTTATTTAAGTATGCGATAGCGGAAGCTCTTAATAATCACCTGAGAATAAACATGCTTAAAACGTCAACAAAAATGTTGGTGAGTTATAGGTTTAACCTATGTATATCAAATCGTAACAATAGACCACAAGATTTCATATTTCAATACACATCCCATACATAGAGATAAAAATCATTCATATGGTGAACACCTGGTAACCGACATTAACAAGATGCATATATAAGAATATCCCCATCATTCCGGGACACCCTTCGGATATGATATAAATTTCGAAGTACTAAAGCATCCGGTACTTTGGATGGGGTTTGTTAGGCCCAATAGATCTATCTTTAGGATTCGCGTCAATTAGGGTGTGTGTTCCCTAATTCTTAGATTACCAGACTTAATAAAAAGGGGCATTTTCGATTTCAATAATTCAACCATAGAATGTAGTTTCACGTACTCGTGTCTATTTTGTAAATCATTTATAAAACCTGCATGTATTCTCATCCCAAAAATATTAGATTTTAAAAGTGGGACTATAACTCACTTTCACATATTTTTACTTCGTCGAGAAGTAAGATTTGGCCACTGGTTGATTCACGAACCTATAACAATATATACATATATATCAAAGTATGTTCAGAATATATTTACAACACTTTTAATATATTTTGATGTTTTAAGTTTATTAAGTCAGCTGTCCTCGTTAGTAACCTACAACTAGTTGTCCACAGTTAGATATACAGAAATAAATCGATAAATATTATATTGAATTAATCCACGACCCAGTGTATACGTATCTCAGTATTGATCACAACTCAAACTATACATATTTTGGAATCAACCTCAACCCTGTATAGCTAACTCCAACATTCACATATAGAGTGTCTATGGTTGTTCCGAAATATATATAGATGTGTCGACATGATAGGTCGAAACATTGTATACGTGTCTATGGTATCTCAAGATTACATAATATACAATACAAGTTGATTAAGTTATGGTTGGAATAGATTTGTTACCAATTTTCACGTAGCTAAAATGAGAAAAATTATCCAATCTTGTTTTACCCATAACTTCTTCATTTTAAATCCGTTTTGAGTGAATCAAATTGCTATGATTTAATATTGAACTCTATTTTATGAATCTAAACAGAAAAAGTATAGGTTTATAGTCGGAAAAATAAGTTACAAGTCGTTTTTGTAAAGGTAGTCATTTCAGTCGAAAGAACGACGTCTAGATGACCATTTTAGAAAACATACTTCCACTTTGAGTTTAACCATAATTTTTGGATATAGTTTCATGTTCATAATAAAAATCATCTTCTAAGAATAACAACTTTTAAATCAAAGTTTATCATAGTTTTTAATTAACTAACCCAAAACAGCCCGCGGTGTTACTACGACGGCGTAAATCCGGTTTTACGGTATTTTTCGTGTTTCCAGGTTTTAAATCATTAAGTTAGCATATCATATAGATATAGAACATGTGTTTAGTTAATTTTAAAAGTCAAGTTAGAAGGATTAACTTTTGTTTGCGAACAAGTTTAGAATTAACTAAACTATGTTCTAGTGATTACGAGTTTAAATCTTCGAATAAGATAGTTTTATATATATGAATCGAATGATGTTATGAACATCATTACTACCTCAAGTTTAGTAGGTAAACCTACTGGAAGTGACAAGAAATGATCTAGCTTCAAAGGATCTTGGATGGCTTGAAAGTTCTTGAAGTAGGATCATGACACAAAAACAAGTTCAAGTAAGATTTTTACTCGAATTAAGATAGTTTATAGTTATAGAAATTGAATCAAAGTTTGAATATGAATATTACCTTGAATAAGAAAGATAACCTACTGTATATAACAAAGGTTTTTTGATCTTAGATGATTACTTGGAATGGATTAGAAAGCTTGGAAGTAAATTAGTAAACTTGAAGGGATTTTTGAAGTGTTCTTGAAGTGTTCTTCCTATGATGATTATAGCTTGATTCTTGAAGTAATTTTTGATGAAGATGATGATTAAATACTGGAAAAATACGTTCATAATAGTGTGTGTGTGTTGAGAGAGAATTAGAAAGAGAATTGGAAGTGAAATGGAGTGAATGATGAGTGGTAATTGGTGAGTGGTGAGTGGGGTTAAAAGGAGTTCTAGTTAGTTGACTAGCTCATGGTAGAAGTTAAAATTGATTAGTCATACATGACATAATCAAGAGTGGAATCCCATGCTAGTTCCTATTGGTATATACCCATAGTAAGTACGTTTTGAAGCTGTGTATAATACGGGTAAGAATACGACTAGAATTCTTGATGAAAGAAAAGAATGGGAAAGTAACTGTAACCATTTTCGTTAAGTATGAGTGTTTTGATATATGTCTTGAAGTCTTCCAAAAGTATTTTAATACATCTAAATACACTACATGTATATACATTTTAACTGAGTCGTTAAGTCATCGTTAGTCGTTACATGTAAGTGTTGTTTTGAAACCTTTAAGTTAACGATCTCAATTAATGTTGTTAACCCATTGTTTATTATATCTAATGAGATGTTAAATTATTATATTATCATGATATTATGATATATTAATATATCTTAATATGATATATATACATTTAAATATCGTTACAACGATAATCGTTACATATATGTCTCGTTTCGAAATCCTTAAGTTAGTAGTCTTGTTTATATGTATATAACTCATTGTTAATATACTTATGGAGATACTTACTTATCATAATCTCATGTTAACCATATGTATATCCATATATATATCGTCATGTCGTTTTTACAAGTTTTAACGTTCGTGAATCGCCGGTCAACTTGGGTGGTCAATTGTCAATATGAAACATATTTCAATTAATCAAGTCTTAACAAGTTTGATTGCTTAACATGTTGGAAACATTTAATCATGTAAATATCAATCTCAATTAATATATATAAACATGGAAAAGTTCGGGTCACTACACATAGATCTTCTGATCTATTTTTAATTTAATTAACATATTTTGCCAAAAAAAAAAAAAAGTTAAGGCCATATCTTTTAAGTTAAGCCCATTTTACTAAATAAGTGTATTTTATTTCGGATATCAGATTATCTGAACATCCGAATAATTTAAAGAATCGATCTGATATCCGAATCTGAAAATCCGGATATCCGATTTTTGGATATCCGAAAATCCTGATATCCGAATTTTCAGATATTTTCGGAGCGGATTTTTGGATAATTCGGTTTGTCGATTCGGATTCGGATATTATGCCTACCCCTAGTTACGGACTCCATAACCTATCCAATATCTTCGATAGGAGCAGTAGGAACAACAAGATCACTTCCAGGAGCAGCAACGACTTCACCAGTTTGGCGATTTAAGGCATCAATAACCGAATCAATGAAAACATGAACCGAAGTCTGCACATGATTAGACTTCATCTCACCATGTTGAAGCGTAGTTATCCGTCTAGCGTCTAGGGGATAACTGGCTTCAGTACAAGACTAGAATCGTCCTCCGTGTTGGGATATGTTTTTCGATTGATGTTTGCCCTCGGGTTTAACCCTGGAGATCCGAATCACGAAATATTACCTCGTGGGGTGGCTTTATCAATCTTCCGGGACCAAACTATGAAGTGGTCCGGCTAGCGTGTTGTGTTACACGGAATAGTTCTAGAGAGAGAAAGTGTGTGTGAGAGAGAAAGTGTGCTCTGCTCTCAAAGTTGTCAGAGTGACACAATGAATGTACTTTAGTGACCCAGGGGGTCTATTTATAGGCGAAAGTCCTATGTGAAATTCGGGAACACGTGTTGATCTGTGGTTGATCCGAGACGTGGCATGTGTGCTGCTCACGTGTTCATTTAAGGGCTTAAGCATAGAAAGCTGTCTTCAGGGCTTACGTATGACGATGGACGGCATGTGGAGTAATTTGTTATGTTTCTGTGCCAGAAGGCGCTGGACGGACAGATACCAAAAAAGTGTTCCTTATGCTTATTTCATGCGTTCTGCTTGTTTATTCTGTCTATAAGTGATGATTTCATACGTGTAAATCATAGAGTACACCATTAAGTTTCCCCAGTTTGATGTCTTTATTTCGTAGAAATAAAGTCATTAAACTAAAAATAAAATGATTACTCTTTTTGCCTTGGGAACATATCTCTGCTACAACCGGTTATTGCATTTAATTACCTTGTCCCGTGATGATTGCCTTTTATCACTATTGCTTTTTCACGCGCCTGTTTACTTCCACAAAATGAATTTTGAAATTCAAACAGAATAACCAATTAATATCCACCGTACACGTGTCAAATTCGCAACGCAGTTTACCCCTCGTCATTTGCCTATAAATACCGCTTCATTTTCTCCATTTATCTTTTTCGAGCATTTGTTATTTGCAATCAAATATTCCCAAGCTTTTCTAGGGTTTTCAGCATATTCATTCGAAAAGGTTAATTTTCTTCGATCATCTTGAATTCTACCATGGCCGGTTCATCGAGTAAGGCATCAAAGAAAAAAGAAGGAGCAAAAGACATTAAGGATATTGAGAACATCATGACGCAAGACGAATTAGATACGCTCTGTAGAAAATATAGGAACTTGAATCGATTACACCCTGTACTTCCTTCCCCATCTGATAGGGCCAATAAACCTCCGTCTAAGAAAATCACCCTGTACAAACCGCAATTACTGTTGGGAACCTCCGTATTCCCCTTTCTCCTTTTTTTAATTAAACTATTAGCACATTATGATGTAGGACTAAGTCAAATACACCCATTCGGGTTACAAAAAATCATTCTTTTTGAGATGTACTGCAATAGTGCAGGTTTAAATCCTGAAATGAACATCTTTCATGAACTTTTCCGAATCCGTAGTGCTAGTGGTAGATGGTACTCTTTTGATTGTAAGGCGAAACGATCTTTTGTAAAGTACAAAGATTCCACTCTTAAGGGCTGGAAAAAAAAAATCCTTTTTTATGTTGACCATAGAGTGACAGATGATAGCTGGTCTAGTGTACGTTTTTGGTCTAAGGTTAAACCTGGAGCAAGTAAATCCATTACACTAGAGAAAGAAGGGGATGATTTAGTAAACAACCTTAGTGATTTGAAACTAACTCAAAGATCTTATGAGAATTTTGAGGCAATCTTGGTTCGTTTTGGAGTTAGCAGTGATTGGGATCCACTGAAAATGCCTGTAATTCGTTTGAAAGGCCATGGTAGGACTTTGTTATAAATTTTGCTATTGTTCTTCTGCTATTCAAGGTATTCCATCATGCTTATACTTGCATGTTGTTGTCTGTGTATGCTGTGATTATGCAGAAGAAGAAATGAGGACTATTGAAGAATTTGATAAATGTGCTATTGATTCTGATCTTGATGTTTCTGAATAGGATAAGAATGAAGCTAAAATTAAAGCAGCGGAGGTTTCTATTGTTGAGATCGACGAACAACTGAAGTCCCCAGAGCGGGATAAGGGTGAGGGAGGTTCTGGTGTGCCAGAAACATCTCCTGAGGTGGAAATTTTGAAAACTACTCCTACTCCGCCACCCGAATCTACCTCTAAAACAACAAGGAAATCCAAGAAGGATGGGAAACGCCCTGTTGATGATGTGACTCCCTCTAAGAAGCGAAGGTGTAAGTGTTAAATCTATTATCTATTAATTATAGCGTGATCCGTTTTCCGTATTCCATTCTCATGCATAATAATTTTTTAACCAGGAGTTATTATTTTAGATGATGAAGGTGATGATGATGATGATGAGATTGTTCAAGGGGAAAAGACATTCTCCTTTGATGATGAAGCGAGAAATGATGATGATGATGATGATGATGATGATGATGATGATGATAAGAATGATAATGATGAGGGGAGGACTCCGTCTACTGAATACACCTCATCCTTCAAAGCCAATACTTAATCTACTTCTTCTACCCTTCCTCCGTCGTCCGTTTCACTGGACATTATGAAGGGATTCATTGAAAATCCTATCCACAAGTCTGAGGAATATTTTGACCTTCTAAAGGTAATTTTTTATATTATATGTTTATGATTTTATGCTGTGATATGTTCTTTATACTGATACATAGTGATTTCATATAGGTAAATACGATTCCAGACATCTCCACTTCTTTATCAATGCTTTCCTTGGATGAGAATGTCCACGCAACTGCTGCAGCCTTGGTGATTGATATGGCCAAAACGAACGGTTTTATTTGTGCGGTGTCGTTAGGTCGCAACACATCAGATTTGACTACCAAAAGATAGTAATGGTTTTATTATTTGTATTTAGCTGGAATTTCCTAGCTATAACTCACCTACTTGTCTTCCTTTTAACGAGTAAGTAGTAAATATAATTCAGGTTCATATTTTTGTATGTTTGCTCAGTAATGTGGGACAAAAGTGCCTATATAGTTAACCCTAGTGACAAGTGGTGATAGATTAAGATTAACTACTAATGTATTAATATAACTATAAGGATAAAGATAGATAGGTATGAAGAATAGAGTTCTGATGGGGAATTATCACAAGAGTTTAACTTCCTAGGATAAACACTAAACCTCAATCAATTGAACTTTAATCCTAACTGATTTGTCACTAAGAGTTTAGGACTTGAAGATTCTGGCTAAGACGGATATCCCTACTCCCAACGTTAACCTAGAGGGTTTAAACGACCTTATGGATAGAATCCTAGGTACATGAACAAAGTGGTATATACCTAAAGGAGGGTCTCAGCTTTTCTTAATCCTAGTTGGTCTAACTAAAGCAATATTCTACCACTTAATACTAAGCTATGCCTTAACATTAACAGATGTGCAATCTTAGATATTCTAAGGTACTGCTAATTGGATTAGAGGTCTCTCCTTTGCGATCACTTACTCAACCCCGGATCATCTTACAACATCTCAAGAATGTTGCTTCTGACGCGAATCATGCTTCTAAGCAGACCAGTGTTCACTGAACTCTATATTGTCTACTCTAATCACAACCTAAATGGGAAGCTCTTCTTTGACGACTAAATGATTATTCGTAGTAGGTACTATATCCCTATTGTGACATTAAGCACACATAACTACTTACCCGTATCCTATGGTTGATCAGGTCCTAATACTAGGTTATAGCCACGTGAATAAGCGGAAAGGGTAATCCGTAAATTAAACTTCTAAACTGTCAAGGTTTCAGCATAACAGTAGCATAAGTTTCAGATAAAGTATTCAACATATAATAAACATTTGTAACAGATAGATAAGCATGCACGATGAAAGAAATTTAAGATAACTTTATTAAATTAAGAAAAGCGTTCACCGTTTACAGACGAGATCCGGACCATTACAAGTGCCTCGCCTCCGGGTACTTAATTTTCCGCTCGGAGGTGAGAAGGCCTTGAAAGCTCTAGTGAGAGAAACTGTATTGTAGTGAGAGAGAAAAGAGAGGTGTGTTGAAATTGGATGACAAAATACCTTTAAATAGACTTGAAATTTCCCTGCAAATGGCTGGCAGGCCGTTTGCAGGGGCCATTTGCCAGATCAAGCTATTTGCAAGGGCCGTTTGCTGAGGGCGTGTGGCAGGCCGTTTATGAGCCAGGCAAGCCATTTGGTAGGCCGTTTCCATTTGACTTTCCTGGTCAGCTGATTTCACTGGGTCGTAACTTGATTTCTTGTCTTTCACCGTTTTCGCTCCAGAATCTTCGTTTTAGCTCCGATTCTCTTGATTCTTTTTGTATTGTCTTCGTAATTACTTTACCTACAATTTTAACTAAAAAAGCGATTATTTTTCCGATAAAGTTTTGAACTTTATGCTTGGGACTCAATATCGGGGGTAAAAACGTGACTTTTTAGCCGATATCAAATATCCCACACTTAGACTTTGCTTGTCCTCAAGCAAACTTCTGAACTTTAAACACTGAAGACTTTTATCCGTAGTGATCAAGTGGTCTTTGTTCCATAAGACGTAGGAGCAAAAACTTGGTTTTATCCTTTTTGTTACTCCCAACCCTTTTTTTCCGCAAGCATGAGAGAAGGTTACATAACTGAGGCTATCTCACTCGAGTCACTCAATTCACAAAAGTGTTTTGGGTGTCCTATAGTTCTAAGAAATGAAAATCGCTCATAGCCAGTCATGCTCACATTTTTTTGTCATAGGCTTGATCAAGACTCAAATCTCCATCACTTATTTGAGAGAACTTTTGGTTATGGGCTCAGCTTGTATCGTGAAGAGATGGTGGTTTGGAGGTTTTCTAGGATGTGAAGGGTTTGATAGATAGGAGTTTCTTTGAAAGATCGAATTTTGATGATCCTTTCAGCTTTTTGTCAGGAATTTCAGGATTGAGCATCCTTCTTTTTGACTGCCAGGAGTTCTTTTCTCGAATCTTCTTCTGGTTTTGCTCCTTTTTTCAGAACTTTTTTTTTTGGCAAACATCTTTTGCTTTTCTCTTCGAGGTCTCCTTTTATTGGCGGTCTCCTTGATAGTTGGCTTGGATGCTAGCGTTTTCTAATGCGGTTTTATAGAGGATTTCCCGAAAGGAATGATTTTGTCGGGATTTATTTCTTTATTTATGAAGTGAATAGGATGGATAGGTAGTGGTGAATGGAATTGTGGAATGGAGATGAAGGTGTGTAATGGAGGTGTCTTCACGAATAGCCGAGGTTCTAACTTAGTAATCCTCGTCAAAATATGTGATTCCGAAATGTAGATCAAGAGCAAGTTCTGATTTCGAGATGTTAACACCGGCACGCTCAACGGAAGTATAATGAAGCACTAAAAATGAGTGCTTATAAAGCCTTATTTTGGGGGTGCCTCACAACAATTATAATGGGTCGAATCGCGCCTTTCGTTATGCAATGCTCTTTTGGAAAATTCGGTTTGATTTTTGCAAAAACTTTTTAGTCTTGTTTTACTCTTTTGTCTATTTTGTAGCAAAAACTTTTTCGATCTTTTATAGGATTTTATGATCCTTAGTGATTTATAGTTCAAAAAGTTACTTGAGGTTTTTACAAGAATCATTATGTGCAACATTTGCTATCCCACACTTTAAAATAACATTGTCCTCAATGTTAAGGATATGGCGTATCCCACACTTAGGTTTTGAAAGATGCATTTTGTTATTTAAAGTTTCAAAAATGTTGGTGGGGGTTGCCAATCCCACACTTAGTTTTTAAAGTGGTATAGTAGTTTGCGTATATTCTATTGAAAAAGTGGTGAAGACGTAGTACTCCCCTATGGTTGCAAGGTATGTATGGATGGTTCGCCGATTGTGGTTTCTTCTAATCTCGTGCTAGCGTCATTATTGTGGTTCGTCCTTGCTCCAAATCATGCTTCCATCTTGTACGGTCTCGATCGTCGTTTGTTTTGTGACGTTTTATTCATGCAATTTTATTCTAAATATCATACAGACTTAAAAACATAAAGTAGTTATGCCAAAATTGGCGTACAGAGATAATAATAATGTAGCATTTAGATCGCAATTATTAAATAATATATATATAATAGAGTTTATGGTAGTTATGGTTGAGGTGGAGGGTAGGGTAAGGAATACGATACGCTGGTGTGGGGCTGTCTTGGGTGTCTAAGGGATGATTGCTGTTACGACCCTACTTTTTCCGTTATCTTTTACCGTTTATTATTTAACGTCCGTTAATTGTTATTCGTGCCACATCATTTCTATGACATATATTATTATTTTTTGTAATAATATATTAATTAATATGTGTTATATGAATATTTGTATTCGTATTTAAAATTGTACGATTCTACGTGTCGTGGATTTCTATCCGGCGAATCTTTTCGGTTTTCAAACCAACAGTCAGACTTTTGAGATTTTTGAATCCCAATTATTTTAAATATGATATTTTTATGTCATATGTATATATATAGTGTTTATATATTTTATTTGTCGCGTGTGTGTTATCTCTCCGAATATTTAATCGCGTAGCGGTGTTTTCGCGTTACGGATTTCGTTCGAGCGTTCGGGCCACAAGATAATTAACATTTTATCACTTTGGGCCAATGGGGCCCACTCCTTGTGTGGAATTCGGCAAAACATGGCCATACCCCCTCCCATTTTATTTTATTTTTATTACTTACATTTAGAACTCATTTCTCATTTAATCATTTTCCCTAAACCTTAAAACTTTCTTTCTCTCTTCCCTTTTGTTCTTTGAGCCGTCGCCAACCACCACAAAATCATCATCATCTTCATCAATTTGTTTATCATTTCAAAGGGCTTTTGGTGTAATCGGATTGCTCTTATCATTCTCTACGCGCTCATACCTTTCATTTCTCGATTAGGGTATAAACCCTCTAACTTTTTCATTTTTATTTAATTGTAATGATTTTGATGTTGTTATTATTATATAGTACTTGTGAATTGTTGTATTGATGATTGTATGCGTAGAAATGCTCAATTGTGTATGTTTTCAGTTTAATTGAATTGGAACAGAGGACTTTTTGATGAAATCAGTAAATTTGGCTGTTGTTTTTGATAAAATAAAGTGTTTAGATGAGTTCCTCTCATCAAGACAATAATTTTAGACTTTGGATTCATGTTATTTCGATTTTCGGATCAAAAGTTAGGCTTGATTTAGTGTTTTCATGAGATTAAAATATAAAAACGAATGTAATCAATTGAGGTCCGACTTTGTGACCATTTTTTAAGGCTCTAGGGTGTACTAGTGGGTTAGGATTGATGATTGGATGAACATTCATGTTTGGGTCATCGAAATCCGAGCCACGCATCACCCGGAATGGCCAAAACAAGATTTTGAACGGATTAAAGTTCCAAGTTGATTCATTACTGTAGGTCATGACTTGGGGACTGATATTAGGGTGTTCTTGAGTGCACTAATATGTAGGGTTGTTTGGTTAGATGAAGATATATATAAAATTCGTCGAAAACCGACATCTGGGGCTCAAGTTATGACCCGACGAACGTTTAATTAAACTTACGGTTATAAAATTTGAACTTATGATATAAATAATGATTTTAATTATTATTAAATTACTTATGATATAAAAGTAATTATTTTAATTTAAGACTTCTGATATATATATTTATTATTGATTTAATTAAACTTTTAATTAAACTTATGATTAATAATACTTTTATTATTAATGAAAAATACTTATGATAAGTATTAAACCTATGTTATGAGATTATTATAATAATACTTATAATAAAGATTAATTAATTATTTAATTATTATAAGGCTTAGTTATTATGTAATTATAATTTAATTATTAAATACTTATGGGCTAATAATTATAACTAATACTTATGATATGATTAATAATTCATTATTAATTAATAATACTTATGATATGAATAAAAATTTATTATTAATTAATAATACTTATGTTATGATTAATATTTAATTAATTAATTAAATACTTATGTTATATTAATTATATCATTTAAATTTATGTTAACTTTAATAATTCAATTTAATTTAATTAAACTAACGATATGACATAATTATACATATATGACTTTAAATAACATTATAACTTATATTATTAATATAATTTACACTTTAATTTCAATGTTGACTAAGTTTGACCAATGTTGACTTTTGAGTTGACTTTCGGTTGACTTTCAGTTGACTTTCTAATTAAGGAAACTTTCCTAAGTGAAAAACTTTTCAAAAATAGAAACTTTCTAAATATGGAAACTTTCCAATAATAGAAACTTTCCAAAAATAGAAACTTTCTAAAAATAGAAAGTACGTGTTATACGCTGTCCTGATCATACCGAAACATACCGAGTGTTGTTCTATGCTTATTTGCAACAAGTACTATAGCTATCATACTAAGACTTGGCCTAAATTAGTTATTTATATCGACCTGCTTTATTCATAGGTCGTCGTTGTGATCATTCTTGATCACTTTATCATTTGCGGTTCACGTTTTCATGTGGTTACTTCGTTTACGTTAATGTGAGTAATAGTCCCATTTTTATATTTTAAATATTTTGGGATGAGAATACATGTATTTTATTTTACATATTGGACACAAGTGGAATTTGGTTTAAATTATTCATTGTGAGTCGAACGAAAATATTCCCTAATCTGGTAATTTTAATCACTGGTTTCTACTGGTGAACGCGAATCCTATGGATAGATCTATCGGGCCTGACAGCCCTATTTCGTGCTAGTCGCGCTAGCAGTTACAGACGGAATGTATTAGTACTTCGTATTTCAGAAGATACACCTGTTCAGTGTATATTTTTATATTGGTTTTTGTTAAGAGTATGGAGTTGTTAAGTTATTACCAGGTGGCTCACTGGTTAATGGAATAATATTTTTATATGTTTTCGAGCATATAATTTTGTGGTCCAAAATGGGTCTTTATGTTTTCAAACATAAATTTTTATGGTTTAAGTCAAATATTGTTTGCAATATTAAACCAATAATTCACTCAACATTTTTGTTGATAGTTTACTCACATGTTTTATTCTCAGATTCATGATTGATTACTTCCGCTGTGCTTAGAGAGTCTGCATATTTATGATGACAGCTTTTGTTAAACATTAACTTGCATTGTATTTTGATACATTAATTTGTGGGTGTTTGTTGACTTTGTTTTGGTCAACTTTTGGTTAAGAATTTATGTATGGTTTTTCTAAACTTACATATTTTGGTAGGTTTTCTTTATAGGAAATCATTTTTAAATAAAGAATACAAGGTTATTTATCAAATTCATATAGAGTTATGATCAAGCTGTGGGACCAAGATAACGATGGTCGTCAAGTGTACTTTGACGGGTCATTAAAATTGCCCCTCATCGGTCATCTCATCGTCTGTAGTGAATTGCTGTGCCAATTCTGCGGTGTTCATCCCTGAGGATACTCTGAACTGGATCTCATCTGATCGTGCAATCAGTCCTGTGAGCGATGAGGTGCTCGTGTGAATCATAGGCCCCGTATGCCAACCTTGCCCTTCCTGCAGATCTCTACCCCAGTGTGGGTTCATACCCATACCGTCTATACCCTGTGTTACTCCCTCAGTCATAAATCGGCTTGCAAGGTGATCCCATGTGGAAACCTGAGCGTCGGTGGATGTATCTCTGTGAGTGCTGATGTGGGACGTGTCAAACAGGTTATTGAAAAAATCCGCGGCCCCTGTGCTCTGTTCCCTTGGAGGAGATGGGATGAGTGTACGCTGTGTGTAATGATGCTGTGGCGGAGGAGATAGAGGTTGTGGAAACTGAGTGCTAGGTCCCACACCTCTGGGATCTCTGTAGGCATACATTACCGGATACTCATGAGGATACAGCGGGATATTGAGATGTCTGCCTGCATAATGCGTGAAGTGATCCAGGTTCTGAAAGAAAGCGTGTTGGGCAAACCAACTCTCATGCCCAGGCAGATCTCCCATATGATAATGGTACGGTGGAAAGCGCAGTCGATCTCCTTCTCCTACTGATGAGTGTCAGCGGGCGTCAGTGGGTCTACCCTGTATGGCGGGATCATCCTCATCCCTTGGTTCCTGTGAACCTCGCCGTCTCCTACCATCTCTAGTCCTAGCATCTGGCCTAAATCCCCTAACTTTTACCCCTGGCACTGTCCGGTCCTCTGAGTCAGGTATTGCCGGATTGGCTGCAACTATTAACTGTTCACCCTCAATCCGAATATACTCCCAAGTGTTTAGTATCTTATACCCTATCTCTTCCGACTCGGCTGCTGTCCTATACCCAAATCTCTCAATACTACCTAAAACATGCATCCGGCGAAGGAGTTTGGTGATAACAGCTCCCAAAACAGGCACAACTGTTCTTGGCGCATTCCTTTCATTAGTAAAGGCTTGAGCTAGAAGATGTGCAACTTGCTTATTTTGGTTATTAATCATGGAGTGCATTAGCCGCATATCATTAACGGTGATGGCACAGCCATGTTGGGTTTTCGGGTGAAGAGTTTTGGCGATGAGGTGGTGAAGAATGCGCTGAATGGGATTAATGAATTCTGAAGCCTTTTTACTTGATCTCCAGGCTTCGTTATCGAAGGTGTGGGTTCTCCAGAAAGCTTGATGATCGATATTGTCTAGGGTGGTGTAGCCTCTTTTGAACACAGATCGCTTAACGTGTAACTTTTTGTACAGCTCCAAGTGTATTGCGAATTGTGCGAGAGTTAGGTCATGCGTTTGATTTTGGTGGCAGAAATGGATGCATTCGTGACTGCTGTACTCTTCCGGGTCAACATTTAATTCAAATCTCCATGTTGCCATAAATTCTGCGTATGGCTCCTGATAAACTCGTTCATGAATTTCAAACAAACTTTTCCATGCGCTGTTGACTTTCGCGTGTGCTGTAAAACTCAGAATTCGTCTTAACTCATCGGCCCAACCACATTGCTCCATTATTTCCCAATTTATATATTTGTTGGCCTCTTTTTGTCGATTGATCCAACTCCTCATGAACGGTTCATTATCCGCTAGGTTGTCTTGCCCGAGGAGGTAGTGGGGCAACTCATACTCTTCCGGTAAATAATTAGCCATCTGAAAAGGTTAAGTAACGTAGATTATGTTCCAAAATAATAAGACTCAAGATAACACTTAGAATTTAAAAATGCTTATATTTTTCGAAAAAATTCGAAATGAGGGCTTTAAAAATGGCATTTTCCAAATTCAATTATAGCCAAAATTACCGCAAACAATATCTAAACTTACTACAATCTTATTTTCAAGCAAAATTCAAAGCGAACCCGCGATTGCAATAAATAATGCTAAAAATAATAATTATAGCTAGTTAGTCGTAATAAGCAATTTTGATTAAAAAATTATGACTTTTAAGCATACAATGATTCTAACGGCCATTTTTGATTACCTTAAATATTTTTATAATCATCAAACTTTAGCTATAATGTTCTTAAGTCAAGTTTTTAGACTGTTTTTACCGAAAAATATCCATTTTTCTTAAAACGTACAAAATAAGAAAAGTCAAAGACTAGGCTAAATTTTTATGTGCAAGTCGATGATATCTTCATTTAGGCTAGTTTTAAGGCAATCCTAAGTTTTAAAAACGTTTTAACTATAGGAATAACCCGAAACCTAATTAAGTGTAGTTTTACCAAAACATCAATTTTCAAGCAAATAGGTCCAAATTGTTCCAAAGCAAGTTTCTAAGCACTCTAAATGAATCACTAAGCTTAAATGATGTAACGACCCAACTTCGTTTTACCAGAAACACGATAATTTTTTTTAAACAGTTCATCTGGACGGCGTCCAATTATCTGGACGGCGTCTAGTTTCAAAAGGCAGGACGGCGTGCAAAGAATTGGGACGGCGTCCAGTTGTTCTAACTTTGATTGTGATAGAAAATTCCAAACCCACGTTATACTGGACGGCGTCCAACCAATCTGGACGGCGTCCAGGATATCTGATCAGTCCCAAAACTTATAAAATCTCATTTAACACTTCAAAACGCTACCAAAATGATTTGTAACAACCCAATCAAGTTTACATCAACAAAGCGTTAAATATAAGTGTTTACACCACGAATACGGGTTAAGACTCAATAACCCAACCCAATACCAAGAGCATAATCCCGGGGACTACCAAATCCCCCATCCGCGTCCAAATATCCAAAAGCTACCCCATCGAGCCCAAGCGCTCCTAAGCATCTAGTCTAACAACTAGTTAGCTTCATATCACAATACTTGTAAAAAGGTAAACAATGAGAGGGGTAAGCATAAAGCTTAGTGAATGCAATAATTATATATATACATATACAATTAACCTACTTGCACCCACTTACGCAACCACGCATAAAATTCCGCATATCAATGAATACAAGCTAGCTTTTTAATTAGCATACCGTCGAAAAGTATAATGCTAAAATCTTCGATAATATAAGCTAGCACAACAATAGTGTACAACGCGATTAAATCAATATGCTACACTACAACACATAAAACATTGATGTTCACAACATCCATCAGTATTCAAGGCTAGCCTAACGAATGGTATTGTCAACATCGAACTTATTCCCCATCCGTCTAATTAATGTGGTATCATCAACATCGAACTTAAAACCCTCATGGAATGAATTAATGTGGTATGGCTTCGTCAACATCGAACTTTAAATCCATACATGAGGTATCGTCAACATCGAACTTAAACCCTCATCAAAACAAACAATATACCCTAGGATATGATATCGTCAACATCGAACTTTAACCCATATCCCACAAATAAATAAATCATATACATACATATATAATTATTCCACTCACCTTGGAATGTCCGCACAAGTCATGTGTAACATGACCTTCGTCCTCAAATCCGAGCAAGTAACCACCTATAGCACACATAGGAACAAAATACATATAAATATATATTCTCTAAAAGAGAATCCGACACAATCATCCCTTAGCCGAGGGATCACACCTTGCTCGTCAAAACCCACCCACTTAACACCTAGTGGAAACAATTCAATTACCACTTTGGGTGGTAATTCAAATCAGCACTACAAAGTACAATTTAATCCAAATTATACTTGACACCAATTTGACCAACCTAGGTCTTAACACTAAATTACTACTTAAGTAGTAATCATTTCAAACATCATTTACACCAAAACCTCAACACGTGCAACATTGACCCATATTGCTTTTGACCACGTTTGACTTATGTTAAAATATCATTTTAACCCAAAATTACTTCTCACGAGTAATTACACCCAAAAACATCATTTAACACTTAACAAAAGCGTTTAACATCCATTTAATCCAAACTAGTGTCATCATCAATTTTTTTCCCAATTCAAAGTCAACCCGTTTTAACATAAGTCCAAAAAGGCTCAAACTAACCAATAATCACTAACAAAAGTTAAAATGGCCCTAATACACCAATTAAATCAAATCACAAGTGTTAAATACTTATCTTACCCAATTTGACACATAAACCCTAATTTTGACCAATTTCAAAATTAGTCAATCAAATACACTCAAAAGTGTTTCAATACTTCCATAATCACTAAACTAAGTGATTACACCCAAAATCAAAGCCTAATCATGGCTAAAACGTCAGCCAACCCAAAACCCACCAAGTATAAAAAATAACTAGTCACAATAAACCCACTTCGTCATATAAACGGGTTTCACAACTAAACAAGCTCAAACCCTAACTTGAATATCAAATCAACAAAATGAAATTCGGAGTTGAGACTTACCAACACTACAACAACGTAGCCGTGAATGAGGTGAACAACTTTAACTCTCGCGACTTCACCCGATTCACTCTTCTTCTTCTTTCTCGAACCAAGCTCTCTCCCTCTCTCTCTAAAACGGGTTCCTCTCTCTCTAGGAATGGACGAGAGTGTTTGAGATGGTGAAAATGGGGATAAGAATGAGATTGGATTAATTTTAATGGCTCAACCGACCCCCAAGTGAAAAGACTCAAATACCCTCTTTTAAAAACTTTAAAATTTCATAGCTGGCCCGTCAGGCCATTTGGACGGCGTCCAAAATGGCTAGACGACATTCCAATGAACTGAGACAGAAACTAGAACTTGTTTTGGTCGTAACTTTCAAACCGTAGCTCCGTTTTTGATGAATCAAATATCATTGGAAACGTAATGATGTGTACTATCCAATGGTAAGGTTGTAGAACATTAACTCAAACTTTATTTGGGATCCAATTATACGCTTACATGCCTCGTATTTCGAATGATGTTCAAAATAACGCGTAACTGAAAAACGGGGTGTTACAACTCTCCCCCACTTAAATTGGATCACGTCCTCGTGATCTGCACCTACGCTAGAAGTTAAGCACTTCTCCCTCAAACATTTCCACTTCCAATGCGGAGTCACACATGTAGTAATCAGGTATCCGAATTCTCGCTTCGTACACTAACACGTCATATTACAACGATATCATACATCACACTTCCATTTTCAAAGATATCGGGTAATCAACCCACGAGTCAAAACAACCACAACCGTTGCTCCTACACCGAGTATCCAAACTCGTACCATACGCTTCACCATCGTCCTAAAAGTAGAACAATTCACCGACAATCATTGTCGTCACGCCTCACGATCCTACGAAACACAACCAAGCCCGACATCCAAGACATCTTCCGTAAATTCTAAGATCTCACCACACGCTAATAATCACTAGCATGCACTACCGCAGCAAACTACGTCCATAACCATATCACCCAATGCAATCTACTAAATCCACTACATCCCAAACCATGTCTTGTATTAATCCAAATCGAGAATGATTCACGCTTCCTTAAAACTCCGTACTCCATCGGTTAACAAATGTACTACTCAACCGATAATTCTTGAATATTCTCTAGACCAAGAACCAACTTTGTTAGGACCCCGAAGTTGTATAATGTTAATGTGAAATAAGCTTAAATGACGGTTCCTTAGAAGAGGGCTATATAAGGAAACTAAGTAGTCCTAATTAGATAGCCATTGCATTGTAATTGAGTTCTAGAAGCTGTGGAATGTAAATCTTATTGATTCTCTCTCATATCGAGTCTCCTTCACTCTTACCGAATCTCATTCTAACTTATCTTTTCTTCTAATCTCAACATGATCTGACCTATCATTTGGTATCAGAACTTCCAGGGAGTGATATTACATCACTAGATCGATCTAGAGATTAAAGATTACACAATCTGAGCACTCTCGGTATATTGAATTAGATTCGGTATAATCGAATCTGATAATCTGATGTTCAGATTCTTGTGATAAGTTCAACGAAGGTGTATTAAGTTGATTAGAAAGAGTTTCGATCATCATTAAAGCTTTTTAACATCAATCATGAAGAATCAAGTTGATTTTTAGAGTTCGTGGCTAAAACTCTCGGTATTCATCAATTCCAGCTTGATTCTGTATTTTAGTAAAGGTTTGAGGTTTCAGTTGTGATCTTGAGGTGTTTAATCACACTTCTGACGTTTTAATTTCATCAATTCTTCAAGTTTTGAAGATTTAATCTACATTCGGTATCGTAACTGCCATATCGAATCTGCTTTAAAGTTGTTAATTCTCAATCAATGTTGCAGATTGTGGTGTGTTTGTGATTCTATCACATTCTATTTGATCATACGCAGCTAATTGGTGTGGTTTGAGAAAGGATTCGTCTGAATTCTATGTTTTCATACTTAGACTCGGTATTGTCAACTGCTACAGTTGACATTCGGTATCCTATACATTCGGTATCTTTGATATTTTTTGTGATACTAACTTATTTCCTTGTACAGCAAGGTTACAGAATCTAATTCAAAGGAATTGGATTGTGTTTGAATTCAAATTCATACAGAATCTGACTACCGAGTCAGATACCGAATCAGGATCTCGGTATCAATTAATTCATTGGTTTTAAGTGTTCTCAGGCAACAAATCTTGTGGTTACCAAATATATACTGAATCTGGGTGTGTTACTTGTATTTCTGATCAGTTTCTGATACAGAATCTGGTTTACCGAATCTGCTATAGTACATAATCTATACCGAATCTGCTACAGTACCGAACCAGATACCGAATCTGAAATTTGAAATGTCCCGTTCATATTGATTATAAACGTTCCATATTAATTGATTTCGTTGCGAGGTTTTGACCTCTATATGAGACGTTTTTCAAAGACTGCATTCATTTTTAAAACAACCATAACCTTTATTTTATCAATAAAGGTTTTAAAAACATTATGTAGATTATCAAATAATGATAATCTAAAATATACTGTTTACACACGACCATTACATAATGGTTTACAACAGAAATATATTACATCGACATATGTTTCTTGAATGCAGTTTTTACACAATATCATATAAACATGGACTCCAAATCTTGTCCTTATTTTAGTATGCAACAGCGGAAGCTCTTAGTATTCACCTGAGAATAAACATGCTTTAAACGTCAACAAAAATGTTGGTGAGTTATAGGTTTAACCTATATATATCAAATCGTAACAATAGACCACAAGATTTCATATTTCAATACACATCCCATACATAGAGATAAAAATCATTCATATGGTGAACACCTGGTAACCGACATTAACAAGATGCATATATAAGAATATCCCCATCATTCCGGGACACCCTTCGGATATGATATAAATTTCGAAGTACTAAAGCATCCGGTACTTTGGATGGGGTTTGTTAGGCCCAATAGATCTATCTTTAGGATTCGCGTCAATTAGGGTGTCTGTTCCCTAATTCTTAGATTACCAGACTTAATAAAAAGGGGCATATTCGATTTCGATAATTCAACCATAGAATGTAGTTTCACGTACTTGTGTCTATTTTGTAAATCATTTATAAAACCTGCATGTATTCTCATCCCAAAAATATTAAATTTTAAAAGTGGGACTATAACTCACTTTCACAGATATATCCTTCCTCAGAAATAAGACTTGGCCACGGATCGATTCACGAACCTATACAAATATGTACATATATATCAAAGTATGATCAAAATATAATTACAACCATTTTTATTATGTTTTAAAGATTTGAGTGTATTAAGTAAGCCGTCCTCGTTAGTAACCTACAACTAGTTGTCCACAGTTAGATGTACAGAAATAAATCGATATATATTATCTTGAATCAATCCACAACCCAGTGTATACATGTATCAGGCTAAATCACAACTCAAAGTATATATATTTTTGGAATCAACCTCAACCCTGTATAGCTAACTCCAACATTACTGCATATAGAGTGTCTATGGTTGTTCCAAATAATATATATACATGGGTCGATATGATATGTCAAAACATTTGCATACGTGTCTATGGCATCCCAAGATTACATAATATATTAGAATACATGTATAATACAATATAAGTTAGCTAGGATATTATTTGTATAGATTTGTTAAACATTTCCCGTAGCTAAAAAGATCAAAAATATCCAATCTTTTTTTACCCATAACTTCTTCATTTTAAATCCATTTTGAGTGAATCAAATTGCTATGGTTTCATATTGAACTCTAATTTAAGAATCCAAACAGAAAAAGTATAGGTTTATTATTGGAAATTTAAGTTACATGTCAATTACTAAAGAGGTAGTCATTTCCGTCGAAAGAACGACATCTTGATGACCATTTTGAAAAACATACTTTCACTTTGAGTTTAACCAAGATTTTTGGATATAGTTTCATGTTCATATGAAAAATCATTTTCCCAGAAGAACAACTTTTAAATCAAATTTTATCATAGTTTTTAATTATCCAAACCAAAACAGCCCCCGGTTTCACTACGACGGCGTATATCCGATTTTATGGTGTTCATCGTGTTTCCAGATTTTAAATCATTAAGTTAGCATATCATATAGATATAGAATATGTGTTTAGTTTATTTTAAAAGTCAAGTTAGAAGGATTAACTTTTGTTTATGAACAAGTTTAGAATTAACTAAACTATGTTCTAGTGATTACAAGTTTAAACCTTCGAATAAGATAGCTTTATATGTATGAATCGAATGATGTTATGAACATCATTACTACCTAAATTTTTCTGGATAAAACTACTGAAAATGAGAAATATGGATCTAGCTTCAAAGGATCCTTGGATGGCTTGAAAGTTCTTGAAGCAGAATCATGACACGAAAACAGTTCAAGTAAGATTTTCACTCGAAATAAGATTGTTATAGTTGTAGAAATTGAATCAAAGTTTGAATATGAATATTACCTTGAATTAGAAAGATAACCTACTGTAAATAACCAAGGTTCCTTGATCTTAGATGATTACTTGGAATGGATTAGAAAGCTTGGAAGTAGACTTCCAAACTTGGAAGTATTCTTGATTTTTATAAAACTATACTTATGGAATTTATGAAGAACACTTAGAACTTGAAGATGGAACTTGAGAGAGATCAATTATATGAAGAAAATTGAAGAAAAAGTGTTTGTAGGTGTTTTTGGTCGTTGGTATATGGATTAGATATAAAGGATATGTAATTTTGTTTTCATGTAAATAAGTCATGAATGATTACTAATATTTTTGTAATTTTATGAGATATTTCATGCTAGTTTCCAAATGATGGTTCCCACATGTGTTAGGTGACTCACATGGGCTGCTAAGAGCTGATAATTGGAGTGTATATACCAATAGTACTTACATCTAAAATCTGTGTATTGTACGAGTACGAATACGGGTGCATACGAGTAGAATTGTTGATGAAACTGAATGAGGATGTAATTGTAAGCATTTTTGTTAAGTAGAAGTACTTTGATATGTGTCTTGAAGTCTTTAAAAAGTGTAAGAATACATATCAAAACACAACATGTATATACATTCTAATGGAGTCGTTAAGTCTTCGTTAGTCGTTACATGTAAGTGTTGCTTTGAAACCTTTAAGTTAACGATCTCAATTAATGTTGTTAACCCAATGTTTATTATATCAAATGAGATGTTAAATTATTATATTATCATGATATTATGATGTATGAACATCTCTTAATATGATATATACATTAAAATATCGTTACAACGATAATCGTTACATATAAGTCTCGTTTCGTAATTCTTGAGTTAGTAGTCTTGCTTTTACATATGTAGTTCATTGTTAACACACTTAATGATATATTTAAATATCATTTTATCATGTTAAATATAGTGTATCAATATCTTAATATGATACATATATATTTAGTAGACGTTATCATAACGATAATCGTTATATATATCATTTCGAGTTTCTTAACTTAGTAATCTCATTTCTTATGTATATCACACATTGTTAATATACTTAGTGAGATACTTACTCATCATAATCTCATGTCAACCATATATATATGTCTATATATATCACAACATGTAGTTTTTACAATTTTGTAACGTTCGTGAATCGCCGGTCAACTTGGGTAATCAATTGTCTATATGAAACTTATTTCATTTAATCAAGTCTTAACAAGTTTGATTGCTTAACACGTTGAAAACATTTAGTCATGTACATATCAATCTCACTTAATATATATAAGCATGGAAAAGTTCGGGTCACTACAATACCTACCCGTTAAATAAATTTTGTCCCGAAATTTTAAGCTGTTGATGGTGTTGACCAATCTTCTAGAAATAGATGAGGGTATTTCTTCTTCATCTGATCTTCATGCTCCCAGGTGAACTCGGGTCCTCTACGAGCATTCCATCGAACCTTAACAATAGGTATCTTGTTTTGCTTAAGTCTCTTAACCTCACGATCCATTATTTCGACGGGTTCTTCAATGAATTGAAGTTTTTCATTGATTTGGATTTCATCCAACGAAATAGTGAGATCTTCTTTAGAAAAACATTTCTTCAAATTCAAGACGTGGAAAGTGTTATGTACAGCCACGAGTTGTTGAGGTAGCTCCAGTTGGTAAGCTACTGGTCCGACACGATCTATAATCTTGAATGGTCCAATGTACCTTGGATTTAGTTTCCCCCGTTTACCAAATCGAACAACGCCTTTCCAAGGTGAAACCTTAAGCATAACCATTCTCCAATTTCAAACTCTATATCTTTTCTTTTACTGTCCGTGTAGCTCTTTTGTCGACTCTGGGCGGTTTTCAATCATTGTTGAATTTGGATGATTTTCTCGGTAGTTTCTTGTATTATCTCCGGACCCGTAATCTGTCTATTCCCCACTTCATTCCAACAAATCAGAGACCTGCACTTTCTACCATAAAGTGCCTCAAACGACGCCATCTCAATACTAGAATGATAACTGTTGTTGTAGGAAAATTCTGTTAACGGTAGGTGTTGATCCCAACTGTTTCCGAAATCAATAACACATGCTCGTAGCATATCTTCAAGCATTTGTATCGTCCTTTCGCTCTGTCCATCAATTTGTGGATGATAGGCAGTACTCATGTCTAGACGAGTCCCCAATGCTTGTTGCAACGTCTGCCAGAACCTTGAAACAAATCTACCATCCCTATCAGAGATAATAGAGACGGGTATTCCATGTCTGGAGACAACCTCCTTCAAATACAATCGCGCCAACTTCTCCATTTTGTCATCTTCTCTCATTGGAAGGAAGTGTGCTGACTTGGTGAGACGATCAACTATTACCCAAATAGTATCATAACCACTTGCAGTCCTTGGCAATTTAGTAATGAAATCCATGGTAATGTTTTCCCATTTCCATTCCGGGATTTCAGGTTGTTGTAGTAGACCTGATGGTTTCTGATGTTCAGCTTTGACCTTAGAACACTTCAAACATTCTCCTACATATTTAGCAATATCGGCTTTCATACGCGGCCACCAAAAGTGTTTCTTGAGATCTTTATACATCTTCCCCGCTCTGGGATGTATTGAATCTCTGGTTTTATGTGCTTCTTTAAGTACCACTTCTCTCACATCTCCAAACCTTGGTACCCAAATTCTATTAGCCCTATATCGGGTTCCATCTTCCTGAATATTAAGATGTTTCTCTGATCCTTTGGGTATCTCATTCTTCAACTTTCCTTCTTTTATAACCCCCTGTTCTGCCTCCTTTATTTGAGTAGTAAGGTTAGTACGAATAATTATATTCATAGCTTTTACCCGTATAGGTTCTCTGTCCTTTTTACTCAAAGCGTCAGCTACCACATTCGCCTTCCCCAGGTGGTATCGAATCTCAAAATCATAATCATTCAACAGTTCAATCCACCTACGTTGTCTCATATTCAGTTGCTTCTAATTAAATATATGTTGGAGACTTTTGTGGTCGGTATATATAATACTTTTGACCTCATATAAATAATGCCTCCAAGTCTTTAATGCAAAAACAACAGCACCCAATTCCAAATCGTGAGTTGTATAATTTTGCTCGTAAATCTTCAATTGTCTAGACGCATAAGTAATCACCTTCGTTCGTTGCATTAATACACAACCGAGACCTTGCTTTGATGCGTCACAATAAATCACAAAATCATCATTCCCTTCAGGCAATGACAATATAGGTGCCGTAGTTAGCTTTTTCCTCAATAACTGAAATGCCTTCTCTTGTTCATCCTTCCATTCAAATTTCTTCCCTTTATGCGTTAATGCAGTCAAGGGTTTTGCTATTTTGGAGAAATCTTGGATGAATCTTCTGTAGTAACCAGCCAATCTTAAAAATTGACGTATATGCTTCGGAGTTTTTGGGGTTTCCCACTTTTCAACGATTTCGATCTTTGCCGGGTCCACCTGGATACCTTCTTTGTTCACTATGTGACCGAGGAATTGAATTTCTTCCAACCAAAATGCACACTTTGAAAACTTAGCGTACAGTTTTTCTTTCCTCAATATTTTTAGCACTTTTCTCAAATGTTCTTCGTGCTTTTGATCATTCTTTGAGTAAATAAGTATGTCATCGATGAAAACAATGACAAACTTGTCAAGATATGGCCCACACACTCGGTTCATAAGGTCCATGAACACAGCTAGTGCGTTAGTCAATCCAAACGGCATAACCATAAACTCGTAATGACCATAACGCGTCCTAAAAGCAGTTTTTGGAATATCATCCTCCTTTACTCGCATTTGATGATATCCAGAACGTAAATCGATTTTCGAATAAACCGACGAGCCTTGTAGTTGATCAAATAAGTCGTCAATTCTCGGCAGTGGATAATGCTTTTTGATGGTAAGTTTATTCAACTCTCTGTAGTCAATACATAACCTAAATGTACCATCCTTCTTCTTAACAAACAAAACAGGAGCTCCCCATGGTGATGTGCTTGGTCGAATGAAACCACGTTATAATAGTTCTTGCAGTTGGCTTTGCAGTTCTTTCATCTCGCTGGGTGCGAGTCTGTAAGGAGCACGAGCTATTGGTGCAGCTCCTGGTACAAGATCTATTTGAAATTCAATAGATCGATGTGGAGGTAGTCCCGGTAATTCTTTCGGAAATACATCGGGAAATTCTTTTGCGACGGGAACATCATTGATGCTCTTTTCTTCAGTTTGTACTTTCTCAACGTGTGCTAGAACAGCATAGCAACCTTTTCTTATTAGTTTTTGTGCCTTCAAATTACTAATAAGATGTAGCTTCGTGTTGCCCTTTTCTCCGTACACTATTAAGGGCTCTCTTTCTTCTCGTACAATGCAAATTGCATTTTTGTAACATACGATCTCTGCTTTCATATCCTTCCGCTAGTCCATGCCAACTATTACATCAAAACTCCCTAACTCTACTGGTATCAAATCAATCTTAAATATTTCGCTACCCAGTTTAATTTCTCGATTCCGGCATATATAATCTGCTGAAATTAATTTACCGTTTGCTAATTTGAGTAAAAATTTACTATCCAATGGCATCAATGGATAACTTAATTTAGCACAAAAATCTCTACTCATATAGCTTCTATTCACACCCGAATCAAATAAAACGTAAGCAGATTTATTGTCAATAAGAAACATACCCGTAACAAGCTCCGGGTCTTCTTGTGCCTCTGCCGCATTAATATTGAAAACTCTTACGCGGCCTTGTCCATTCGTGTTCTCCTGGTTCGGGCAATTTCTAATAATGTGGCCCAGTTTTCCACATTTATAATAAACTACATTGGCATAACTTGCTCCGACACTACTTGCTCCACCATTACTCATTCCGACACCATTTGTTCCTTTCATTCTGTTAACCACTGGTCCGTAGACCTCACACTTCGCCGAGCTATGACCATTTCTTTTACACTTGTTGCAAAATTTGGTGCAGAACCCCGAGTGATACTTTTCACACCTTTGACATAGCTGCTTCTGATTGTTGTTGTTGTTGCGGTTGTTATTGTTGTTGGGATGATTGTTCTAGTTGTTGTTGTTGTGCCGTTTGTTATAGTTGCGATTGATGTTGCGATTGTTGGGATAGGTGTTGTTGTTTTGGTGACTCTTATCACCGTTTTCCTCCCACTTTCTTTTGACTAACTTCACGTTGGCCTCTTCGGCCGCCTGTTCTTTAATTCTTCCCTCAATCTGGTTCACTAGTTTGTGAGCCATTCTACATGCCTTTTGTATGGAGGCAGGCTCATGTGAACTTATATCTTCTTGGATTCTCTCCGGTAACCCTTTCACAAATGCGTCGATCTTCTCTTCCTCATCTTCGAACACTCTCGGACACAATAGGTACAATTCTGTGAATCGTCTTTCGTACGAAGTAATATCGAATCCCTATGTTCATAACCCTCTAAGTTCTGACTTGAGCTTATTGACCTCGGTTCTGGGATGGTACTTCTCGTTCATCAAGTGCTTGAATGCTGACCACGGTAGCGCGTAAGCAGCATCTTGTCCCACTTGCTCTAGATAGGTATTCCACCATGTTAACGCAATACCTGTGAAGGTATGCGTAGCGTACTTCACTTTGTCTCCTTCAGCACACTTACTTATGGCAAACACCGATTCAACTTTCTCGGTCCACCGTTTCAATCCGATTGGTCCTTCGGTCCCATCAAATTCTGAAGGTTTGCAGGCAGTGAATTCCTTGTAGGAGCATCCTACACGATTTCTTGCGCCGTTAGATGTATTGCTAGATTCAGAGTTATTGTTGGTATGTAGCGCAGCCTGTACTGCGGCTATGTTTGAAGCAAGAAAGGCACGAAATTCCTCTTCGCTCATATTTAAGGTGTGTCGAGTAGTCGGTGCCATTTCCTTCAAAATAGTCAAATGAAACAATTTAATCATACAGAATATTAAGAGTAGTCAATAGTATCTCGTAGCATAATATGAACTCATTTATAAAAGCTTTTTCTTCATATTAGCATTTTATAAGTTTAAATTCGGGTACAACCTACCCGTTAAGTTCATACTTAGTAGCTAATATACAATTCAACTACTACAATTCCATATGAAAAACTGATTATAATAATATATCACATACAAATATTCTTCAAACTTACAACTTCGCTATATTACATATAACATGAAATATAGTACACTATGATACAGAACAGTTTTGAAGATAAATCTAGTTAATACGCAAGTTGTTCAGCAAAGGAAATAAAGACACGTAATTCATAAGTCCAAAAACAAGTCATGCATTCTGGTTTTACTAAGACGACTTTCCATCCTTGGTCTTGTGGAAAATAACCGTTATGACCATTAGCTAGGTAGCATGTTGTAATGTCGTCAAAAGGACGAGGGTTTCGTAATGTCCAACAGCCCCGTAATAATCTAAAAACCTTGTTTCTCACCCCAACTACTGAATCCGTCACTTGTGGGAAAGTTTTATTTAAAAGCTGCAATCCGATGTTCTTTTTCTCACTTTGGTAAGAAGCAAACATCACTAACCCGTAAGCATAACATGCTTCTTTATGTTGCATGTTAGAAGCTCTTTCTAATTCACGAAATCCTATGTTGGGATATGTTGAGTCAAAATAGGTTCATAACCCGTAGCGTAAAATTGCATTTGGGTTCCCCGCATTTAACGCTTTAAAGAAAACAAGGCGTAACTTAAAGTCTCTCCAATGTGATATACCCCACCTATCAAAGGAAAGCCTTTTATAAACTAAGACATTCCTGAAAAGTCTTTCAAATGTTTGACAAGTTAATTTCGCCATAACTAAATGTGCTGATGAATTCTGACCGACTCTAGACAAGATTTCCTCAATCATATCCTCTGGTAGGTCTTCTAAAATATTCGGTTGTCTACCCTTAACATCCATTTTGTTTTTATACTGTAAAATAGACAAGGATTAGATTCGTAATAACAAACAATACAAGCAATTTTTACATAGAACATAAAAGTACAAGCACACTACAATACATTTATTACACAACATGCTCACACCCCTCTAATCTGAATCACTGGTTTCTTATTCTTCGAACTTGGTTCTTTTTCCTAATCTTCTAGGGATATATGATGTTCCTCTAATACGAGTCATCGTTTTCCACATTGGTTTAGAAAAACCTGGTGGTTTAGAGGTTCCCGGGTTATTGTCACGATATTGAAAATACGGGCGTTGACGGTACATATAAAGTTCATCGGGGTCGGAATCAGATTTCTCTATTTTGATGCCTTTTCCCTTATTATTTTCTTTTGCCTCATTAAATTGGGTCGGGGTAATTTCTATAACATCATCGTAATCCTCATCAGGATCTGATTCATCGGAAAATTGGTAATTTTCCCAATATTTTGCTTCCTTAGCGGAAACACCATTGACCATTATTAACTTTGGTCCATTGATTGAGGATTTTCTTTTATTTGACCTGTTTTCTGTGGTTCCTACTATTCCCCCCTCCAGAACCTCTTCTTCTTCCGGTTCCTCTTCTTCTGGTTCCTCTTCTTCCGGTTCCTCTTCTTCCGATTCCGTTTCTTCTTCTTCCAGTTCTTCGGGAACTTGTGAATCTTGCCAATATATATTCGACTCTTCGTTATTATTAGGTGAGTCAATGTGATTTGTGCTTGAAGTAGACATCTATCACACAATATCAAACATGTTAAGAGATTAATATATCACATAATATTTACATGTTAATAATATATAGTTTCCAACAAAAATGTTTAGCAATCATTTTTAAAGAAAACACGGTCGAAGTCCAGACTCACTAATGCATCCTAACAAACTCGATAAGATACACTAATGCAAATTTTCTGGTTCTCTAAGACCAACGCTCTGATACCAACTGAAATGTCCCGTTTATATTGATTATAAACGTTCCATATTAATTGATTTCGTTGCGAGGTTTTGACCTCTATATGAGACGTTTTTCAAAGACTGCATTCATTTTTAAAACAACCATAACCTTTATTTTATCAATAAAGGTTTTAAAAACATTACGTAGATTATCAAATAATGATAATCTAAAATATACTGTTTACACACGACCATTACATAATGGTTTACAATAGAAATATATTACATCGACATATGTTCCTTGAATACAGTTTTTACACAATATCATAGAAACATGGACTCCAAATCTTGTCCTTATTTTAGTATGCAACAGCGGAAGCTCTTAGTATTCACCTGAGAATAAACATGCTTTAAACGTCAACAAAAATGTTGGTGAGTTATAGGTTTAACCTATATATATCAAATCGTAACAATAGACCACAAGATTTCATATTTCAATACACATCCCATACATAGAGATAAAAATCATTCATATGGTGAATATCTGGTAACCGACATAAACAAGATGCATATATAAGAATATCCCCATCATTCCGGGACACCCTTCGGATATGATATAAATTTCGAAGTACTAAAGCATCCGGTACTTTGGATGGGGTTTGTTAGGCCCAATAGATCTATCTTTAGGATTCGCGTCAATTAGGATGTCTGTTCCCTAATTCTTAGTTTACCAGACTTAATAAAAAGGGGCATATTCGATTTCGATAATTCAACCATAGAATGTAGTTTCACGTACTCGTGTCTATTTTGTAAATCATTTATAAAACTTGCATGTATTCTCATCCTAAAAATATTAGATTTTAAAAGTGGGACTATAACTCACTTTCACAGATATTTCCTTCCTCGAAAATAAGAATTGGCCACGGATCGATTCACGAACCTATACAAATATGTACATATATATCAAAGTATGATCAAAATATAATTTCAACCATTTTTATTATGTTTTAAAGATTTGAGTGTATTAAGTCAGCCGTCCTCGTCAGTAACCTACAACTAGTTGTCCACAGTTAGATGTACAGAAATAAATCGATATATATATATATTATCTTGAATCAATCCACAACCCAGTGTATACACGTCTCAGGCTAAATCACAACTCAAAGTATATATATTTTTAGAATCAACCTCAACCATGTATAGCTAACTCCAACATTACTCCAACCTCAACTCAAAGAATACATGTATAATACCATATAAGTTAGCTAGGATATGATTTGTATAGATTTGTTAAACATTTCCCGTAGCTAAAAAGATCAAAAATATCCAATCTTGTTTTACCCATAACTTCTTCATTTTAAATCCGTTTTGAGTGAATTAAATTGCTATGGTTTCATATTGAACTTTAATTTAAGAATCCAAATAGAAAAAGTATAGGTTTATTGTCAGAAATTTAAGTTATATGTCAATTACTAAAGAGGTAGTCATTTCCGTCGAAAGAACGACATCTTGATGACCATTTTGAAAAACATACTTTCACTTTGAGTTTAACCAAGATTTTTGGATATAGTTTCATGTTCATATGAAAAATAATTTTCCCAGAAGAACAACTTTTAAATCAAAGTTTATTATAGTTTTTAATTATCCAAACCAAAACAGCCCTCGGTTTCACTACGACGGCGTATATCCGATTTTATGGTGTTCATCGTGTTTCCAGGTTTTAAATCATTAAGTTAGCATATCATATAGATATAGAACATTTGTTTAGTTGATTTTAAAAGTCAAGTTAGAAGGATTAACTTTTGTTTGCGAACAAGTTTAGAATTAACTAAACTATGTTCTAGTGATTACAAGTTTAAACTTTCGAATAAGATAGCTTTATATGTATGAATCGAATGATGTTATGAACATCATTACTACCTCAAGTTTTCTGGATAAAACTACTGGAAATGAAAAAAATGGATCTAGCTTCAAAGGATCCTTGGATGGCTTGAAAGTTCTTGAAGCAGAATCATGAAACGAAAACAGTTCAAGTAAGATTTTCACTCGAAATAAGATTGTTATAGTTGTAGAAATTGAATCAAAGTTTGAATATGAATATTACCTTGAATTAGAAAGATAACCTACTGTAAATAACAAAGGTTCCTTAATCTTAGATGATTACTTAGAATGGATTAGAAAGCTTGGAAGTAGACTTGCAAACTTGGAAGTATTCTTGATTTTTATGAAACTATACTTATGGAATTTATGAAGAACACTTAGAACTTGAAGATGGAACTTGAGAGAGATCAATTATATGAAGAAAATTGAAGAAAAAGTGTTTGTAGGTGTTTTTGGTCGTTGGTATATGGATTAGATATAAAGGATATGTAATTTTGTTTTCATGTAAATAAGTCATGAATGATTACTAATATTTTTGTAATTTTATGAGATATTTCATGCTAGTTGCCAAATGATGGTTCCCACATGTGTTAGGTGACTCACATGGGCTGCTAAGAGCTGATCATTGGAATGTATATACCAATAGTACATACATCTAAAATCTGTGTATTGTACGAGTATGAATACGGGTGCATACGAGTAGAATTGTTGATGAAACTGAACGAGGATGTAATTGTAAGCATTTTTGTTAAGTAGAAGTACTTTGATATGTGTCTTGAAGTCTTTAAAAAGTGTAAGAATACATATCAAAACACAACATGTATATACATTCTAATGGAGTCGTTAAGTCTTCGTTAGTCGTTACATGTAAGTGTTGTTTTGAAACCTTTAAGTTAACGATCTCAATTAATGTTGTTAACCCAATGTTTATTATATCAAATGAGATGTTAAATTATTATATTATCATGATATTATGATATATTAATATCTCTTAATATGATATATACATTAAAATATCGTTACAACGATAATCGTTACATATAAGTCTCGTTTCGTAATTCTTGAGTTAGTAGTCTTGTTTTTACATATGTAGTTCATTGTTAACACACTTAATGATATATTTAAATATCATTTTATCATGTTAAATATAGTGTATCAATATCTTAATATGATACATATATATTTAGTAGACGTTATCATAACGATAATCGTTATATATATCATTTCGAGTTTCTTAACTTAGTAATCTCATTTCTTATGTATATCACACATTGTTAATATACTAAGTGAGATACTTACTCATCATAATATCATGTCAACCATATATATATGTCTATATATACCACAACATGTAGTTTTTACAATTTTGTAACGTTCGTGAATCGCCGGTCAACTTGGGTGATCAATTGTCTATATGAAACTTATTTCATTTAATCAAGTCTTAACAAGTTTGATTGCTTAACATGTTGGAAACATTTAGTCATGTACATATCAATCTCAATTAATATATATAAACATGGAAAAGTTCGGGTCACTACAACATTTTTGTTAGATTGTTGTGATTTTTCATCCTAGATTTGTGTAATACCGAATCTTTACCGAATCTACCTCAATTTCAAGATGTCTACTCAAGATACTTTGATCATTGGATCAGATTCCTGCCCTTCAGTGTTGTTTGATGGCAAGTACACTCAGTAGCCTCACCGTATCACTTAGTACATAAGCTACAAGGGTGAGAAAGCAAAGTACATATGGGCTTCTCTGAGAGATGGTCCAGTTGTAGATTATCATCCGGATACTGGTATGCCAATTTCAGTTTATGAACTTTCTGGTGATAAACGTGAGAGAGCTCAGGGTGACATAAAGGCAAAGAACATTGTTATGCAAGCTATCCCGTATGAGTTGTTTGAAAATGTTGATAGCAACACCACAATAAAAGATATATGGGATGATATCAAACGACAGCAAGAAGGTTATGACATGTCAGATGTTACTAAATTGAATAAGGCTCTGGGATTTTATGAAGATTTCAAGCAGGAACCTGATGAACCACTCAAGGATACCTACCGTCATTTCAATGGTGTTCTCAATGAGTTGAAAAGGTGCAAGATCATAAAAGTAAATGCTAAAGTCAACATGAAATTTCTCAAAAAGCTCAATGTTGATTGGCCTTATGGAACCATTGTTCGATCTACAAAAGAGATTGACAAATTGACTATTCATGAGCTTGTTGGAGTTCTTATGCATTACCAACCTGAGGTGTCTAAACTTCAAGAAGGAAGGAAAGAGTCTTCTCCGGGCGATCCACTTGCCCTAATTGCCAAAAAGAAGAGCAAATCATTTACGACTTCCAAAAGTTTGTCCAAGAAAGTGCTTGTTGAAGAATCAACTGATTCTGAAGAGTTGAATCTTTCTGATGTAGATGATTCTCACCTTGAATTAGTCAAAATGGCAGCCATGTTCACAAAAGCCTTGAACAAACACAAGTTTAAAGGAAAATCAAGCAATCAACGCAAGAACTCATCGTCTTCCTCGTACTACAAGAAAACTGATCAATCAAAACAACAACAACGTGCTGATGATTCCAAGAAGGATGATTCAATCTGTTTCAATTTTGGCAAAGCTGGTCATTACTCTCGTGAGTGCAAGATGCCTAAGAAGAAGGATGCAGCTTACTACAAGAAGAAAATGTTGATGGCTAAGATTGTAGAAACTGGGGGAGAGCTGAAACCGGTTGATGATACTTGGTTTAACTGGACTGATGATTCAGATTCAAAGGTGGAACATGCAAATGTTTACAAGGTGACCAAGCTCATCAAAGCAAAGGAAGCAATGGAGAATTCTAACTCAACATCTGATGATGATGAGGTACAATCATCTGAAATCTCACCTGATTTTATAAAAGTGTAAAATGACATGATGAAGAATCTGGTCTCAATGTCAAAAGAAATCAAAGGTTTAAAATCTGAAAACAAGGTTTTAAAAGATAAAATCAAACTTTCTGAGACCAGACCATCTTCATCTAAATTACAATCGGATTTGCAAAGATTGACTGTTCAACTCAGCTCCACGGAAACTGAGTTGGAAGATCTTAAGAAATCAATTCATCCGATTAAAGTCTAAAGGACAGTTTATCGTCTAAAATCAGAACGACTTGCAGAAAAAGTTCAATTTTTAGAAAAATATCTTTCTGATTTGAAAACTCATCATGAACCTACAATTTCAAAGCTAAACAAGAAAATTATTCAATTGGAAAACACCATAATTGAGAAGAACACTGAAATTTCTTCATTGTCAAAAGAGTCCCTTCAAATGAAAGCTCGACTTGCTCGATATGAGGAAAAACTCTATCGTACAGAGCAATCTAAAGCTATCATTGATATGGAACTTTCAAAACAAACAATTTTCATGAATAGACCAAAAATGATTCATGGTGAAAAGTGGGGGTTGGGTTATGAAGATCCTTAGATCTTAGATAATGCTTCCAAAAAGATTCCAGGATTATATCATTCTGATTACTTTCGAGCTGGTTTACCATCTCATTTTGTGCATGCTTCTGATGCTGATTTTGATGATATTATTGCGAATCGCAAATCTAGAAAATACCATCAAATTAGCTTAATGTATGAAAAAATCAATGCTAAAATGGGTAAATCAAATCCTGATTTCTTGAAGGAACTTGTTGAAATTGAAAAGAATATGCAACGTGAAAATTATGTGACTAAGCGTAGACTGGTTTATATCCCAACACTCATGCTAGAGAAATACATTTTAATGCATGAGAATGAAGTGTTTAACAAACCTAGTTCTAGCATTATTGCCATATATGAGGTGTTTGATGAACCAACTTTTGATGTGAAACCAATTCTACCGGCCTTACCTGCATGTTCTGATGATGTTTTCTGTGAAGACCTAGCACATGAACTGACTGTCTTCTTTGAGACAGAATCTCTAGGTCAACCTGCTTTAGATGTAAAGGTAGAACCTCGAGATGAACCAACTATTGAAAAATTGATAGACTTTGATGCAACAATTGATCCTTTGAATGAATTTTACGCTAGCGTACCTGCTTTACACATTCTAAGTCATAAGGTAGATGGACTAGAAAAGGAGAATGTTGATTTGCAACTAAAGTGTCAATCATTAGAACAAATGCTTACTTTGTGTGATAAATTGCCTCAACTTCCTACGAAAGAATGTGCTTATGATTTTAAGGAAGGTGAAGTGATTATTTCTGCAGAGGAATTATGTCTAGAGATTAAGAGCTTAAAACAAAAGATAATTCAACTGAAACAGGCTAACACACTTAAGCAATCATCTACTGTTGAACACAATGTTTCTGAATGTATTAGTGGGATTACTAAGGAAGGGAAGGGGACAACAACATCTAAGGATGCAAAACCCATTACTATTTAGAAAACCCACTACGTTCTCAATTTGGTAAACGTGTTTCAAAAGTTGCACCTTCAATGCAATTTGTTGTCAAGAAAGTTCATTCTCAAAATGGTTCTGTGTTAACTAAAAAGATTCCTATGATTCCAATGTCAAATAAATCAAAGGAGAGTCTTTTAACAAAATCAGTCAAGTCTACACAACACACGAGTCCTAAACCTGATTTGAGTGAGTATGATGCAAAGGAACGTAAAATCAAATTAGAAATTTTGCAAAATCAATCATTTCAAGTGTCAACTGAAAGGTTTGGACGTCTAACTAACAGAGGTGTTTTTCGTGTCACATGTCATAATCCAAATTTGACTTACAAGTCTGTATGGATTCCTAAGTCCACGACTAAGAAAGTAGCAACCAAACCAAAGCAATCTGCTAGTCGACCTAGGAAATCATCTCATGTTTTTCAATTTTCGTCTGTGAACAAAACATCTGCATGGAATAAGTTGTGTATTAAGACTTCTGATAACGATGTAAAACTTGATATTGTGTATGATGCTTCATGTAATGTGGTTTTAAATGATGCTTTATATTCTAAATTAAATGTTGTTTTACGTGATTATCTCGTTGTTGATCCAAAGTTTATTTTTGGTACTAACCGTAGAGGACCCAAGAAACTTTGGGTACCTAAACCCTAGGAAATTATCATTTACAGGGTTTCGATGTCTGCGTTTGGTATATCGATTCTGGTTGTTCTCGACACATGACGGGCGATAAATCCTTTCTTGTCGATTTCGTTGACAAATTCCTAGGAACGGTTACTTTTGGAAATGATGAGATTGCAGCAATAAAAGGTTATGGAGATTTTGTGAAAAATGGCATAACGATCAAACGGGTCTCATATGTTAAGGGTTTGTATAACAACCCTCATATTTCCATGCCTGAATTGACTAATTTGACTATAGGGTTGTTATCCACACGTAATATATAATTAAATTTGACATTGATCAAATATTTATTTTTAGTCGACACTTTTTGTTAACTAAAGTTTACACTAATTATATAAAATAACTTTAGTTAATATTAATGCGTATTATATTTAAAACTATATGTAACATAATTATTAATTAAATGATAAGTTATTTTAATCATTATATATATTTTTATCTTATAAAAAATAAAAATAAAAAGAAATAAGATTTTTTTTTTAAATTAAATAATGAGCCCATGAATTTTGACTAAATATTTTCAAATATAAAAACTTATTAAAAACATTTTTAACATGTTTTTATTATTTTGTCAAAATTGGCACCTTTATTTTATTATTTTTTTTCTTTTCACCAACCATTTTTTACCTATAAATACATGGCTTATCATTCATTTTTTCTTGCCAAACACAAAAACTTAAGTTATTCTCTCAAAACTTTGAAGAAAATTGGAGGTACTTTCTATTTTTATTAATTTTTTTTCAATATTGTCATTTATATTTATATTTATTGTATATTCTTTGTAAAATTTGAAATTAATTATGTTTATATGTTATAATTAGTATTATAAGTGTTATGATGCATAAAAATAATTTTGATAATTTATGGAATATTATTTATAATTAAATACGAATTATTTAGTGTTTAAACGTAAAAACAATGTAAAATTCGTAATAAATACTTTTAACCAAAAATAAAATATATATACTTTTTTTCTGAGTTTTTAAAACTTATATAGATCTGAAAAAATTATAAAAATAATTACTTGGGTTGAATTGGTATTTATTATATAATTAAACTCTATTATTATGTAATTCGAAGGTAAATTAAGAATAAATATAAAATAATAAAAACTATTTTTTTATATATTTTTCTACAGGTTATTAGACTGATAGAAACTTATAAAAATTATAAAAATAATTATTTGGGTTTATTTAGTAATTATGTAGAATTAAAATTGTTTTGTGAATACATTAAGGGTAAAAACAAAAATAAATACAAAAATATAATAAAAACATTTTCTTAAATTTTTCTACTAATCTATATGATTAACTAAGACTATAAAAATTAGGTATGTAATTTTTAGATATTTAATTTATTATTTAGACATTTTTTAATAATGTTCGATTAATAAAACACTATTATTTTTGAAGTAATTTAGGTATTTATTTAAAGGTAATTATATTTAATATATATAAGACATACTAAGGTATAATAACTAAATATTAAATAAAACTTAGGTTATATTATCACATATATAATTATTAAGTACATTAATAATTCGTTGTGTGTATACACCTAAAGTGAAGGTTAATCAAAGATAATGTATAATTCATGTGAACTTCATCGCTACTCACGGTCGTAAGTGAATGATGTCTAGGTTGCCATTTATGGGTAAGCTTGTGGATCTCGAATGCCATGACTTAGATTCTGGTCAAGAATCCTGGGCCCCCGGTTACATCTGGTCATTCCTGACTTATTTGATAGTAACGAAGTTTGAGTAGAGTTGTACAACATCTTGCTAAAGATTAACCCGAACTTTCTAAAATTGGAAAATTACTATAAGTGGAAACTTTCCATAAATAGTAACCTTCCGAAAATAGAAATTCTTTAGTGAACCATTACTATCAATATAGTACTATATACTATTGTCTGTTAGGCAATGTCTGATCATACGTTCTATCTCTAGGTTGAGATCTCGGTCACGTCCTTCCGTTTAATTCTTTCGTGTGCTACTAAGGTGAACTTCATAGCCCCACTTTTTACTGTTTCATAAATGTTTTATACTTTTGGGGTGAGACACATGCTTGCTTTATAACTATTTTACACTTAGACCTAAGTACTAAATTGTTAACTATGTTGTCATGCTTTGATTCATGCTAAATCCCTACCGTAATATCGTCAATTGCTACGTTTAAATGCAAACTTAATTATTGTGAGTAGGCCTATTGAGAGTAACGTCTCTAACCATTCGACCGTTGGTCTTTGGTTACATAATAATGATTTCACGACACTGACAGTACAAGGTGTCATAGGGTAAACTTGTTTAGTAGCGATATTACAAAATGCAGCAACACTTTTAGATTGATATTTCTATATCAATCAACTTTAAACTAAATCTTGTGGTCTAAAACTTTGGATATTATTTATAAACCTGTGAATTTCACTCAACCTTTTTGGTTGACACTTTAAGCATGTTTTGTCTCAGGTGATGATTGAGCTAGCTGTTTGCAACTTTGTGATGATAGGTTTGATGCTTGCATGGAGTCCACATCGCATATTATATTTTAGTTCATAAAAATTTATTTTACGTTTTAATAATAATGTAAACATGTATTACTGCTTCCGCTGTTTTATTAACAAAGATTTTATTTAAAAAGTCTCATATAGAGTCGTTCTCGTTTATACAACTGTGTTATGATATGATTGGTCACAATTACCCCTGGTCCATTTTGGGGGGTGTGACAGATTGGTATCAGAGCAGGCTGATGTAGAGAACTAGGATTGTATTTTATGTGTGCCTTATACAATTAGGTACCTTAGCAATGTAGGACTACAACTTTCCTTGACTATAGTGCCTTTAATTGTTGCCTTAAACTGTTAAATGCTACACTATACTTTAAAAACTTTACTTATCTTAGAATGCCGAGCCAACCTAAGAACTCTGCTCACTTTCCTAAGTACTATTCAATTCCGCCACCACATTTAAATGCGACACCGTTCTCGACATTCCTATGTCATCTATCATAGTTTTGTGTATTACATAGATATTACATGAAATGTTATCCATGATTTTTGAAACTCCTATATTTGTTACTATTCATACTCAAACGTATATAACCTCCTTGTTATATCACGTACCTATATGCTTTATGCCTTTATGCATCGGTTTGTGAACAGGAAAATGTCATTGAGTTATCTCAAAGACATTATAATGTCATCACTACTCATATTCATTACTTTTAAATCTTTGATTTCTCGTTATTTTTTTATCATTGAATTTTCTTGACGGATGGCGTCTACGAAACTCTAGAATAGAAGGGTTTGGATTATCGATTTAAAGGATCCTATAGCTCAAGCCATAGACCTGAATAGGCCATTACGAATTGAAAGTCTTTAATCGAAAGATTATCAGATTACATACTTATCATTTTATGATCTCGACACGTCATACTGCTATTATTGGAGTATAGACACATCATATCTTATTATATCTTATCATATCTATCTTAATAGACTTTGTCTAACACTTTTTCTAAATTTCCTCCGTAAATTACGGAAATCTTTTTGCTATATATACGTATATCAAGAAGACAAATATATCATTCAATATTCAACACTCATCTTATAACAAAAACCCTTATTCCGATCAGATAATATGGATTTCTCACTTGATTCCTTGAACTCCTCAAGCTCTAATGGCAGCGTAACCGGAATGAACCAATCAATTAGTCATCACCTTTTCTGGATGAATTGGGGGTGGGTTCGTAGTCTACTTAATCAATGGAGAAGTGAAGAAGGTGATCCTTTTCACCCACCACATTGCCCTATTGGCGAAGAACCTGAAGCACTTACCGGCGAACCCGTTCGGAACACTATTTTCACCCTCATTTCCAGGATATCCCGTCACGAATATATAATATCTAGAATTTCAGATCTTATTCATCCCCTTGTCCGAACCGCCAATCATCCCGGAATAATAGAAGAAGTCAACGAGCTTCGCGCTCGAATAGTGGCTTTGGAAAATATGGTGCAAAACCTACGAGCACCAGCAGTAGCACCAGCAGCATAACCAGCACCACCAGTACCATCAGCATCACTGCCAACAGCATCAGCTTCACCAACAACAACATCTGCATTCCACGCCTCAACATCACACTCAGTACCTCAAACATTAACATCATATGCCCCATAGATACCAAGGAATATTAGTAATAATGAGTTAAGATGTATTGACTCATTCTTCCTGAAGAATTATATATGTATACTTTATATATATATGGTTTGGAACAATAATAAATATTTTCGTACTAAGCTATTACGTGTGAATCTTAACTAGTAAATACTACTCGGTTAATTCATATCACTAATATGCTATGATGTACATCCTTCGTTAATGACTTAACAATCGTTAATCACTGCTTCGGTACACTAAACTCCATTTTCATAATAAATCAAGTGTATTTTTCAAATACATGTTTGATTTTACACTTCCATTGTTGATGTACTCAAAACTTTCTAGAAAACATTATTCGTGCCTTATGAATTTCACAAGAAATCCACGAGCACCAACATCATATACCGAGATATATCAATAACAATGAACGATGAAGTATTGATTCATAACTTCATTAGCGAAATATTTCGCGACAATTATTAAATCTCTAAGGTTTTGGAGATTATTAATTCTCATTTCAACCGTAAATCAAATGAGTTTTAAATTATATTAACTCATTAAATTCATGATTATATCTGAAAGAAAATATATATGTACGTATATTTTCATAAAGATTGTAATTAAATATTCTGTTATACAAACTGTTGACGGTGAAAATATTTTAACGGGTAGGTAATACCCGAGAAATATTTATATCTCACATTAATATGTTACACCGTACATTCTTCAATTCTGATTCAACAGTCATTAACTATACTACTTACATCCACATATGTATCCGTTCACTAAAGAACAACCATTTTCATACAAATTCAAATACATATTCTGATTTTGACATATTGGAATTTAAGTAAAACTTTAGCAAGTGTTATCTTCTTAAAGATCACTACATTCATGAATTATATTCATTCGTATTCTATGATGAATTATCACATCAATCCACCGAACTTACCATTCCTTACTTTTGAAAATCACAAACATTTCTTCGTCAACTGTTAGATCCATTGATGGATGCATCTTACGCTTAAACACTTCAAATTCAAAATTTTTGAAAACATCCTTTGAATCTTGACGATCACAATCAGCTTTCAATTTTCTAAAAACGAAATTTCTTGAAACCATCTCAGATTGATAACCGACGATTCAAATATGGCTGCATTAAATACAGAGGAAAGAGCAAAATTGTAGATGGCCTAAATGGCCAGGAGTTTGATGATAAAGAATGGGGTATTGGGAACGCTCGATAGAAAATTTGGTGCTGAAAAACGGATTGAGCAAACCATGAAGGAGACCGTGGACAAATCACAAGGATTAAACCTGTAATCAAAGAATCTAGATGATTCGATTTCTGATGAAAATCACAAAAGATCTCCTTACGCATTCTAAATCCTTACAGAAGAATTTTTCTCGTTATCATTTGATCTTAGAAAATTCTAAGATATCATCGTATCTTTCGTTATAAATATCCTCCATATTTCTGAAGATACATTCATAACTACTCTTATCCGAAATTATTTATCACTTCGCACTTTCTGTGTTACATAATAAAGGAAACTGTTTTAGTTTCTATATTTCTATAACATACAAGTTTAAATTTTGAATGATTTGAGGTAGTGTTGGGAATTGAAGCATGAGTTAGTATAATATAATGATGTCAGGCCAACGTGATTATATTACAGTAAGTCATGCTAAATTTTTAATGGAAGATGATGATTCATAGACTTTATAATCATCATTTGCCATGTTACATGACTTTTACATTCTACTTAACCTCTGAACATATCAAGAACATATATTCTTGATAGTTCTATCCTTAGTAATTCTAGTAATTTGACAAATCAAATCGTGCTATTACCTTTCCTTCTGCTTTGTATATTATGATCATTTGAAACTCCATACCTACGAATTCTAGACCATTATTCGCTTGACTTGAAGTCGGGAAGGAAAAACAAGAGCATAGAGCTCCGACATATAAGGGAAAATATAAAGCCCGATAACAACACAGAAATTACAAATCGTGTATATCAATGCGTATAGCAACATAAAGACACGAGAGAATTAAAAACACTATAACCCCAAGAGCATAGTAGAAGTAAACAGATTCCTCTGGTGGTAAAAGAAAAAGAAGCATGACTGCATATATGGTCAATATAATAACAAGTATCAATACGGGATTGAGCATATTAACAAATCTTTTGGGAAGTATGAATCTAGGAAGAAAGTATAGAAGTGGTGAAGATAATGAAACGGAAGAAGCTAATTTATAGCAAAATTTCCAAACACAGCAATCGAGGCAATTCACCGCATTTAATCAAAGAAATCCCAAAATTCCGTAAATACCGGAGAATCAAATCTTATAGATTACGAAGATTTCCTTTAATCCCTTGAATTCCAGAAATCAATCGTGACTACGTCAAAAGTTAAGGTGAACATTTAATTTTCTCATTCGCTCTTTTAAGATAACTTCATTTATACTCTTCCTATAATCGAATCGTTTTATCCATATTACCCAATGTTGATAAAACAATATTTTCAACTCATATTCATCATTCTTGTTGTAAAGAATGACAATCTCTATCAAATTTCACGACTATGATTTTCATGAACTCCTTTCTATTTTGTCTACCCTAGCATGGTGGCATAAACGCTCAAGGTTTAAATGAGCTCGATATTATTCATAACACATTTTATATATCCAATTTACTGAAATGACTTGCATAACATCATCATTTTGAATGATCTCCTCATTAATAATAAAATGCACTTCGTAGAAGAACTTGTAGAAATTATGGTTTGTATGATTTTAATTTTTGAAACAGAACAATATTCTATCCGTTGGAATTCACGCAAGGCCCCGAGCATACCTGGGAACGTGAAAACCAAATAAAACGTAAATATCCTCGTCTATGTACGAACAACACCGATTAATGGCAACAACTAAATTTCGGAACGAAATTTCTTTTAACGGGTAGGTACTATAACAACCCTCATATTTCCATGCCTGAATTGACTAATTTGACTATAGGGTTGTTATCCATACGTAATATATAATTAAATTTGACATTGATCAAATATTTATTTTTAGTCGACACTTTTTGTTAACTAAAGTTTACACTAATTATATAAAATAACTTTAGTTAATATTGATGCGTATTATATTTAAAACTATATGTAACATAATTATTAATTAAATGATAAGTTATTTTAATCATTATATATATTTTTAGCTTATAAAAAATAAAAATAAAAAGAAATAAGATTTTTTTTTATAAATTAAATAATGAGCCCATGAATTTTGACTAAATATTTTCAAAAACAAAAACTTATTAAAAACATTTTTAACATGTTTTTATTATTTTGTCAAAATTGGCACCTTTATTTTATTATTTTTTTTCTTTTCACCAACCATTTTTTACCTATAAATACATGGTTCCTCATTCATTTTTTCTTGCCAAACACAAAAACTTAAGTTATTCTCTCAAAACCTTGAAGAAAATTTGAGGTACTTTCTATTTTTATTAATTTTTTTTCAATATTGTCATTTATATTTATATTTATTGTATATTCTTTGTAAAATTCGAAATTAATTATGTTTATATGTTATAATTAGTATTATAAGTGTTATGATGCATAAAAATAATTTTAATAATTTATGGAATATTATTTATAATTAAATACGAATTATGTAGTGTTTAAACGTAAAAATAATGTAAAATTCGTAATAAATACTTTTAACCAAAAATAAAATATATATAATTTTTTTCTGAGTTTTTAAAACTTATATAGATCTGAAAAAATTATAAAAATAATTACTTGGGTCGAATTGGTATTTATTATATAATTAAACTCTATTATTATGTAATTCGAAGGTAAATTAAGAATAAATATAAAATAATAAAAAAAAATTTTTTATATATTTTTCTTCAGGTTATTAGACTGATAGAAACTTATAAAAATTATAAAAATAATTATTTGGGTTTATTTAGTAATTATGTAGAATTAAAATTGTTTTGTGAATACATTAAGGGTAAAAACAAAAATAAATACAAAAATATAATAAAAACATTTTCTTAAATTTTTCTACTAATCTATATGATTAACTAAGACTATAAAAATTAGGTATGTAATTTTTAGATATTTAATTTATTATTTAGACATTTTTGAATAATGTTCGATTAATAAAATACTATTATTTTTGAAGTAATTTAGGTATTTATTTAAAGGTAATTATATTTAATATATATAAGACATACTAAGGTATAATAACTAAATATTAAATAAAACTTAGGTTAATTCGTTGTGTGTATACACCTAAAGTGAAGGTTAATCAAAGATAATGTATAATTCATGTGAACTTCATCGCTACTCACGGTCGTAAGTGAATGATGTCTAGGTTGCCATTTATGGGTAAGCTTGTGGATCTCGAATGCCATGACTTAGATTCTGGTCAAGAATCCTGGGCCCCCGGTTACATCTGGTCATTCCTGACTTATTTGATAGCAACGAAGTTTGAGTAGAGTTGTACAACATCTTGCTAAAGATTAATCCGAACTTTCTAAAATTGGAAAATTACTATAAGTGGAAACTTTCCATAAATAGTAACCTTTCGAAAATGGAAATTCTTTAGTGAACCATTACTATCAATATAGTACTATATACTATTATCTGTTAGGCAATGTCTGATCATACGTTCTATCTCTAGGTTGAGATCTCGGTCACGTCCTTCTGTTCAATTCTTTCGTGTGCTACTAAGGTGAACTTCATAGCCCCACTTTTTACTATTTCATAACTGTTTTATAACTTTTGGGGTGAGACACATGCTTGCTTTATAACTATTTTACAGTTAGACACAAGTACTAAATTGTTAACTATGCTGTCATGCTTTGATTCATGCTAAATCCCTACCGTAATATCGTCAATTGCTACGTTTAAATGCAAACTTAATTATTGTGAGTAGGCCTATTGAGAGTAACGTCTCTAACCATTCGACCGTTGGTCTTTGGTTACATAATAATGATTTCACGACACTGACAGTACAAGGTGTCATAGGTTAAACTTGTTTAGTAGTGATATTACAAAATGCAGCAATACTTTTAGATTGATATTTCTATATCAATCAACTTTAAACTAAATCTTGTGGTCTAAAACTTTGGATATTATTTATAAACCTGTGAATTTCACTCAACCTTTTTGGTTGACACTTTAAGCATGTTTTGTCTCAGGTGATGATTGAGCTAGCTGTTTGCAACTTTGTGATGATAGGTTTGATGCTTGCATGGAGTCCACATCACATATTATATTTTAGTTCATAAACATTTATTTTACGTTTTAATAATAATGTAAACATGTATTACTGCTTCCGTTGTTTTATTAACAAAGGTTTTATTTAAAAAGTCTCATATAGAGTCGTTCTCGTTTATACAACTGTGTTATGATATGATTGGTCACAATTACCCCTGGTCCATTTTGGGGGGTGTGACAGTTTGGGGTGCAGTTTATTTAGTGTTAGCCAATTTTGTGATGGAGATCTCAAGGTTTTGTTTGAACGTCATAAATGCTCGGTGCAATCCACCGATGGAAACGATCTCCTTATCGGTAAACGTTGTGCTTCACTTTATACTATTGACCTCAATGATGCACCATCACATGAAACCATGTGTTTGGCTACTCGGTCAACGAAGGAGAATTCATGGTTATGGCATCACCGGATGTCACATCTGAATTACAAGGGTATTAATCGACTGGTCTCTAAAGACTTAGTTGATGGTATTCCATGCTTTCAATATGATAAGCATCGTGTGTGTCCATCATGTGCGATGGGTAAGCTGAAACGGACTAATCATCTACTTAAGCAAAACCCCAGTACTTCATCATCCTTGCAATTATTGCATATGGACCTATGTGGACCCATGAGAATTTCTAGCCTTGGGGGCCGGAAACATGTGCTTGTCATTGTTGATGACTATACCCTATTTACATGGATTTTCCTTCTAAGGACTAAGTCAGAAACCCCTGCCATTATCATTGAGTTCATTAAAAAGACGCAACACTCTTTTAACAAACATGTTAAGCGTATTCGAACTGATAATGGGACGAAATTTAAGAATGACCTGATTGATAGTTATTTAAAAGACCAAGGCATTGAGCATTAGTTCTCTGCTACACGAACCCCACAACAGAATGGAGTAGTCGAACGACGTAATTGTACATTGTGTGAGGCAGCTCGAACGATTCTTGCTTACTCCAAACTACCTCCGAAAATGTGGGGGGAGGCCATTTCCACTGCATGTTATACCTAAAATCGCTGCATTATTAATAAACATTTTGATAAAACTCCTTATGAGTTACTATATGGTAGACTCCCGAATGTCAAATATTTCCGTGTCTTTGATTGTATATGCTATGTGCTTAACGATTTTGACAGCCTTAGAAAGTTTGATCCTCATGGCGATCAGGCCATATTTCTCAGTTATTCTTCGAACAAAGTTGCCTATCGTGTCTATCACAAACAGACAAAGACGATCAAGGAAAGTATTAATGTACGGTTCGATGAGTTATCGGGAATGGCTTTTGAACAACTCAGTTCAAAACCCGATCCTAACCTGGCTACTACTTCTTCCGCGCAAAATTCAATTTTCTTGAAGAATGGTGTTCCTACGGTAACAACAGAGGAACTGGATATCTTGTTTGATAGTCTTTATGCTCCTCAATGGAATTCGAATGTTCAAGCCGTACTGGTTACACCATCACAGTCAACTACTGTGGAGACTTAACCAAGTCTTTTTGATGAAGATACAACACCAATTGTTTCACCTGTTGTTTCTTGATCCTCCCTCTCACCTCCTATTTCTGATAATCTTGAACCAATTCAAGATTCATCCGTTGATACAACTCCAGTTGTTTCTCCAGATACTCAAATGAATCCGTTAGAAAGTGTTACATCAGATCAAGCAGATCAAGGCTCAATGTCAACAACGGTTGATGTTTCCATGGATACCACTGACATACAACCTCTTTTACATAACAACCGATGGACTAAAAGTCATCCAATTGATCTTATCATTGGTGATGCATCTGCTCCAGTCTCAAATTGAAGGGCTACTCAGAATATGTGTCTATACACTGCCTTTCTTAGTAAGATTGAACCAACAACGGTTGCTCAAGCTTTACTCGATCCGAACTGGATGGTTGCAATGCAAGAAGAGATCAATCAATTTGAACGGTTAAAAGTATGGCGATTAGTTCCAAGAGCAATGGGTCAACGACCAATAGGGGTTAAGTGGATTTTTAAGAACAAGAAGGATTCTGATGGAATTGTGGTTCGAAATAAGGCACATCTTGTGGCCAAGGGATATCGACAACAATAGGGTATTGATTATGATGAAACGTTTGCTCCGGTTGCTAGGATTGAGGTTATTCATCTTTTCCTTGCATTTGCTTCTCATATGAAGTTCACGATGTTTCAAATGGATGTCAAAACTGCTTTTCTGAATGGTCATCTTCAAAAGGAAGTTTATGTTGATCAACCAGAAGGCTTTGTTGATCCCATTCATCTAAACCACGTCTACTACTTAGAGAAAGCTTTGTATGGTGTGAAGCAAGCACCGCGTGCATGGTACGAGACCTTGACAAAGTATATGCTGGATAATGGCTTCTCTCGTGGAACGATTGATACAACGCTATTCATCCGTAAAAACCACGGTCACATTCTCTTGGTTCAAATTTACGTTGATGATATTATTTTTGGTTCCACGTCCCCGGCCTTATGTAAAGAATTTGGTGACGTTATGGCCAACAAATTCGAAATGAGCATGCTTGACCAGTTAAATTTCTTCTTGGGGTTACAAGTAAAACAGTTACCAAACGGGATTTTTAGTCAAACAAAGTATATCAATGATATGCTAAAACGTTTTAAAATGACTGCTTTAAAACCAATGACAACCATAATGAGGACTTCACTGGATGCTGATGCTAATGGGGAACCCTTTGACACTAGGCTTTATCGAAGCATGGTTGGATCTTTAATGTATCTGACTGCAAGTAGACCAGACATTACACTTGCTATAACTGTTTGTGCCTGCTTTCAGTCAAACCCTAAAAAATCACACTCCAAAGCGGTTGTTAGGATTTTTCAGTACCTTAAAGGTACACCTATCCTTGGAATCTGGTATCCTCATGGACCCGATTTCAATCTCACTGCTTATACTGATGCGGATCATGGCGGTTGCCATATTGATAGAAAAAGCACATCTGAATCAATTCAGATGTTGGAGAATAGGCTAGTTGGTTGGTCATCCAAAAAGCAGAACTGTGTGTCTTTATCAACAGCTGAGTCTGAGTACATTGCTGTAGCTCACTGTTGTTCACAAGTTTTGTGGATGCAAACTCAACTTTTGGACTATGGCTTTAAGATTTCTAAGACCCTAATTTACTGTGATTCACAAAGTGCTATTGCCATTACAAGCAACCCGGTCCAGCATTCTAAGACTAAACACATAGATATTCGTTATCATTTCATTAAGGACCATGTAGAGAAAGGGGATGTAGAGTTATACTTTGTGCCTACCAAAGTGAAATTAGCTGACATGTTCACTAAGCTCTTAGATGAACTTATGCTAAAGTTCTTGATCAAAGAGATTGGCATGGTAGAATATAGTGCTTAACATTCCTTAGATCTTTTGGGAATTATACTTGGGATCTTGTGTTTAGGGGGAGTAGATACTCTCTAGGGGGAGCAACTGATTTCTTCTGCTTTAAATAACATCTTTCAAGGGGGAACCTTTTAGAATTCTTTTAACTTCCTGGGATTAAGTTTCAATGGTTACGATAGAGGGAGGTAACTCATTGAAATCATATTTCAAGGGGGAGTTAATTCATTTTCTTGAGAATATATCAAAATGGTGATTTACTCTCTTGTATATCACATTTTGAGGGGGGAAAAAAAGGGAGAAAATGAAAAGAAATTGATTTTCAAAAGTGAATTTCATAAACTCTATTTTTTATATCTGAAATAATTCACTAAGGCTTGTATACGTCTCAGTATGCAACCCGTTTTAACAATTGGTATCATTGAAGATTTGTACTTTGTACATAATTCAAAGTTTTTCTATGTACACATCTTGTTTTGCGAAAATTCATAAAAATTGGAAAAGATAAAATCCAAAAAGAGTTGAATTTTACTGAATAAATGCTAATTTTAGTATTATACCGAATCTGACAACCAACTGCACATATTCAGTAAGTTCAAAATTTTCAAAAATTGTCTCAGAAATGTTTTTTCATTAAAAATGTGATAATCTTGAATGATTTTTGATAAAGATTTGTCAAAATTTGAAGTGAATTTGTTTGAATTTGAAAATTGGACTGCATTCGGTAATTCAGGCCCATTCGGTTAAGCCCATGTTTTTAAAATCATTCGGTAGCTATAAATAGGAGGGTCAAAGTCATACTTTCTCTTACTTTATTCTAATTGCATACCGAATCTGATTAATTCTACCGAGTCTACCTAATCTACCGAATCCCATCTTATGTATCTTCAAATCTTTGGTAATTCTTTGTTTTAATTGAATCTAAGATGTACATATTGTAGATCTGAGATAATTGAACATTTTTAAACCAGAAAATAATGCAAATAACAAGATTGTGACACTTAATTTTGAAAAAGTGTTGATTATACCGAATCTGAGTCGAATTCCTTAAATCTTAGATTAAACTCATCTGATTTAGTGAATTAACATGAAATCTTGTCAAATCTATGTTAAATTAGTTGATCTATCAATTGACCGAGTCTGATTACATGTTTAATTGAGTATTTGATGGATTCTGTACATACCGAATGTGTTCTTGCTACTGTACCGAGTCTGTTCAAGTCATTAACATATTTTTCTGATTTGTTTGAGTTGTTAATTGATTATGACTATGTTTTTGCATGATATAAGACTGAATATGTATGTTTGGGTGATTATATGTGATTTTTGAAGATATCGAATATGTTCTTGGCATTTTACCGAGTCTGTGATTTGGTACTTTAAAAATAATGTGATTTTCAAGTTGATAAATCTTACATGCTTTATTTAAGTCTTTAGTATGAAAACTCAATCTTATTTGGTTACCGAATCTGAAGTTTTCATGACTACCGAATCTGCTTGAATTGTGCTTAAATTTGGCTAAGTGTTGTTCATATTCTTTGTGTTATATAATTGACTTTGCATGATGATTTTGTACTGTAATGAATATCATATGAATATCATGTTTGTCAATTACTTGTTCATATTTGAAATAAATGATTTTTATAACTTAGAAAAACCATAAAAATTATAAAACTTGAAAAATACAAAGGATTTCAAAGGAAAATAAGAATAGAGATATGTGCTTTATTATAAACATCTTGTGGTCTTCTATTTCTTATTTATGCAGCTAAATGGCGAACAATCACTTCATCAACTCTGAAACCAACATTCCTTGCAACTACTGGACTGCAATACTGGAGAGGCATACATTATGGCATGCTCTAAGCTCTACTGCCAGTGTGGCTGTGATAGATCTAGAGCTACTAAATAGAACTATTAGGTTTGTGGAAGCTACACAACCTACTGCTGCAAATTCAGAGGGAACACAAGCTCGTTTTGAATTTGAGCTAGGAGGAGTTCGAGGGATGAGGAGTATCACAAAGGCTGACTTTAGGAGGATCATTCAGCTTCCTCTTATACAGAATACTCATGCTTTCCTTGCTATTCTGCAGATGATGACATCAATCTTTGATCTTGGTTATGTTGGAGCTACCAATGTTCCACCAGCTAAGTTTCAGAAGAAATACCTGCACTCAAGGTGGTATGTGATCTTCTCAATCATCAACAGATGCTTGCTGATGACAAGGAGTGGATCTGACAGCCTGACTGTGCCAATGCTGAGACTGTTCTACTCTTTCACAAGAGTAGAGACTCCTAACTATGCAGAACTTTTATGTGATTTGGTTCAGGCCCAAGTTGATAAGCCAAGGGGTTTACACATTCCTTGTGAAAGGTTTTTCTGTATCTTTACCCATGATGCTATAAATGCTTACAGAAATGAAAATATATTTGTACCAGGTACACATGTATTACTGATGAAAAGATTTGGGGAGCTGAAGATGAATACCCCGATGGTGTCTGACAATCAGTTCACTACGCTGATTCCAAATTGGCTAGTGGGGCTAGCTGCATTCCAAGACGCTCAAATGCGTTCATATTTTGAGGCTGTAGGAATACCTCTTCCAAACCCGGTATAACAAGTACAAGTTGAACCCGCCGTGGTTCCAGCCCCAGAGGTAGTAGAGGAACCTGTAGTACAACCACCCGGGCCAGCTAATCCTCCACTTAGGGTAAACCTCAAATGATCTAGGGTAGCACACCAAGCTCAACCCGTGAGGATCAGGGAACCTAGATCATCTAGGATTGAACCAACCCTTTCAACAACACCCGAAGTAAGCAGTGACATCGATTCTTCAGCAACTGAATCATCTCCTGAACATTCTCCTAAGAGAACTCAATTTATGCCCGATGAGATGATTCAGACTCCGCCAACCCAACGAGTAACTAGATCTAGGACTTCGACACCTATCGTCCGCCAAACAGTTACTCCAACCGTTGTTGATACGATCCAAGACCTAGAGCCTATTAGGTCACCTACACTCATTTCCATATCACATCCAATAATAACAGTAAGCCCTACACTAAATGAAGCGCAAGCTTCGGTAGGTAAGAGAGCTAAACGCACGAATGGTAAAAAGACCAATAAGCTCATCCAATCTAAACATGACTTAATAATAAATCCTACACAACAAGATGCTTCGGTATCTAAGGAAGTAAAGTCTTCCTCTGCAGTAAAGTCTGCGTTGACTCAATCGATTGAGGAAACTCAATCATTGAAGTCTAGAACGGCCGAAGGGGAGCCAAAAAGTCTTGAAAAGGCACCCTGTGTATCGGCTGGAAATCCTCCTGTGCCTCAACGTACAACAGGGTCTCGAGGTCTGGCTTATCTTGATGAGGGAGATCTGCCGCGTCCCATGGAAACGAGTTAACATGACAATCCTTCGGGATATTTATCAGACTTCCAGCAGACTGATCCCTTGGTTCATGAAAGTGATCCATTGGTTCAAACCACTTCTCTTCCGGATTCTGATTCTCAGGGTCTGGAGGAAGATTCGTTAACTGAAAGAGATGTGCCACCTCATGGTATATCAATGATTTCAGGAGTCGGAGATAGTAATATCTCTGCGAGAACTAAACCGACGGGTAGTTTTACTACTTTATCAGAGTCTCATGAGACTAAAGTCATGGAGGCGAATGTTTCGAAAGAAATTTCGCCGGCGACAACTCCGGTTGTTGCCCAACCTCCATCAGAAGTTGATATCACGAATCTGACTAGTAGTATGTACATCCCTACATATAAGAATAATACCACACATATATCCTTACCTGCCCTCACGGAAAATCAAACACTTCCACCGACATCGCCTTCAACAGTTGCTACTGATGCTGATGTTGTTCATGGTTACACTGTTGTTTCACCGACTGGATCACCTTCTCAAATTTCAAATAGATATGGATTAAGATATCTCTCTGACAATGAGGTGGAGGAGCTATATCTTGCTGAGTTTGCTAAATGAACTGATCTTGATGAAGTTCGCGAGACTATGATGATTTATCTTGAGAAAGCAATAGTAGTATATCCTTTATCTCCATGCAAGTCACCTGGACCAATTCACATGCCTGATCATGATGATTTCGATCCCGACAATCTTCATGAGGGGGAGAATAGACAAGGTGGTTATCGGTCCGGTGGTTTTCAAAGATCTACTCATGAAACTGGTTCATCTAGTCAACAAAAGGATCACGAAGTTGTTGATATATCTGATTCTGAAAGTGATGAGATTGAGGAAATTCAATGTGAGAGTTTCCTAGATGAATCGGAAGGTCAGAGAGAGGGTGACTCAGGGATGCTAATGATTATGGATTCAGCTGATCAATTAGAGAATAAGTCAGCTCAAGAGAGCAATCAAAATTTTGATAATATTGAAGCTATTTTGAAGGGATCGCCCAGTGTCGCCAATGAATTCGATGAACATCAATTTGTCAATTTGACATCTCCAACTGATGAATTTGGGAAACACTTTGAAAAGGAGATTTTCTCTAATGGCAAGGAAGATACTACGACTCCTCCTGATCTGAATGTTCCATTTCAAATTGCAGAGATTGTTCTTGAGCGTGATGCTGATTTTCAACTGAGTGAGGATGAAGAGAAGATGATTCTTCGTTCACCATTCATTGAACAACAAGCTTATAGAATTTATGGTGATTCTGATCTCGTCCTTTCTGCATCAATGAGTGTTCTGGGTGCATGGAAATATCATAAGAATCCGGAATATCTCAAAGCTTATCTAAGTGTTCGTGACAAATTTAAATTGAAGAATGAAGAGAAACTTCACGAGCAGTGAAATTCAGAGATCAAAAGCATTAATAAGGTTTTGAGGATTAATAAGGATGGATTGAAGATGCCAATGTTTCAAGTAACAAGAATGGATGATGAGGATTATCAGTTCTCAGAAGCAGATTTTGATAAACTGAAGATGGACGACATTATTTTCATCTACAATTACTTGATAGATTTGAATGAATCTGCAACAGTTTATCATGCTACTACGATGAAGGCAGTCTACAGATTTATTCTTGACTCGATGAGATGGATGTTCATTCATGATTTTCAGATGGGGATAGAATCTGGATACAAAAAGCTCGGAATCAAACCGCCAAATCAAGTGATTGAAGAGCTAAGATATATGTCCTTACTTGAATTGAGTGACTGTCCATATGGGTTTGCATTTGTCAATTCTCACTATACAAAGGTCTTCATCAGAGTCTCAAATTTCAGAAGATACTCAGACGGAACGTTGATGTATGCCTTCAAATACTTAAGATGGAGACTGATCAATAACTGCTATTCAACTGAAGATAATGAGATTGTCAAATACATTCTCACGAGATTGAAGAGTCATCTCAAAACAAGAGTGAATATACGAAGATATGAGAATCTTAAAGGATTCAAATCTAAAGTTCACTTCAGAGGAACAAAGTTCGTTTAGATGTTTTAAATAGGATTATATTGTAAAGTTCACAGTTAACGCTAAGGGGGAGATTGTTAGGACCCCGAAGTTGTATAGTGTTAATGTGAAATAAGCTTAAATGATGGTTTCTTAGAAGAGGGCTATAAAAGGAACCTAAGTAGTCCTAATTAGATAGCCATTGCATTGTAATTGAGTTCTAGAAGTTGTGGAATGTAAATCTTATTGATTCTCTCTCATACCTAGTCTCCTTCACTCTTACTGAATCTCATTCTAACTTGTCTTTTCTTCTAATCTCAACATGATCTGACCTATCAAACTTCCTCCGACTCCATACCCGGGTCATTCCTTCAACGAAGAAATTTCGGTAACCCTGAAATAAACACTTTAGGAGCACCACCTTTCCATCGATCGATCCACACGCAACTATTTGTCACTGGATTAATCCAGGACGATAATAATACACCACGAGTTAGACAAAACATCAACACATCGTCATAGGGTTTCTCCTCTGAACCAAACAATACGTCTTCCTTGTTCTAGCATAGAAGCTATTCTATACTAGAATCCCGTCAACGGAAAATTATCATCACAAAATTTCCGCAATTCACCACACGACTCACAAAATAGTCACCAAATCCGGGTGAACCTTCCTATCTAGACCGTCCGTTAAGGGTGGTCTCGACATTTCGATGCAATCCTACGGGTCACATCACTAGGGTACACACTCTCGTAACCAAACAACATCCGCGTGTCTCTATGTGAGATAATCAATACCGACACTTCTGCCTCACAATCGTCCGTAAAGTGGAATAATCCACTTGACAATTTCCACGATCACATTTCCCGACAGGGAAAAATACATCAACCACCATGATATCTAACTTGTACTTACTCAATAGTACTATTCGAGTTTCATAGCTTCCTAGATTTACATTATGAGAGCACCCGTAACAATAACTTCATTCTCTCACTCCGAGATCTCAAGCTTCACATTTGGTCTCATACCGCACTTTGGTGCTACACGACCACCTTACATAAGAAGTCTTACGCTTCATTTGATCCCGTCATCACAACTCCACACATAACATTTCAGAATCGTAACTCACAATTGTAACGCACGATCTTGAGTCAACATCAACAACCCGTTACTCTTCCTCGTTAGGAACTCCGAATACCTATCGAGGCTTAGCACGGTACCCTCTGACAATTCACTATACATAATACCACCAGAGCTTCCTCGGGCAGCAGTAAAAACTCCCCCACTTAGGATTCAGCTCCACATTCTTACCGCCAAGATGGTAACATCCTGCGGAATTGTAATTCCAATTCACACATGACCATTCTCATCGTTGGTCATATACTCCCAATCATCATATATTCACTTCAGGCTCTCAGAGCCGACATAAATATTCACTTGAAATGCCGTACATGCGACGACATCGCACCTTCATACCTTAAATCAAATTAACAGTCCTTCATTGTTCGCAAAGTGAACTCAACAAAAAGTCCCACCTACGCCTCTAAGCCTAGGCATATGCCACTCCGCTTAATCAGTCGTGCATTTCGGTCAGGATCACCCGACCTTCCACCCAACAAACCTTTATCAACAATTGCTCACTCTCATGGAGAAGAGTGATCAATCCGACACTGTAATTGCGTCGAGTGCAATATCGACACTTCATAAGAAATATTCACTGCAATGCTCTTAAACTTCGACTTTCGCAACCGTTGAATTACCATCACCCGCCGATCACTATTGTAATCTCCGCTGCTTCCAAGGATATCTCAAGGACACCCTAAGCACAAAGTGATCACACCATCACCGGAGTTGAACATTACACTAGCAGGTATAAGAAGGCACCTGTCACAGTGTCATGCAAACTCCCACCATAACCTATCGGGATTTAGAAACTCGATCTTTGGGTTCCCTACACCCGATATCGCCCATCTCTCCACAATAATGACCCGAAGTCATACCCATCTAACAACCTTACAGTTTATTGTCTTATGAAAATTTTCTAGCGATCACACACTGCCCGCAACTCCACAAGGCCAAACGATATAGCCTAATGAAGCCCTTCATCTAACACTAAGGAGATGCCCGGGAACACCAAGTCTTACACCCTTCCACCTATCGACACAACCACAACTACAGGGGTATTCTGTTAGGAATGTTACTCTATAATCCACAACACACTAACGTGACCATTATCATATGGATCTCACTCCCATGAGTTTAATGACCCGAAGACTCCTCGATTCACAAATTCCAAGATGACTCATAACTAGAATCCTTACTCGATTCTCTAACGACACACTCTACGGAGTGTAATCTAATTCTACAATCATTAGAATTGCTACATCCCATTACGGGATTTAAGTCTTCATCGCACACACACTCACTAATTGTTCATTCTAGTTACGATGAGTAACTACAACGAATGACAATTTCAATAATGCACCCACTACTTAGGGTGACTAAGTACGCGCCGAACTCATGAGTTGGTGTGATGCCCCGTACTAAATCATCATGTACGGACCATCAAAAACGGGATCATTACAAGGTTAAGTACTATATGCGATTTCAAAAAGAGTTTGCATTCGTAATAAAAGTGACGTCATAACCAACGTCGAATGTTTTACATCAAAAGTATGCTTCACTAAGTAGAAGCAATTAACAAATGAATGTGACCCCAATGGTCGTTACAAATCATTGTTTCAAAAGTACTAAAGTTTGAATGCAAAAGTAAGCGTTCATGCAGTGACATCTCTAAAGCAGCGGGTGTCTACAGCAAGACTAGTATAACAGCGGAAACAACCTTAAGCACCTGAGAAAAACATGCTTAAAAACGTCAACACAAAGGTTGGTGAGCTATAGTTTAAGTATAACAGTAATGTAAGGTAGGCCACGAGATTTTAGTGCTACAAAGAGCGTTTCAAACAGTAATCCAAATCAGTATGATAAAGTATATGTTTAACCGTGGGCACTTGGTAACTAACTTAACGTTTATACCCCCTGAAAGTACACTTGGAAAGTACGTATGTTTACGAAGTATTAAACACTCGTTAAATGCTAGCGCGACTAGCCCGAGTGGGGATGTCAAACCCTATGGATCCATATCTAAGATTCGCGTTCACGGTTCAAAAACCAATGATTAAACGTTACCGAGCTAAAGGGAATGTTTATGCCGTTGTATAACCCACACATATATAAGTTTAAGTACTCGTGCCTAGTATGTAAAACATAAAACGCGCATGTATTCTCAGTTCCCAAAATAGTTAAAGTAAAAAGGGAATGCTATAACTCACAATGATAAAGTAGCGGTAAAGTATGGCTCGGGAAATAAGCAAGTGTGTAGGTCCGGGAAGTCCTCAACCTAAGTCAAATAGTACTAAGTCAGTAAATCATCCGAATAGGTTTAAAAGTATGTAAATAAGGTCTTAAAGGTCATCATCATTCATCATCAACAAAAGGCGTAAAGTAAGTTTCATTTATGAAAGTAGTTTAAAACAAAGGCTGATTCGGTTGGTCACCACGGCCTCTACCCTTACTGAAATAAGGTGAGACCAGTGGCCATGGCTCCGTATATGAGTCCTTTAGTTGTGATAAAAATTCCAGAAGTAAACTCGTCTTCGTTTGACCATGGCGATGGTTTAAGTGCGAGTAGGTCAGAATTTTTTGCACAACGTTAAAAGGACATAGTGACGATCGGAGGGCCGTAAATCCTAAACCGTAACTCGGATTAAGACGGGTCCTAAATGAAAAGTTATCTAATCGAACTGAGCTAACTGAAAATCAAGGTTACAGAAGATCAGGTTGTACAGGTAAGACACAGAAACAGTAAAACAGTAGGGTTAGTAGGTTCCGGTGGTTCTTGGTGCTCGATGCTTATCATGGTTCTCATCCTTGATGCATATAGTTTCAAGTGTACAACTCGTTGATGTGTTTGCATCATTTTCACCAAGGTTTGACCATCATAACCCAAGTGTAAGTCTAAGACATGAAGCACAACTCACTTAAGTGTTGCAAGTGTTTTGATGAACCAAAGTTACATCAAAGTCTTAGATTTAACACATACATGAACTATAAAAGTAATATTGAACTACAAACTAGTAAGTAAACTAACAAATCAAGATCTTAAGATGTAGAACATAGTTCTTAGTTAGATCTTGAAGATCCAATACCCAAAAGTCTAGATCTAAAGTTATTAAGTTAAATCTAACACAAGTGTATGAAGTCATAACTAAAGAGTTACACTTCCATGTTCTTGAAATCTTAAAGTTAACTTTTAGTTTCAAGAAGTATGAGATCAAGACTAACTTGTAATACTTGACCATTTAAACCAACAAACATGAAATTAAAGTACATAATATAAAGAAATAAACTAAGTAACCAAGTTAATAAGTTCATGGGTTTCATACTTTAAAGATTCAAGCCTAAGTCTTGATCTTTAAGAAAGTAAACTTTTAAGTTTACAAACATGATTCACAAGTATGATTTTTACAACCATGAACTTACAATCTTTAAGACTTTAAAGGTAGAACATAAACTAGTAAGTTTGTGTTCTTGAGTGTTCTTGTAAATATAAGATAAATGAAGAACAAGCTAGCAAGTTTGATTCTTGATAATTAGTAAGTAATAACAACAAGTAAGTAACTACAACAAAGAACTAGTAATAAACAACAAACAAAGATGATGATGAAGAGTGACTTGGGCTACGGTTTTAATAAAAAAAAAGAAATATGAAGCTTGCTACTTACAAGTATTTGAGAGAAAAAAAAAGAGAAAGAAAGGTAGTAAATGAAGTGTGTGTAAGTATGTGTGAAGTGAATGAAATATGCAAGATAATACTAGTAGAATAAGTTGACAAAATTTGAAAACAAAAACATCCTCCAAGGCACTATGGCCGTTGGTTTCTACAAGGGGAAAGGAGGAGAGAAAAGTCCACAAGGTTACTTCATGTATTTGACTAAAAAGATGGTTAATAAGGGTGTTTACATGGGAAAGGTACAAGTAACTAGATTCTTACAAGTTAATACATCTAGTTTGTTTCTAAAATAATACTTACATGTGTAATGGGCTAATAAGTCCATTAAAGAAGTAGGGTGGGCTTCTTAAGTACATTAACACTAATAAAGGCCCAAGTTCCATTAATTAACAAATTAATTCAACAAAGCCCAAGTAATTAACTAGTAACCATAGTTAATTAAAATGATTAATAAAAATTAATCATGAATGTAAATAATATCTGAAAATATTATTCGTGAAAGTTCGTGTGTCACAAAGACGTTTCGGTCATTTAAAGTCAAGTATGGTAACAAGTAAATGTATATAACAATACATTCGTTTAATCACAAGTATTAATAATAACCATTATTAATTAAAGATGAAAAAGTCGAGGTCGTTACATTACCCACCTGTTAAAGAAAATTTTGTCCCGAAATTTTAAGGAGTGACCAAACAATGGTACCGTATTCGAATAAGAAGGGGTGTATCAAAGTTCCGTGAGACCCGAGGGCTAAGAAGTAAGTTATTTACCCTGAAAGGTATTTCGGGTTATGAAAGTAAGAATGGGTACATGCCATTAATTTAAGTCTCTGGTCCTAAGAGATCGATTTCGTTTCTGCTTAACATGAGTATGTCATCTGAATGTATATCCACAAAAGGAAAAATGGTGTGTTTAGCCTTACAGGCATCTTCAGTAAGCTGGACGCGTGAAATGTATCATGAATGTTTCTAAACTCATCTAAAATATCGTGCACTTATGTCGTAATACAAAGCTGACAGGTAGGACGGAGAACATGGTGATCACAACCATGCGATTTGATGTCTGGATAGTGTTAGCCACGGATTTTACTAACCCCTTGATTTTAGAAGGAGACCATAGGCATAAGGAACACGATATTTAAGAATGTTTCGTTTGAATAAGTGAATTGAAATTTTAGCTAAAAGCGATCAATCGGACTTGCAAGCCATAATTATTCATAGTGTCTTCAGGACGGTCTGAATGAACAATGGGGGATATCACCTAGTTACCATACTGCAGGTGAACCTATCCTTGGATGAAATGAAAAGCACAGTTCCGTAATGTAACTTCATCCTTTCAGTTATATGTTGAAGTTAGGGTTAACGTTAACTAGAGCAACATACAGTTGCAACCAATGAAGGAAGGAATGTGTAGAGTAACCACATCAGTGTCGTAGATATTTTAAGCAGTCCCCTTCCAAGAGGATAGCAAGATTCATAAGTTCTCAAAGTATCTTATATTACATTTCCGAAAGAAAGTCGCACGAAAGGCATGAGAGTGAACTCTTTGAGTGGTTCGTTCTGAATTTATCTGTGTACTTAAGGGGAAGAGCGGATGAGAAGATACGTGAACTCTTGGTCCTAAAGAATGGTTTATTTCGAGTGAAAAGAATCTCCAAAATGATTCTTGTGTCTCAACATATTGATCCATAGAGATGATGTTTACGAGGGTGTTGCGTTTAGCCGTGAAATTTTGAGAGTAGAAACTCACCTAGTTCCTGTCCTACGATGGGGTGACTACTGAGTGTACCCTGGAAAACTGATTTATCGGCCCGCGTTTTTATCATGTCTAACTTTAAAAAGAACCCTTTATGGGTGCAGAGATTCTTCTAACAAATTTTATAAAACCGCCATCCAAAGTGGCTCAAGAGTTTTTAACAAAGATCTTAATAGTAAGTTTTATCTTCTAACAGGGGGCGAGAAAAAGTGTGATCCATACATGGTGTAGTCTAATACGGAAACCTTTAATAAAATCAACTAAGGGAGTGTTGAAAATCAAAACCTTTAAACGCTTGTTGTGACAACGTAAACGGAACGAAATTCCTAGTAAATTTAGAAGTAGGTACAACGTGTACCATTTTGCACAAAACTATTTGACTTAAGTTGAATAACTCGGTAAGGGGGCAGTTTTTAAATAATTTGAAGATATAACTTAGTATCAAAATAAGTAAGTATAAATTTATACATATATCATTTTATAAATCGTTTAAGTGACCGAAAAGTTTTTAGTACTTTCATTGCCTGTAAATCTTATGAGGACTGCACAAATAAACAACGTGTAATAATTTTGATAAACATAGTTTTTCGTATTTCAAAGGTTACGAGTTGAAAAAGATTGAGTGAAAAAGCTTGAAATTCTCGGGTGACCAGTTACTAGGTAATGAAAACTAATGACATAAATGTAGTTTTGGTAATTATCAGGACACAAGTCTTTGGGCCAGAAATATTTACGTGCGAAGCCGTTGCTAAAAGTGGGGTACGAAGGATAAAGCACTAGGATGAGAAGTTAGTTGCTTCTTGAATTTGCAAAGTGCCAAACAGGTTATGACTAGTATTAAAGTAGGAATAATGATGGTATTAATGCCACTAAATGAGAATCCCTTGGAATAAGTCAGGACTTAGAGTTATGTAAGAAAGAGCATTGCTCCAACAGGCGTGGCAAATAAGATCCTTGGGATAACGCAATGATTTTTAAATGGTTTAAGTGTCAGTGGATGCCCAAAGGCTCTGAATGACGTGGTAGAAGTGTCTTCAACACATTCATACATGAATCTCTCGATTTTGACGGTTGTGATGCCTTTATGATGTCTTGGATACGAACAACTCGAAAAGTTTTATATAATAAGCAACGAAAGTTTTATAGAAATTGTTTATGGTGACAATGTAAGAGAAGAAACGAAGTTCTTAGTAAATTTGGGGTTATGTACAACACGTACCATTCAAAGTATAATATCTTTTGAATGAAAGATTTGATTTGTAAAAGTGAAAGTAAAGTTTCATATGTATTTGTCAAGAATAAGTAATCATTTACTTTATTTTATATAACAGGTACGATTTCAAAATTTTGCATGAATGGCAACAAAATAAATTTATTTTTATAAAGCTTTGAGAGGATAGCACAGTAAAATAATGTGTGTAAAATTTTGGCAAACAAAATTTTCATATTTCGGAGGTTACAAGTTGGAAAAGATTGATGAGAATCGAGTAAAAGACTTTTGAAAATTTCGAGTGATATTTGAGGTAATAAAAACCATTGAATTTGGATGTGATTGACAACTATTAGTAGGGCATAAGTTCTTCGACCAAAAATGCTTAAGTGTGGAGCTGTTGCTTATAAGTGAGGTATGAAAGGGAGAGTATGAGGATGGGAGTTAACTACCCATTGATTTTGGAAACTTCAAACTGGTATGACTAATATCGAAGTACGAAGGATGATGTTGTGGTTATCATCGAATAAGGAATCTCTCGGAATAGGTGAGGGTTTAGAGTCGTGTAAGAATTAGTATCAAAATAAGATTCTTGGGTAGCCATCGCTGAAGTGACGGGATAAAATTCCCTTTATGTATCGTTGTGCAAGTTTGTTCATTGTATCGATTTCTTTCGTGGCTAGAAAGTAAGCAGATTTGGTGAGGTGGTCAACAATAACCCAGATAGTGTCCTAACCACCTTACCGTCTTTGGTAGCTTAGTGATGAATTTCTTCCCATTTCCATTGTGGGATTTCGAGTTGTTGTCATGTAACTAATAAGGTTCAGTTTTCGGGCTACAGCTCTTCCCATAATAGTTTCACCATTCTCGCGAGGTATACGAATAAATTTTCCTCATTATAAATAAATTCCGCTTTCATCCTTGAAAGTCAGTTCGTTCCACTATTTCATCAAGTTTCCTAACTTGATGGGTATTAAGTTAATCTTAAAGTTCATCCCCACTATTGCGTCCAATTTCCCAAATTGATGGGTGTTAGGTTAATCCTAAGGTTCATTCCAACCAATCTTATCATACTGTCGTGAAAATCTTATCAATCTTCTCAAATAACATATGCCTGTACGTAGGTAACTAATCCTTTTCAACTACTACATTAAATCTCCTAAGTTTGGTTAATATGAGGTCATCTCCAAATGACCCACCTGTTAATCTTAAAGTTCTACCTTAAATTATTCCTCTATCTCTGCCAGCTTACCATTTGCTGGTCTTATAGAATACTTAACTCTCATGGTTGTTAATGGCTTATTATTCTTAATGCTAAGGTTCTTAGATATAAGGTTTCTATCGTTCTAGTATTAATCAACTTCGAAATAATAAAACGTTGTGACGAAACGTACCCTAACTAGAACCAAGATTTATGCAAGTCTCCATAACGATTGCTTTACCGCAAGTAATTTTAAAGTTTTTCCTATATGAGAACTTTCTCCTTAAATGTCCAGGGTGTCATTATCTATAACAAATTTTCGGGTTATCAGTTCTGCAATCAAAGCCCTTCTTGTATAGTATCTGGGCTACGTGGTTATTCATCCCCTACCTTTAACAGGCTATAATGCGTATGCTCAAACGATCCCTGCCAAAATTTTCCCTGGATCACTCCATATTCCTCATGTAGTAACATTGGAACTTCTGCATGATTTACTTCAATATAATCACGCTGGCCTGGCGTCATTATATTGTACTAAATCGTACGTTCATTCCAATATCACTTCATATGGTCAATGTAACGTGATCACTTCAAGCTCTACTCAATTTCATCTAACGGTGCTTTATCTATGCCATCTCAAAATAAAATCTACATAACTAATCTCATAGTTTCTCGATGTGGGTGCGTAGGTTCCGTAGATCTTGCATTAATGCCTAAATGTCCCGAAGTTTCTTCAAAGGTTCGGATTCAGGTAACGTTGTTAGGTTCCTTCTAAATATTCAATCCAGGTCTCGCGTCGAGTTATACGTGTAGCAAGTAGTGATACGATCTGTCTCGAGGCGACTCCCAAGTCTTTGGGTATGGCTGAGCATCAGTAGAAGACACTATGACCTTGTTAAATGGGATGCCTTCCTGGCTTCTCTAATGTCAAGGAGTGTTAGGGAACTAAGTCCAGAAGTGTCGTTAGATCGTCGAGCAGTGGTAAAGAATGAAAGAGTTAAGTGACGGTCATGAAAGAGTACAGGGTATGTGTCAACTGAACAATCTTCTAGATCGCGTGAAGTAATGTTTCGATCTCTGGAACGGTGGAGCAGTAGTAACAGGTAGATTACACTACTAGTTCTTAGGGTTAGACAAGCGGGAAAGTAGTTCAGGAAAACATCTGAACTGGGAAGGATATGTTCTCTACGTCGGTACAGCGAGAAATAGGCAGGTAGCAAGAGTGAAATCAGACATAGCAACTACAGCAGCCTAGATCGTTTATAGCAGCACGTAGTATGGCAATAGTAATAGTATTATATCGAAGTAACATGTTAAAAGCAGATAATAGCATGCAGTAGCGAGGGTAAGCAAAAGCATACAGCGAGTTTACATAACAGTAAAAGGGGACAGTAGTATGCAGTAAATTCATACAGCAGTAGAAGTAAGTAGTAACATGCAGTAATATATCACAGTATCATGCAGTAGCGAAAACATGTAGCAGCATACGGCATATAGCAGTAAAAGTAGGCAGCAGCATGCAGTAAGTTCAGCGGAAGCAAGTAAACTAGCAAGTTGTAGATTAGTCCTATTAGTGAATCCTACTCGGGTCAGTCTTAGACTCAGTAATGCAACCTAATTCCCTACAACCAATGCTCTGATACCAAATGTGATGCCCCGTACTAAATCATCATGTACGGACCATCAACAACGGGATCATTACTGTAACAGACTGAAACCCGGGCTAGTTGTAAGTTGTCTATTTTTGCCTTTAGGGTTTGTGCTTAGTCTTAAGTGCTTTTTATTTTAATTATTTTATTAGTATTTTAATATAATTGTGTTGTGACCAGTTTGTGACAAGGGTCCCAGAACATGTTTGTTTATTTTAATTGGACCTCGTTGGGGTTACCTAATCGTGAGCGAAAGATATCAGATAACTGGTAAATACCTGTGTGTGATGGGGTATTGTGTTTTAACACAAATATAAGCTAGTGACCAGCTCTTTTCTTGAGGTTTCCTGAACTTTCCTCTCACTCACACATTCACCTAACCTAAACTTCACCATCTTCATCTCAACCCTAAATCATTTGATCTCGAATTAAAGCTTGATTTTGGTGTCAAATCGTTCCTTATGTTGTTGTGATTCTAACAAGGTAAAGTTTATCTGATTTCGTGATCAAATCAGTGTCAAAATGGGTGTTTTAGTCAAGTTTTATGAAAGTGGGTTTTGATGTCCAAATTGGTTCAATTTGTTGTTGTTTGTTCATAAAAGTTGTGGGTTTATGTTTCTAAATGTTTAGTGTAAAAGATGTAACCAGTTTTGAGGTCAAAAACGTGTCCAAAGTTGAGATTTGGTGATTTTGGGTTGAAACCCGTCACTTTGCTGCTGTTGCAGCTGATGAACTACCTTCGGCCGATGGTCGTTGACCATCGACCGATGGTGAGGGACGATCGGCCGGTGGATAGGACCATCGACCGATGGTGTATGATTTCTGACCAGCGGATGTAATTTTGACGATCGACCGATTGGGGGAGACCATCGACCGATGGTGTGTTGAAGATCGGCCGATGGATGGGACCATCGACCGATGGTCTTAGGCAGTGAAATTCTTACTAAGTGTGGAATTCTAGCTGTTATGCTGCCCGTTTGTATTTTAGTGTTCATGATGTAAATTTTGAAAGTGCATAAGTGTTAAGCATGAAAATTTTAGCGGACGCAAATTTTTACTAATTTGCTATAATTCGCTGTCAGTGTGTCTAATCTTGATGGGAACACTATTCTAACTTGGTTTTTGCTGTTCTCAGGAGATAAGGGCAAGGAAGAAGCTCAGAAATAATAACTGAGCAGTTGCTGGTAATTGGTGAGTGGGTCTATCTACGGATAGAGTTTAAGTAGCATATCATGCTACTGTGGTTGACTCTTTTACCATGCATAGTGTAGGAATTGCCATGATAGAATAATATCGTTTGCCTGATGTTGTATGTGAATTATGTGTACACTGTGTGAATGGCACCAGTCGGGCCTAGGGAGACTGGGGACTCGAGACCGTGCCTAGGAGAGGTTAGAGTCCGTATGAGGTCAACCGTGCCTAGGGGAGGTTGGGTCCATAGGCTACTGATTGTAGAGTATAGTGTGAACGATGCACCCCCTGCATCTGGATAACTATACTGTTAATTGAGTAGCAGGGGCTATCGGAAGACTCAGGCCCGATCAGCTGGGAGTCGTGTGCTCGTACAAGCCGCCGATCCTCGTATTGTCTTATTGTATGCTAGTTGATAGTTATCATGTGTTGTTGTTGGTATATAGCTTGTGTGTGACTTAAGCTATATCTGTTAGATAGATTCCATTCACTTAGCGATGCGCTAATCCCCCACATATTCTCCCCTTGCAGGTTTAGGTACTGCTAGTCGGGAAGGGTGTTATTGCAGAAGACATGTTTGACAACCCAACTCTGATGTGGACTTTTGTATAAATAATGTTTTGTGATAACGTAACACCGTTGTGTAAACTTAAACATAATGACGTGACTTATATTGTGTTTTGTTAATAAAGTCTTCCGCTGTGTTTTTTTTAAAAAAAAAAAAATGGTCGGTGTTACAAGTTGGTATCAGAGCATGGTTTGGCAGCAAATACGTGAGCGTACTTTGTTCCCAAACCCTGAGGCAAGTCAGACATGTCTGTGGGAGTGGAGGCTAAGTGAAAATAGGATATACGTGTGTTAGTTGTGATTGAACTAACTGTTATCCACTAAGCTTTTGTGTGAGCTGTTTTGTAGCACAGGTATGGCTGATAGAAACGCAACTGGCCCATCTAACCCCGGAACATTCAGAGCACCAGAAGAGGGTGTTGAGTCTGATGATGATCAGAGTAGTTACATCCTTCAATTAGAAAGTAAGCTAAAAGAGGCTGAGGACAAAATTAATGAGCTTGAATTGGCAAGGCATTCTGGAAATGATGATACACCACCTGGATTCCCAACCGCGCAATCCCAAACGATACCTAATGTGCACCAGAACCAGTTTCAGAATCAAATACCTAACCAATATTATATGCCACCGCAAAACACTTTTACTTACCAAAATCCCATGATGATGAACCCGTACCAAATGCAAATGTTCCAACAACCTTACATGCAACCACCCAAAAGATGTACTTATAAGAACTTCCGTGATTGCAAACCCTCTGAGTTTTCTAGAAGTACTGATCCGACTGTAACTCTCAATTGGTTGCGAGAAATTGAAAGGGTATTTGAAGCGTGCCAGTGTGAACCCGAGCTGAAAGTGACATATGCTAGTCGAATGTTGAAAGGTAGGGCTATGATTTGGTGGGATTCCTTGATTTCCAGTATACCGAAAGAACAAGTGAGTATGATCACTTGGGAGCAGTTTCATGGAAAGGTGTGTGAACAGTACTGTAATCCGTTTGATATGAACCGAATCAAGACTGAGTTTCTTGAAATGAAGATGACACCTCAAATGACGATCGACGAGGTAGTAGAGAAGTATATGGATAAACTAAGGTTTGTACAACAGTGGGTTCCAGACGAAGCGTCTCGTATACAACATTTTGTTAATATCATTTTGCCAGAGTACCGAACTTTTGTTAGAACGGCTACGTCGTTGTCTCAAGCGGTTGTGATGGCTAAGATGGTAGAAAGTGATGTTCAGGCCGCCAGAAATAGAATGTTTGGTAATGTGCTACAACAAGGTGGGCAAGTATCTGGTCAATCAGGATCTAAATTCAAGAAGTCTAGTGGGTTTAAATCGAAGGGTAAAAGTGGTCAGAGTAGTTCTGGATCTGGATCAGGTAAAGGGAATTGGTGTCACACGTGTCGATCTTCTCACAGTGGTCAGTGTTCTGAGGCTACAAGAAGATGCTTAAAGTGTGGTGTGGTTGGGCATGAGTCTTCAGCATGTCCGTATCCGAATAGTGTGTTTTGGAGTTGTTATAAACCAGGGCATCGTGCAGTTAGTTGTCCGTCAAAAAGTGGTAGTTCCGGGGCAGGGTCAGGGGCGCGTTCAGCATCAGCTGGAGGGTCAACTGCCTCGAGTGGGCAGAAGAGGAAGAACCCTCCAACAGCAGAGGCTAGAACTTTTCAGATGTCGGTGGAAAATGCTGTGGCAACCGACGAAGTAATCACCGGTATGTTTCTAATCAACTCAATACCTGCTCGCGTATTGTTTGATTGTGGTGCCAATAGGTGTTTTATGTCCCTAGATTTCTGTGCTAAGTTGAATTTACCAGCTACTATGTTACCCAAGCCGGTTAGTGTAGAAGTAGCTGATGGTAAGACCACACCCGTCACAACCTATGTGACTGGGGTTTGTATAGAGATCGAAGGGAAGTCTTTCCCGGTGACTTGTTTAATGTTACCTATTCCTAGCTTTGATGTAGTATTAGGAATGGATTGGTTGAGCTCGCTTAGGGCTAATATTAAGTGTGATAGGAAAATGATTACCTTTCGTTTGACCGATGGAACCCGTGTTGTGGCCCGAGGGGAGCGGGGCGGGTATAATTTTCTGTTGATAACCATGATGAAAACGAAAAAGTCGATGGCAAAGGGTTGTGAATCATTTCTTGCATATGTAATTGATGCAAAGAAAGAAAAGAAAACAGTGGCCGATATTCCGATAGTATCAGAATTTCCCGAAGTGTTCCCAGATGAGTTACCAGGTCTGCCGCCGGTAAGGGAAGTTGAATATAAGATTGAATTGGTTCCTGGAACAACTCCAGTTGCAAAAGCTCCATACCGATTAGCGCCGTCTGAAATCCGTGAAATGATGTCACAGATTCAAGAACTATTAGATCGTGGGTTTATCCGACCGAGTTCTTCACCATTGGGTGCTCCGGCATTGTTTGTTAAAAAGAAAGATGGGTCAATGTGTATGTGTATTGATTATCGTGAATTGAACAAAAGAACAGTGAAGAATAAGTATCCGTTACCTCGAATAGACGATTTGTTCGACCAGTTACAGGGTGCTTCATTCTTTTCTAAGATAGACTTACGATCCGGATATCATCAGGTTCGTGTTGCTGAATCAGATATACCGAAAACAGCGTTCAGAACAAGGTATGGTCATTATGAATTTCTTGTCATGCCGTTTGGGTTGACGAATGCGCCAGCAATCTTCATGGATCTAATGAATAGAGTGTGTCGCCTGTTCTTAGATAAGTTTTTGATTGTGTTTATAGATGATATACTAGTGTATTCAAAGACCGAAAGTGAACATGCTGAACATCTGAGACAGGTTTTGAACATGTTGAAACGTGAGCAACTATTTGCAAAATTTTCAAAGTGTGAATTTTGGTTACGTGAAGTGCAGTTTTTGGGTCATGTGATTTGTACCGAGGGTATAAAAGTTGATCCGACAAAGATAGAAGCGGTAATGAATTGGAATTCTCCGAGGACTCCGACTGAGATTAAGAGTTTTCTGGGATTGGCTGGTTATTATCGCAGGTTTATCAAAGATTTCTCTAAAATAGCGGGTCCATTGACTAAGTTGACTCGTAAAGATGTAGCCTTTCGATGGACTGATGAACAGGAAAAGGCTTTTCAGATTTTGAAACAGCTACTGTGTCAGGCACCAGTGTTAGCTTTACCAGAAGGTTCAGACAACTTCGTGGTATACTGTGATGCATCATATGCTGGGTTGGGTTGTGTATTAATGCAAAGAGATAAAGTAATCGCCTACGCCTCGCGACAGTTGAAATTTCATGAGAAGAATTATCCAGTGCATGATCTTGAAATGGCTGCAGTAGTGTTTGCTTTGAAACTGTGGAGACATTATTTGTATGGAACTCATTGTGTTATTTGTACAGATCATAAGAGTTTGCAATATATCTTCTCACAGAAAGAATTGAATATGCGTCAGAGACGGTGGCAAGAGTTGATCAAAGATTATGATTGTGAAATTAAATATCATCCGGGTAAGGCAAATGTGGTTGCAGATGCGCTAAGTCGTAAAAAGTCAAGTGAAAATGTGAAATTCCTTCGTTTGAATATAACTTCAGATTTGATTAACAGCTTAAGAACCGTTCAGGCCTGTGCTTTAGAGGACGAACATATTAAATCTGAACAAATGACCAAACGAAAAGTGGACTTAATTAATGACTCACGTGGACTAAAGACCTTAAACAATCGTGTTTGGGTGCCTAAGCTTGGAGATTTGAGGGATTTAATCATGACGGAAGCTCACAAATCCAGACTGACAGTACATCAGGGTAGTAATAAGATGTATCATGATTTGAAAACAGTGTATTGGTGGCCGACAATGAAAACAGATATCGCTCGATATGTCGAAAAGTGTCATATTTGTGCTCAAGTGAAGGCAGAACATCAGAAACCTTATGGTTCGCTACGTCAGTTACAGATTCCAGAGTGGAAATGGGAACATATAACGATGGATTTTGTGACCAAATTACCTCGAACTCAGAAACGACATGATATGATTTGGGTAATAGTGGATCGTCTAACTAAAAGTGCTCATTTTCTTGCTACTCGTGAGACAGCTTCGTTAAGTGAGTTAGCCGATTTGTATGTGAAAGAAATAGTTAGTCGACATGGTGTGCCGTTATCGATCGTTTCAGACAGAGATTCCAGATTTGTGTCGAATTTTTGGAACAGTCTTCAACAAAATTTGGGTACACGTGTGAATTTAAGTACAGCTTATCATCCTCAGACAGATGGTCAGAGTGAAAGAACGATACAGACTTTGGAGGATATGTTAAGGGCTTGTGTGTTAGAATACGGTGGTTCGTGGGATACACATTTACCGTTGGTCGAATTCGCGTATAATAATTCATATCATTCGAGTATAGGAATGCCGCCCTATGAAATGTTGTACGGTCGTCGTTGCAGAACTCCGACTTGTTGGTTAGAAGCCGGGGAGAAGCAGTTTGCAGGTCCCGAAATTGTTCAAATGACAGCCGAAAAAGTTGCAATTGCGAGAGAAAAGTTGAAAGCCGCTAGAGATAGGCAGAAAATGTATGCTGATCCGCGTAGACGTCCGGTAACCTTTAATGTGGGTGAACGAGTGTATCTGAAAGTTTCGCCGTGGAAAGGGGTTATCAGATTCGGTAAACGTGGTAAGTTAGCACCGAGATTTATTGGTCCATTTCTGATCAGTGAAGTGTTGAATGATCAGACTGTGGTGCTAGATCTTCCGCCAGAGTTAGCCGGTATTCATAATATATTTAACGTGTGTTATCTTCGAAAGTGTAAAGTCGATGATGAAACACAACTTCTTCCTTTAGAAGATTTAAGGGTCGATTTGAATAAGAAATTGGTGGAAGAGCCGGTCCGTGTAGTTGACCGAAAGGTGACTAAGTTGAGAAATAAAGAGATACCGATGGTATTGATCGAGTGGAAACACAGTTTGGGTTCTAATCTTACGTGGGAAACGGAAGAGTTGATGAGAAACCGCTATCCTTATTTGTTTGACCAAGACCAGATTCCGAGGACGGAATCTCCTTAAGGGGGGTGGATTTGTAACAGACTGAAACCCGGGCTAGTTGTAAGTTGTCTATTTTTGCCTTTAGGGTTTGTGCTTAGTCTTAAGTGCTTTTTATTTTAATTATTTTATTAGTATTTTAATATAATTGTGTTGTGACCAGTTTGTGACAAGGGTCCCAGAACATGTTTGTTTATTTTAATTGGACCTCGTTGGGGTTACCTAATCGTGAGCGAAAGATATCAGATAACTGGTAAATACCCGTGTGTGATGGGGTATTGTGTTTTAACACAAATATAAGCTAGTGACCAGCTCTTTTCTTGAGGTTTCCTGAACTTTCCTCTCACTCACACATTCACCTAACCTAAACTTCACCATCTTCATCTCAACCCTAAATCATTTGATCTCGAATTAAAGCTTGATTTTGGTGTCAAATCGTTCCTTATGTTGTTGTGATTCTAACAAGGTAAAGTTTATCTGATTTCGTGATCAAATCAGTGTCAAAATGGGTGTTTTAGTCAAGTTTTATGAAAGTGGGTTTTGATGTCCAAATTGGTTCAATTTGTTGTTGTTTGTTCATAAAAGTTGTGGGTTTATGTTTCTAAATGTTTAGTGTAAAAGATGTAACCAGTTTTGAGGTCAAAAACGTGTCCAAAGTTGAGATTTGGTGATTTTGGGTTGAAACCCGTCACTTTGCTGCTGTTGCAGCTGATGAACTACCTTCGGCCGATGGTCGTTGACCATCGACCGATGGTGAGGGACCATCGACCGATGGTGTATGATTTCTGACCAGCGGATGTAATTTTGACGATCGACCGATTGGGGGAGACCATCGACCGATGGTGTGTTGAAGATCGGCCGATGGATGGGACCATCGACCGATGGTCTTAGGCAGTGAAATTCTTACTAAGTGTGGAATTCTAGCCGTTATGCTGCCCGTTTGTATTTTAGTGTTCATGATGTAAATTTTGAAAGTGCATAAATTTTAGCGGACGCAAATTTTTACTAATTTGCTATAATTCGCTGTCAGTGTGTCTAATCTTGATGGGAACACTATTCTAACTTGGTTTTTGCTGTTCTCAGGAGATAAGGGCAAGGAAGAAGCTCAGAAATAATAACTGAGCAGTTGCTGGTAATTGGTGAGTGGGTCTATCTACGGATAGAGTTTAAGTAGCATATCATGCTACTGTGGTTGACTCTTTTACCATGCATAGTGTAGGAATTGCCATGATAGAATAATATCGTTTGCCTGATGTTGTATGTGAATTATGTGTACACTGTGTGAATGGCACCAGTCGGGCCTAGGGAGACTGGGGACTCGAGACCGTGCCTAGGAGAGGTTAGAGTCCGTATGAGGTCAACCGTGCCTAGGGGAGGTTGGGTCCATAGGCTACTGATTGTAGAGTATAGTGTGAACGATGCACCCCCTGCATCTGGATAACTATACTGTTAATTGAGTAGCAGGGGCTATCGGAAGACTCAGGCCCGATCAGCTGGGAGTCGTGTGCTCGTACAAGCCGCCGATCCTCGTATTGTCTTATTGTATGCTAGTTGATAGTTATCATGTGTTGTTGTTGGTATATAGCTTGTGTGTGACTTAAGCTATATCTGTTAGATAGATTCCATTCACTTAGCGGTGCGCTAATCCCCCACATATTCTCCCCTTGCAGGTTTAGGTACTGCTAGTCGGGAAGGGTGTTATTGCAGGAGACATGTTTGACAACCCAACTCTGATGTGGACTTTTGTATAAATAATGTTTTGTGATAACGTAACACCGTTGTGTAAACTTAAACATAATGACGTGACTTATATTGTGTTTGTTAATAAAGTCTTCCGCTGTGTTTTTTTAAAAAAAAAAATGGTCGGTGTTACAAGTTGGTATCAGAGCATGGTTTGGCAGCAAATACGTGAGCGTACTTTGTTCCCAAACCCTGAGGCAAGTCAGACATGTCTGTGGGAGTGGAGGCTAAGTGAAAATAGGATATACGTGTGTTAGTTGTGATTGAACTAACTGTTATCCACTAAGCTTTTGTGTGAGCTGTTTTGTAGCACAGGTATGGCTGATAGAAACGCAACTGGCCCATCTAACCCCGGAACATTCAGAGCACCAGAAGAGGGTGTTGAGTCTGATGATGATCAGAGTAGTTACATCCTTCAATTAGAAAGTAAGCTAAAAGAGGCTGAGGACAAAATTAATGAGCTTGAATTGGCAAGGCATTCTGGAAATGATGATACACCACCTGGATTCCCAACCGCGCAATCCCAAACGATACCTAATGTGCACCAGAACCAGTTTCAGAATCAAATACCTAACCAATATTATATGCCACCGCAAAACACTTTTACTTACCAAAATCCCATGATGATGAACCCGTACCAAATGCAAATGTTCCAACAACCTTACATGCAACCACCCAAAAGATGTACTTATAAGAACTTCCGTGATTGCAAACCCTCTGAGTTTTCTAGAAGTACTGATCCGACTGTAACTCTCAATTGGTTGCGAGAAATTGAAAGGGTATTTGAAGCGTGCCAGTGTGAACCCGAGCTGAAAGTGACATATGCTAGTCGAATGTTGAAAGGTAGGGCTATGATTTGGTGGGATTCCTTGATTTCCAGTATACCGAAAGAACAAGTGAGTATGATCACTTGGGAGCAGTTTCATGGAAAGGTGTGTGAACAGTACTGTAATCCGTTTGATATGAACCGAATCAAGACTGAGTTTCTTGAAATGAAGATGACACCTCAAATGACGATCGACGAGGTAGTAGAGAAGTATATGGATAAACTAAGGTTTGTACAACAGTGGGTTCCAGACGAAGCGTCTCGTATACAACATTTTGTTAATATCATTTTGCCAGAGTACCGAACTTTTGTTAGAACGGCTACGTCGTTGTCTCAAGCGGTTGTGATGGCTAAGATGGTAGAAAGTGATGTTCAGGCCGCCAGAAATAGAATGTTTGGTAATGTACTACAACAAGGTGGGCAAGTATCTGGTCAATCAGGATCTAAATTCAAGAAGTCTAGTGGGTTTAAATCGAAGGGTAAAAGTGGTCAGAGTAGTTCTGGATCTGGATCAGGTAAAGGGAATTGGTGTCACACGTGTCGATCTTCTCACAGTGGTCAGTGTTCTGAGGCTACAAGAAGATGCTTAAAGTGTGGTGTGGTTGGGCATGAGTCTTCAGCATGTCCGTATCCGAATAGTGTGTTTTGGAGTTGTTATAAACCAGGGCATCGTGCAGTTAGTTGTCCGTCAAAAAGTGGTAGTTCCGGGGCAGGGTCAGGGGCGCGTTCAGCATCAGCTGGAGGGTCAACTGCCTCGAGTGGGCAGAAGAGGAAGAACCCTCCAACAGTAGAGGCTAGAGCTTTTCAGATGTCGGTGGAAAATGCTGTGGCAACCGACGAAGTAATCACCGGTATGTTTCTAATCAACTCAATACCTGCTCGCGTATTGTTTGATTGTGGTGCCAATAGGTGTTTTATGTCCCTAGATTTCTGTGCTAAGTTGAATTTACCAGCTACTATGTTACCCAAGCCGGTTAGTGTAGAAGTAGCTGATGGTAAGACCACACCCGTCACAACCTATGTGACTGGGGTTTGTATAGAGATCGAAGGGAAGTCTTTCCCGGTGACTTGTTTAATGTTACCTATTCCTAGCTTTGATGTAGTATTAGGAATGGATTGGTTGAGCTCGCTTAGGGCTAATATTAAGTGTGATAGGAAAATGATTACCTTTCGTTTGACCGATGGAACCCGTGTTGTGGCCCGAGGGGAGCGGGGCGGGTATAATTTTCTGTTGATAACCATGATGAAAGCGAAAAAGTCGATGGCAAAGGGTTGTGAATCATTTCTTGCATATGTAATTGATGCAAAGAAAGAAAAGAAAACAGTGGCCGATATTCCGATAGTATCAGAATTTCCCGAAGTGTTCCCAGATGAGTTACCAGGTCTGCCGCCGGTAAGGGAAGTTGAATATAAGATTGAATTGGTTCCTGGAACAACTCCAGTTGCAAAAGCTCCATACCGATTAGCGCCATCTGAAATCCGTGAAATGATGTCACAGATTCAAGAACTATTAGATCGTGGGTTTATCCGACCGAGTTCTTCACCATTGGGTGCTCCGGCATTGTTTGTTAAAAAGAAAGATGGGTCAATGTGTATGTGTATTGATTATCGTGAATTGAACAAAAGAACAGTGAAGAATAAGTATCCGTTACCTCGAATAGACGATTTGTTCGACCAGTTACAGGGTGCTTCATTCTTTTCTAAGATAGACTTACGATCCGGATATCATCAGGTTCGTGTTGCTGAATCAGATATACCGAAAACAGCGTTCAGAACAAGGTATGGTCATTATGAATTTCTTGTCATGCCGTTTGGGTTGACGAATGCGCCAGCAATCTTCATGGATCTAATGAATAGAGTGTGTCGCCCGTTCTTAGATAAGTTTTTGATTGTGTTTATAGATGATATACTAGTGTATTCAAAGACCGAAAGTGAACATGCTGAACATCTGAGACAGGTTTTGAACATGTTGAAACGTGAGCAACTATTTGCAAAATTTTCAAAGTGTGAATTTTGGTTACGTGAAGTGCAGTTTTTGGGTCATGTGATTTGTACCGAGGGTATAAAAGTTGATCCGACAAAGATAGAAGCGGTAATGAATTGGAATTCTCCGAGGACTCCGACTGAGATTAAGAGTTTTCTGGGATTGGCTGGTTATTATCGTAGGTTTATCAAAGATTTCTCTAAAATAGCGGGTCCATTGACTAAGTTGACTCGTAAAGATGTAGCCTTTCGATGGACTGATGAACAGGAAAAGGCTTTTCAGATTTTGAAACAGCTACTGTGTCAGGCACCAGTGTTAGCTTTACCAGAAGGTTCAGACAACTTCGTGGTATACTGTGATGCATCATATGCTGGGTTGGGTTGTGTATTAATGCAAAGAGATAAAGTAATCGCCTACGCCTCGCGACAGTTGAAATTTCATGAGAAGAATTATCCAGTGCATGATCTTGAAGTGGCTGCAGTAGTGTTTGCTTTGAAACTGTGGAGACATTATTTGTATGGAACTCATTGTGTTATTTGTACAGATCATAAGAGTTTGCAATATATCTTCTCACAGAAAGAATTGAATATGCGTCAGAGACGGTGGCAAGAGTTGATCAAAGATTATGATTGTGAAATTAAATATCATCCGGGTAAGGCAAATGTGGTTGCAGATGCGCTAAGTCGTAAAAAGTCAAGTGAAAATGTGAAATTCCTTCGTTTGAATATAACTTCAGATTTGATTAACAGCTTAAGAACCGTTCAGGCCTGTGCTTTAGAGGACGAACATATTAAATCTGAACAAATGACCAAACAAAAAGTGGACTTAATTAATGACTCACGTGGACTAAAGACCTTAAACAATCGTGTTTGGGTGCCTAAGCTTGGAGATTTGAGGGATTTAATCATGACGGAAGCTCACAAATCCAGACTGACAGTACATCAGGGTAGTAATAAGATGTATCATGATTTGAAAACAGTGTATTGGTGGCCGACAATGAAAACAGATATCGCTCGATATGTCAAAAAGTGTCATATTTGTGCTCAAGTGAAGGCAGAACATCAGAAACCTTATGGTTCACTACGTCAGTTACAGATTCCAAAGTGGAAATGGGAACATATAACGATGGATTTTGTGACCAAATTACCTCGAACTCAGAAACGACATGATATGATTTGGGTAATAGTGGATCGTCTAACTAAAAGTGCTCATTTTCTTGCTACTCGTGAGACAGCTTCGTTAAGTGAGTTAGCCGATTTGTATGTGAAAGAAATAGTTAGTCGACATGGTGTGCCGTTATCGATCATTTCAGACAGAGATTCCAGATTTGTGTCGAATTTTTGGAACAGTCTTCAACAAAATTTGGGTACACGTGTGAATTTAAGTACAGCTTATCATCCTCAGACAGATGGTCAGAGTGAAAGAACGATACAGACTTTGGAGGATATGTTAAGGGCTTGTGTGTTAGAATACGGTGGTTCGTGGGATACACATTTACCGTTGGTCGAATTCGCGTATAATAATTCATATCATTCGAGTATAGGAATGCCGCCCTATGAAATGTTGTACGGTCGTCGTTGCAGAACTCCGACTTGTTGGTTAGAAGCCGGGGAGAAGCAGTTTGCAGGTCCCGAAATTGTTCAAATGACAGCCGAAAAAGTTGCAATTGCGAGAGAAAAGTTGAAAGCCGCTAGAGATAGGCAGAAAATGTATGCTGATCCGCGTAGACGTCCGGTAACCTTTAATGTGGGTGAACGAGTGTATCTGAAAGTTTCGCCGTGGAAAGGGGTTATCAGATTCGGTAAACGTGGTAAGTTAGCACCGAGATTTATTGGTCCATTTCTGATCAGTGAAGTGTTGAATGATCAGACTGTGGTGCTAGATCTTCCGCCAGAGTTAGCCGGTATTCATAATACATTTAACGTGTGTTATCTTCGAAAGTGTAAAGGCGATGATGAAACACAACTTCTTCCTTTAGAAGATTTAAGGGTCGATTTGAATAAGAAATTGGTGGAAGAGCCGGTCCGTGTAGTTGACCGAAAGGTGACTAAGTTGAGAAATAAAGAGATACCGATGGTATTGATCGAGTGGAAACACAGTTTGGGTTCTAATCTTACGTGGGAAACGGAAGAGTTGATGAGAAACCGCTATCCTTATTTGTTTGACCAAGACCAGATTCCGAGGACGGAATCTCCTTAAGGGGGGTGGATTTGTAACAGACTGAAACCCGGGCTAGTTGTAAGTTGTCTATTTTTGCCTTTAGGGTTTGTGCTTAGTCTTAAGTGCTTTTTATTTTAATTATTTTATTAGTATTTTAATATAATTGTGTTGTGACCAGTTTGTGACAAGGGTCCCAGAACATGTTTGTTTATTTTAATTGGACCTCGTTGGGGTTACCTAATCGTGAGCGAAAGATATCAGATAACTGGTAAATACCCGTGTGTGATGGGGTATTGTGTTTTAACACAAATATAAGCTAGTGACCAGCTCTTTTCTTGAGGTTTCCTGAACTTTCCTCTCACTCACACATTCACCTAACCTAAACTTCACCATCTTCATCCCAACCCTAAATCATTTGATCTCGAATTATAGCTTGATTTTGGTGTCAAATCGTTCCTTATGTTGTTGTGATTCTAACAAGGTAAAGTTTATCTGATTTCGTGATCAAATCAGTGTCAAAATGGGTGTTTTAGTCAAGTTTTATGAAAGTGGGTTTTGATGTCCAAATTGGTTCAATTTGTTGTTGTTTGTTCATAAAAGTTGTGGGTTTATGTTTCTAAATGTTTAGTGTAAAAGATGTAACCAGTTTTGAGGTCAAAAACGTGTCCAAAGTTGAGATTTGGTGATTTTGGGTTGAAACCCGTCACTTTGCTGCTGTTGCAGCTGATGAACTACCTTCGGCCGATGGTCGTTGACCATCGACCGATGGTGAGGGACCATCGACCGATGGTGTATGATTTCTGACCAGCGGATGTAATTTTGACGATCGACCGATTGGGGGAGACCATCGACCGATGGTGTGTTGAAGATCGGCCGATGGATGGGACCATCGACCGATGGTCTTAGGCAGTGAAATTCTTACTAAGTGTGGAATTCTAGCCGTTATGCTGCCCGTTTGTATTTTAGTGTTCATGATGTAAATTTTGAAAGTGCATAAATTTTAGCGGACGCAAATTTTTACTAATTTGCTATAATTCGCTGTCAGTGTGTCTAATCTTGATGGGAACACTATTTTAACTTGGTTTTTGCTGTTCTCAGGAGATAAGGGCAAGGAAGAAGCTCAGAAATAATAAGTGAGCAGTTGCTGGTAATTGGTGAGTGGGTCTATCTACGGATAGAGTTTAAGTAGCATATCATGCTACTGTGGTTGACTCTTTTACCATGCATAGTGTAGGAATTGCCATGATAGAATAATATCGTTTGCCTGATGTTGTATGTGAATTATGTGTACACTGTGTGAATGGCACCAGTCGGGCCTAGGGAGACTGGGGACTCGAGACCGTGCCTAGGAGAGGTTAGAGTCCGTATGAGGTCAACCGTGCCTAGGGGAGGTTGGGTCCATAGGCTACTGATTGTGGAGTATAGTGTGAACGATGCACCCCCTGCATCTGGATAACTATACTGTTAATTGAGTAGCAGGGGCTATCGGTAGACTCAGGCCCGATCAGCTGGGAGTCGTGTGCTCGTACAAGCCGCCGATCCTCGTATTGTCTTATTGTATGCTAGTTGATAGTTATCATGTGTTGTTGTTGGTATATAGCTTGTGTGTGACTTAAGCTATATCTGTTATATAGATTCCATTCACTTAGCGGTGCGCTAATCCCCCACATATTCTCCCCTTGCAGGTTTAGGTACTGCTACTCGGGAAGGGTGTTATTGCAGAAGACATGTTTGACAACCCAACTCTGATGTGGACTTTTGTATAAATAATGTTTTGTGATAACGTAACACCGTTGTGTAAACTTAAACATAATGACGTGACTTATATTGTGTTTGTTAATAAAGTCTTCCGCTGTGTTTTTTTAAAAAAAAAATGGTCGGTGTTACAATTACAAAGTTAAGTACTATATGCGATTTCAAAAAGAGTTTGCATTCGTAATAAAAGTGACATCATAACCAACGTCGAATGTTTTACATCAAAAGTATGCTTCACTAAGTAGAAGCAATTAACAAATGAATGTGACCCCAATGGTCGTTACAAATCCTTGTTTCAAAAGTACTAAAGTTTGAATGCAAAAGTAAGTGTTCATGCAGTGACATCTCTAAAGCAGCGGGTGTCTACAGCAAGACTAGTATAACAGCGGAAACAACCTTAAACACCTGAGAAAAACATGCTTAAAAACGTCAACACAAAGGTTGGTGAGCTATAGTTTAAGTATAACAGTAATGTAAGGTAGGCCACGAGATTTTAGTGCTACAAAGAGCGTTTCAAACAGTAATCCAAATCAGTATGATAAAGTATATGTTTAACCGTGGGCACTTGGTAACTAACTTAACGTTTATACCCCCTAAAAGTACACTTGGAAAGTACGTATGTTTACGAAGTATTAAACACTCGTTAAATGCTAGCGCGACTAGCCCGAGTGGGGATGTCAAACCCTATGGATCCATATCTAAGATTCGCGTTCACGGTTCAAAAACCAATGATTAAACGTTACCGAGCTAAAGGGAATGTTTATGCTGTTGTATAACCCACACATATATAAGTTTAAGTACTCGTGCCTAGTATGTAAAACATAAAACGTGCATGTATTCTCAGTTCCCAAAATAGTTAAAGTAAAAATGGAATGCTATAACTCACAATGATAAAGTAGCGGTAAAGTATGGCTCGGGAAATAAGCAAGTGTGTAGGTCCGGGAAGTCCTCAACCTAAGTCAAATAGTACTAACTCAGTAAATCGTCCAAATAGGTTTAAAAGTATGTAAATAAGGTCTTAAAGGTCATCATCATTCATCATCAACAAAAGGCGTAAAGTAAGTTTCGTTTATGAAAGTAGTTTAAAACAAAGGCTGACTTCGGTCAGTCACCACAGCCTCTATCCTTACTGAAATAAGGTGAGACCAGTGGCCATGGCTCCATATATGAGTCCTTTAGTTGTGGTAAAAATTCCAGAAGAAAACTCGTCTTCGTTTGACCGTGGCGACGGTTTATGTGCGAGTAGGTCAGAATTTTCTGCACAACGTTAAAAGGACATAGTGACGATCGGAGGGCCATAAATCCTAAACCGTAACTCAGATTAAGACGAGTCATAAATGAAAAGTTATCTAATCGAACTGAGCTAACTGAAAATCAACGTTACAGAAGCCCAGGTCATATGGGTCAGACACAGAAACAGTAAAACAGTAGGGTCAGTAGGTTCCGGTAGTTCTTGGTGCTCGATGCTTATCATGGTTCTCATCCTTGATGCATATAGCTTCAAGTGTACAACTCGTTGATGTTTTTGCATCATTTTCACCAAGGTTTGACCATCATAACCGAAGTGTAAGTCTAAGACATGAAGCACAACTCACTTAAGTGTTGCAAGTGTTTTGATGAACCAAAGTTACATCAAAGTCTTAGATTTAACACATACATGAACTATAAAAGTAATATTGAACTACAAACTAGAAAGTAAACTAACTAATTAAGATCTTAAGATGTAGAACATAGTTCTTAGTTAGATCTTGAAGATCCAAGACCCAAAAGTCTAGATCTAAAGTTATTAAGTTAAATCTAACACAAGTGTATGAAGTCATAACTAAAGAGTTACACTTCCATGTTCTTGAAATCTTAAAGTTAACTTTTAGTTTCAAGAAGTATGAGATCAAGACTAACTTGTAATACTTGACCATTTAAACCAACAAACATGAAATTAAAGTACATAATATAAAGAAATAAATTAAGTAACCAAGTTAATAAGTTCATGGGTTTCATACTTTAAAGATTCAAGCCTAAGTCTTGATCTTTAAGAAAGTAAACTTTTAAGTTTACAAACATGATTCACAAGTATGATTTTTACAACCATGAACTTACAATCTTTAAGACTTTAAAGGTAGAACATAAACTAATAAGTTTATGTTCTTGAGTGTTCTTGTAAATACAAGATAAATGATGAACAAACTAGCAAGTTTGATTCTTGATAATTAGTAAGTAATAACAACAAGTAAGTAACTACAACAAAGAACTAGTAATAAACAACAAACAAAGATGATGATGAAGAGTGACTTGGGCTACGGTTTTAATAAAAAAAAAGAAATATGAAGCTTGCTACTTACAAGTATTTGAGAGAAAAAGAAAAGAGAGAAAGAAAGGTAGTAAATGAAGTGTGTGTAAGTATGTGTGAAGTGAATGAAATATGCAAGATAATACTAGTAGAATAAGTTGACAAAATTTGAAAACAAAAACATCCTCCAAGGCACTATGGCCGTTGGTTTCTACAAGGGGAAAGGAGGAGAGAAAAGTCCACAAGGTTACTTCATGTATTTGACTAAAAAGATGGTTAATAAGGGTGTTTACATGAGAAAGGTACAAGTAACTAGATTCTTACAAGTTAATCCATCTAGTTTGTTTCTAAAATAATACTTACATGTGTAATGGGCTAATAAGTCCATTAAAGAAGTAGGGTGGGCTTCTTAAGTCCATTAACACTAATAAAGGCCCAATTTCCATTAATTGACAAATTAATCCAACAAAGCCCAAGTAATTAACTAGTAACCATAGTTAATTAAAATGATTAATAAAAATTAATCATGAATGTAAATAATATCTGAAAATATTATTCGTGAAAGTTCGTATGTCACAAAGACGTTTCGGGCATTTGAAGTCAAGTATGGTAACAAGTAAATGTATATAACAATACATTCGTTTAATCACAAGTATTAATAATAACCATTATTAATTAAAGATGAAAAAGTCAGGGTCGTTACAGTTGGCTCACTCACTTAACTAACCGAATCCACCGTATCACTTCCCGACTCGCATTGAACTCGTGTGACAACAAGCACATCACCCGAGACAACTATAACCTATGAATCAATAAAATATTCCTTATTTATCCCGAATCTACCCCAACCATGCCACGTTTCCTCCGTTCAGTACTCGTCATGGCATGCTTGATGTCAAGATACACTTTCATAATAATGGTGATCAGTCACTATTACAAATGTGTACCTTACCATTTTCACATGATCACACAAAGTACTTTACCCGGACTGACGCAACATTCACACAAGATAACACGCTATAACTCCTAGTACCCGAATGACCAAAGTCCTTACCGTGAACTTGATCACTCAAAATCGCCAAACATCCGAATCTCTCCAATAGATTCGTCTCTAGGACACCGCACCAATAGATACCTGTATATTACACCTACATACGATATAATAATAAATGTACACAAGTACACCGCAACAACAAGTCAACCTACAATCTAGGTGACTATCAATGAAACAACGTCCAAGTTCGCCTACTTACATTAGGCACTAGCTATCTAAGGCACTAATTTACACACGAAATATGGACCCACATAATCACACTTTGGACTAACAGAAGTCCTAGTTAGTCACCTACTCTAAGGCACTAACAATCTTAATCTGACCCGTATCCCAACAAGTCCGGCAAATAATGCATAACTATCAATAAGTCTAAGACTAGGCACCTATTCCAAGGTCACCTAATTCCCTTAGACTATGCTCTGATACCACTTGTAATGACCCAGCTTCGTTTTACCAAAAACACGACAATTTTTTTTAAACAGTTCATCTGGACGGCGTCCAATTATCTGGACAGCGTCTAGTTTCAAAAAGCAGGACGGCGTCGAAAGAATTGGGACGGCGTCCAGTTGTTCTAACTTTGAATGTGACAGAAAACCCCAAACCCACGTTATACTGGACGACGTCCAACCAATCTGGACGGCGTCCAGGATACCTGATCAGTCCCAAAACTTATAAAATCTCATTTAACACTTCAAAAAGCTACCAAAATGATTTGTAACAACCCAATCAAGTTTTACATCAACAAAGCGTTAAATACAAGTGTTTACACCACGAATACGGGTTAAGACTCAATAACCCAACCCAATACCAAGAGCATAATCCCGGGGACTACCAAATCCCCCATCCGCGTCCAAATATCCAAAAGCTACCCCATCGAGCCCAAGCGCTCCTAAGCATCTAGTCTAACAACTAGTTAGCTTCATATCACAATACCTGTAAAAAAGGGTAAACAACGAGAGGGGTAAGCATAAAGCTTAGTGAATGCAATAATTATATATATACATATACAATTTACCTACTTGCACCCACTTACGCAACCACGCATAAAATTCCATATATCAATGAATACAAGCTAGCTTTTTAATTAGCATACCGTCGCAAAGTATAACGCTAAAATCTCCGATAATATAAGCTAGCACAACAATAGTGTATAACGCGATTAAATCAATATGCTACACTACAACACATAAAACATTGATGTTCACAACATCCATCAGTATTCAAGGCTAGCCCAACGAATGGTATCGTCAACATCGAACTTATTCCCCATCCTCCTAATTAATGTGGTATCGTCAACATCGAACTTTAAACCCACGTATGAGGTATCGTCAACATCGAACTTAAAACCCTCATCGAATGAATTAATGTGGTATGGCTTCATCAACATCAAACTTGAAATCCATACATGAGGTATCGTCAACATCGAACTTAAACCTTCATCAAAACAAACAATATACCCTAGGATATGGTATCGTCAACATCGAAGTTTAACCCATATCCCACAAGTAAAAAAAACATATACATACATATATAATTGTTCCACTCACCTTGGAATGCCTGCACAAGTCATGTGTAACATGACCTCCGTCCTCAAATCCAAGCAAGTAACCACATATAGCACACATAGGCACAAAATACATATAAATATATATTCTCTAAAAGAGAATCCGACACAATCATCCCTTAGTCGAGGGATCACACCTTGCTCGTCAAAACCCGCCCACTTAACACCTAATGGACTGATATCGGGCAAAAAATCACGTTTTTACCCCCAATATTGAGCCCTAAAAATCATAAAGTTCCAAACTTTATCGCAAAAATAATTGCTTTGTAGGTTAATTTTGTAGATTAAGTAATTACAAAGGCGATGCAAGAAGAATCAAGTAAAACAGAGCTAAAACGAAGAATCTAGAGCGAAAATGGTGAAAGACAAGAAAACAAGTTACGATCCAGGAAATCAGGCTGACCTGGCAAGCCAAATGGCCTGCCAAACAGCCTGCCAAACGGCTTGCCAGGCTCAGAAATGGCCTGCCATACAGTTTCAGCAAACGGGCCAAGCAAACGGCCTGCCTCAGCAAACGGGCTGGCCAAACGGCCTGCCAAACGGCCTGCCAGCCGTTTGCAGGCAAATTTCAAGTCTATTTAAAGGGCTTTGTCCATCTATTTCAACACACACTCAATTTGTAATTCATTTCATATTTTTAAGCTTTTAGTTAGTTTTTAGTAGTAGTTAGCTTAGCTTTTATTTTCCGAAGGATATCCCGGTTAGTCCTTGCGATCTCGGGTAGATTTCTTCGGCCTTTTCAGGTTTTTATCCGAAATGCTTGTCTTTTGTATTAAACATGTGTTCTTACTTTTTATGTTTAATAATGCATTCCGATATTACCATGATAGCTTAATTTGATAGCTTAATTAATCTGTATGTTACCATGATAGAAGTTTGGGTTAGCATAATTATATTAATTTAGTACGATTACTGTTATAATACTAAACTAGGAAGTCTGATAGATTTATATGCTAGCATCTTAAATATTGACCAACCTAGGTTGTGATCAGGACTTGTCCACCTATATGAAATTAGCTACTTCAAAGGATTAAGACCCCTGGTTATACTGTATCTGAAGATTCTATGAACTCGGTATGGCCGGAGTTCCCGAGAGGCATTTAATGCGCTCTTAGCACACGGAACTTAGGAATTGAGACATGAATGACCTAGTATGCCTATTGACTGTTCCGAAGAGACCTCTTAGGAGCTGTTAAGATCTAGTTAGTGCCTTCACTGTGTGACCCAAGCCTATTGCATGTTCTTGTTTGATTGTTGCCTTAGGTCTTAGTCATATCAACTATTTAGGTATTCTTTAGGTTTCTATCTGCTTTACTACCAGTATATTAACTGTAATGTTGTATAATGCTTGAATTGTTATGATCTCATTAGTATGATAAAATGGTTGTTAGTTTTCATTTATGGTTTTGCCAAATTAAACCGACGGACTCCTTTCGTTTGTGATCAGTGTTCAATCAACACGGCACGTTGTTATTCAGTTACCTAAACTGATAACGAGGGTTAGGATTAGAGCTTAACTCACTAACAAACCTAGTGTTTTACTAAGGATAACCTCCGAGGTATTGTTACCTTTCAATTATATGACCAAGCGACATACTTCTCACTGCTCAAAGAGAACTCCGAGAGTTCAAAGACAAGTAGGTCTGTGTAATTGGCTCATCCAACCAGATCTACATCATTCCAAGCATAGTCTTAACATAAGCATAATTACCTTTCCCTAACCCAATACTGATATCTTGGTCAACATTTCCCTGATCTGCATACTCCGGATATCCTTCCACTTTATTTACTTTTCTGCATTTAGGACCTTTAGCTAAAATCAACTGCTATCTTTTATCCAGGTATTTAACTAAAAGACAATTATCCACTTAATCTTCAAATCGTTAATCAGCAAAAAAATACGACACTAGGTTAACTTACACCTTCTACACCTTAGAAAGTAAAAGTAAATTTAGGCCCCGCAAAATATAAATAAACAAAACTACTGCGTGCTACCTTGATCAACCGAATTAGACGTCCTGCTGCCTAAAGACACCGCACGAATAAAACCGTCCATTTCGGCCATATCATAGTAGTAACGAGTTTTCTGGCGCCGCTGTTGAGGATCGAATATTTTGATCGAGAAAGATTTTAAACAGACTAAGTATTGTTTGATGGTATCTAAGAAAGACAATTATACACGGACTTGGTTGTTGGATTTTCCGAACAGTCTCCAATTATATTAGAACCAAAAGGATCCTGCCTCTCCGTAGTCGGCCTGGCCACCTAGATACAAGTAATCTGTGAGAAGTCCTATCAGTTAAGATATCCGATCTGGTTAGCGACCGAATTTCAAGAATAATTGTTTTGTTTTTTTTAAATTATCGATCCTTTTAGTAAACTAATATTTTATAAAAGTTACTTTTAAGTCTTTTTAAACAAAAAATCATAAAAATGGAATAACAAAACACCCTTGCTTCTATGCATAAGTCATGCTTATAAGAAAGAGGAGGACCAGTCACCTTAGGAACCGAAGGAATTCCTGAAATCAGTTCACACATGATTAAACTAGTCAGTATGATCTATAAATTTCAAGGATTACCGACTGACGATCCAAACTTTAACATAAACAAATTTATCAGTCTGGTTGACTCTTTTAAAAAGGAAGCAAACGAGAAAAACCTTTAGAAACTTCATCTTTTCCAATATTCTCTGTCTTCACACGCTTTAGCATGGTTTGATGGTCTTAACCCGAATTCAATACACTCATGGGAAGAATTAACCACTAAATTTTTGAACAAATTTTATCCACCTTCCCTGCAAACCTGTTTAAGAAATGATATCGCTAACTTTTCTCAAAAAGAAAACGAGTCATTGTGTTTAGCATGGAATAGAGTAAAAGTGATGCTTAAAAGATGTCCGAATCACTCGTTAAGTCGGGCAGACATACTTGGCAGACCATTCCTAAATACTGCCAAGGCCGTAATCGATGTTCATGACAAATCATTGAAACTAAGAGTTGGAAGTGAGGAAGTCACATTTAATGTCGATCGACTCATGAGCCACCCCCGCGAAGAAGATATCAATCTCTCTGATTCTTTTCAAGAACTCGTCAACGAATACATGGAAGAGACTATGGCTATATGTAGTCAAGATCAAATTTCTAAGAATCTGTTATTTACACCTCCTAAAGGAAATCTCGACAACCATTCAGCCATAGACCTTAGTCAACACATACCTCCCCTCTCTGAAAGTAACTTTCTTGGCAAGACTATTCAAATAGCACCGTTAGGACAAGGCATTCCTTTACCTCTACTAAGGAGAAGACCGAATGAAGAAACAGATTTCATTCCGGTATATCGGGAACCCAAGTCAAAAGAGGACTGTGAGGAGTTTCCCGAACCAACCTTCTAAACTAAAGAAGACGTTTCTGAAGAGGAATCATTAAGAAGGACGGTTTCCAGAAATGAAGAACAGATAGCATCAGTGCCGCTACTAATGATGAAGAATCAGAATTCCAAGAGAGGTATGACTCGTTAGACAGAGCGGAAATAGCAAGAATGAAGTCATCTATCGAGGAGCCTCCAGAATTGGAATTGAAGAAGTTACCCGACAATCTGGAGTATGCATTCTTAGAAGAAGAGTCGCAACTCCCTGTAATCATCTCGAAAGACCTCACGCCACAAGAGAAGGCAAAATTGATTCAAGTTTTGAAATCACATAAGAAGGCAATTGCTTGGAATATTTTTGACATAAAAGGAATCAGTCCCAATTATTGCACTCATAAGATCTTTATGGAAGACGATTTCAAACCATCAGTTCAGAGGCAAAGAAGGGTCAATCCTATGATTCAAGAAGTCGTCAAGAAAGAAGTAATCAAACTTCTGGACACCGGTCTGATCTATCCTATTTCTGATTCACCATGGGTTTGTCCTGTTCAAGTGGTACCCAAAAAGGGAGGGACAACCGTAATTCAAAATGAGAATAATGAACTTATTCCAACTCGGGAAGTCACCGATTGGAGGGTTTGCATAGACTATCGTAAACTAAACGATGCAAAAAGATCATTTTCCATTACCTTTCATCGATCAAATGTTGGAACGTCTATCAGGAAATGAATTCTACTGTTTCCTTGATGGTTTTTCAGGCTAATTTTAAATCCCCCTCGATCTAAAGGACCAAGAGAAAACAACCTTTACCTGTCCTTATGGAACATTTGCCTATCGACGCATGCCCTTTGGGCTATGCAATGCACCAGCTACATTCCAGCGATGCATGGTAGCAATATTTCACGACATGATTGAACGTTGTATGGAAGTCTTCATGGACGACTTCTCAGTTTTTGGTAGTACCTTTGATTCGTGCCTTTCTAACCTTGACAAGATGCTCACCCGGTGTGAAGAGTCAGATTTAGTTCTGAATTTGGAAAAATGTCACTTCATGGTAAAAGAAGGGATAGTTTTAGGACATAAGATTTCAAAAGCAGGAATAGAAGTTGATAAAGCTAAGATTGAGACCATTACTAAGCTTCCAGAACCTACCACGGTAAGAGCGGTAAGGAGTTTTCTAAGACACGCCGGTTTTTACCGGCGCTTCATTAAGGATTTTTCAAAGGTCACACGACCTCTCACTCATCTCCTAGGAAAGGAAGTCCCGTTTGTCTTCGATGAAGAATGTTGAAAAGCATTCAACTATCTGAAGGAATAGCTAACACATGTGCCTATCATGATTGCTCCTGATTGGAGTCTACCCTTTGAAATCATGTGTGATGCGAGTGACTTCAGAGTTTGATCCGTGCTTGGACAGCGGGTAGATAAGCATTTTCATCCAATATATAAGCAAAACCTTAACCAGAGCTCAAGAGAATTACACTACCACGGAAAAGAAGCTGCTAGCCGTAGTATTCGCCTTCGACAAATTCCATTCCTATCTCATCCTATCCAAAACTACAATTTACACAGATCACTCAGCCCTCAAGTATCTATTCACTAAGAAATACGCGAAACCAAGACTCCTACGATGGATCTTACTCCTACAAGAATTCGATATTGATATTAAAGATAAGAAAGGAGCAGAGAACGTCGCAGCAGATCAACTTAGTCGTTTGGAGAACCCAGCGATGGAACAACTTGCTGAACAAGATATCAGAGACAAATTTTCAGAAGAACAGCTTATGAGTTTAGGACAAACTCACATAGGATCACAATTTACTGACACTCCTTGGTATGCCGACATGGCCAACTACCTAGTTGCCGGAGTAGTACAGAAAGGAATGAGTACCTCCCGAAGAAGGAAGTTCTTCAGGGATGCCAAGTACTACTACTGGGAAGACCCTTACCTGTTTAGAATTTTTCCTGATCAGATAATCAGGAGGTGTGTAGATGAGAAACAAGCAGCAGGGATCCTTCACCAATGTCACCATGGACCAACTGGAGGTCATCATGGAGCAAATTTAACCCCAAGAAAAGTCTACGAATTAGGATTATATTGGCCGTCTATATTCCGAGATGCGCAAGAGCTTGTAAAGCGTTGCGACGCATGCCAAAGGCAAGATATTATCTCTCTGAAGAATGAGATGCCTCGGACTAATATCCAAGCTTGCGAGATCTTCGATATATGGGGATTAGACTTCATGGGCCCATTCCCAAAGTCTAATAGGAAAGAATATGTCCTCGTAGCAGTAGATTACGTCTCCAGATGGGTCGAAGCCCAAGCATTTCCTACTAATGATGCCAAAGTCATCACCAACTTCCTGAAGAGACTCTTCTATAGATTTGGAGCTCCCCGTGCTATAATAAGCGATAGAGGCACACACTTTTGTAACACCCAGTTTATGAAAGTGATGCAACAATACGGAGTTACCCACAAAATGTCTGCTGCCTATCATCTGTAGACTAACGGACAAGCAGAGGTCATGAACAGAGCACTCAAAAGAATCTTAGAACAAACTGTCGGCCATCATGGAAATAAATAGGCCGAGAAACTATATGATGCTCTGTGGGCATTCCGGACTGCTTACAAGAATCCTCTAGGAACTACACCCTACCGCATGATCTATAGAAAAGCCTGTCACCTTCTGCTGGAACTTGCATATAAAGCTCTCTGGGCATTGAAGACCTGCAACCTCGATCCCTCAGTTACCGCAAAACATCGAAAATTGCAAATGAACGAACTCGCCGAATTAAGAGATCAAGCATATGAAACGTCATACATCTACAAGGAACGAACAAATCTTACGCATGATGCAAATTTAATCCCTATTTATTCCCTACAAAGTTCGCCCCTGGAGATAAAGTTCTGCTCTTGAATTCTCGGTTCAAGAAGTTCGCTGTAAAATTTAGGTCAAGATGGAGTGGCCCATACAAAGTTGTACATGATTTTCCACACGGAGCCGTGGAATTGGAAGGACCTACTAGTAACTTCAAAGTCAACGGCCACCGGTTGAAAGCTAAAAGGCCACGATAAGGAGGAGCACCTCTTCTCCTTTGATCCATTCTGAAGATATGAAAAGGAAAAGTCGAGCTGTAATGACTTGATAAACAAAGCGCTCTTGGGAGGCACCCCTTGCTTATCCTTTTTATTACTTATTATTTTCTTTTCAATTATTTTTAGTCTTAAGATATTATCTCTGTGTACTAACAACTAAGCGTCGTACTTTCGCTTAGTACTTACAAGATTGTTGAATGTGTTCAGGCAAAAATGCCAAGTTCAGGAGCTTCAGTTTACATCCCAGTTCGCAGGAGGAGGACTCCTAGAGTTTACTCATCCGGAAGCAGTGCTGATCAGAACAGGCCATCAACAGGGCAATTAGGCCCAAGGCGATTGATATTGGAGAGATTTGAGGAGGATATTGGCACAGCACCGCCATCGCCTCCTGTTCGACGATCTAGACGTTTAGCCAGGAGACCAGCCAAGCACACACAGTTTCCAGAGATGCATGAGCCAAAGACAATGATACACTACGGAGCCACTTTAAGTGACCCTGATGTTGCATGGGCACTACTCAGAGACTAGTAGAGGCTCTACCGACATCTTAGAGCATACCTCCAGCGCGAGGGGATGTCGCGCAGTACTCTGAGCCCGTCTTCATTTAGGCTAATGTGTCGTATTCAGCCGACACGACAAGCTACGCCCAGGCGTTCCACACTGGCCTCAGTTCACTCAGTTGCCTCAGCTGCCAGACCTGCACATGCTACTCCTATTCCCATCACGCCACCTGCTCCAGTCACCAGGCCAGTTCCAGTCACTGAGCTACCTGAGGGTTGTCACCTTGTCACTATTCCCATATCAGTTGAGCCACCAACGGCCCAGGCATTTGAGATCACCGGGAGCATACCTGACGAGGAGCCTTTCCCGAGCCTATCCCACCTGGAGTTTCCGTCAGACCTATGTCTGGATTCACTACTAGGCCCTGAGTTGGATATAGGGCGACCTCTCGAGTACTTGCCAAGACTAGAGGATGATGATGAGATTTTTAGATACTTCGTAGAGCCGACTCAGCACATTGACCAGGATAGTATCCCATAGACTACTTTATTCTACTTTATTTTACTTTAGTTTTATCTTTGATGCATTGTACTAAAAAGTTATATATATAGTGGAAATGCTGCCTTTCTCTTTTTGTTCTTCATGCAGAAATATTATCAAAAGATACCGGTCCCTAGGAGATTGATCGTAGGAAGGCCCAGCACTAGGAAAGTAACAAGGCCATAGGGAAGTAATCCTTCCTCAAACCTATTTCAATTATAACGCACTAAAGTTACTAAGTGTGGGGTAACCCCCGCAACTAACTTAGAATTTTAGAAGTCAATGTCCTTAATTTATAAAGTATTAACATATTCTTTCTAGAAAACATTAGGGACAATGTTCTTCTAAGTGTGGGGTAATGGTTTTAAAGGTCGAAGTTTTAAAGGTCAAGTAACCAAAACGCTAAGTTTTGAAAAATTCTTTTGTCCAAAATTAATTAAACAATGGATATTGGGTAATTTTGAAAAATTCTTACCTTGTTTTTACCCAAAAGATCTAATAAAATTTCTAGAAATTGGTTTCGGAACATTTATTAGAACGGAACTATTAAGCTTAAACTTATGTTTTGTGTCAAAAGATTTCTTTTAAAAAAATATGTAAAAGGCTACGCATGATGAAGCACGACCCCTACTCCCCAAAAGGTAAGGAATTTTGGACCCAAAATATCTGTATGACCCATCAAATCTACAGTACTTTGTTATTTCCTTTGATGAGCGTGCTGGTGTACGGTTCAAGTTAGAACTTGGTTCAGACATACGTTTCAAGACCAATGGTTAGTGAGCGCCATACGTGGTGCAGGTGCGATACTCTTTTCGAAATCATTCTGAATAGAGAAGACAAAAAGCCATCTGTTTCCGTTTCCACTCCACACAATTTAAACCGACCAACTTGCATAAAGAGTTGATGAATCAGAAATATTCACCCCAAATTCACTTCCAAAATACACCATTTACCATTCACTCCCCTTTCCATTCATCAAAAGATCCAGAGATTAATAAAGAGATAGATCGATCAAATTCGCTTCAAAAGCACTTATTGAAAGATCCCGAACCCCTGATTGTTTTTGATAGGTCAAAGACCTATTTTCAGTGGATTATCACTTCCTCTCTGGGCACCAGGAACAAAAGACAAAAGTTATGAAGAAAGGGTATTCCGAAAAAAAAAATTGATAATTTTGAAAGAGCAAAGTCTCTATGAATAAGGCAAAGAAAAACCCGAGAAGATGCCCTGAAGAAGAAAGCTGGAAGAGCAAAAGAAAATTCTAGACAAAGTCTTAGCAAAATCTGCCTCTTTCGAAGAAAACTTTTACGAAATTCTAGGCCATTCTCTATCCAAAATGGATACTCTGAAGAATCAAAATCTATCAATTCTCTCAAAAGTCAAAAGATCTGGATAACTTTCACCCATCCATAAAATTTCCAAACCCTATAACCCGTCTTCCTCTTGAAAGAATGCCTAGGAAGAAGATCAGTGTCGTCCTTACTTAACCGGTGGAGATATCGATGTTTTACCAAGCCTATGATAAGAACTGATACGACTGGCTTTTGAGCAACAATACGGCTAGAATAGGACACCCTAAACACTTGAGTGATACGAGTGATCCCCTAGTAAGGAGCCTGGTCATGTATACTCTACATCTGAGAGTTGGAAAGTACGCCTTTTTCACTATGGACGCAATTGAAATCTAGCGACCAAACCATCGAAGCTCGAAACTTTTTCTAATACTTTTGAAAGATGTGCTGACTTCTGATGAAGGCATAATAAAAAGAACTACGGGTGGGGCAAGGGAGAATCGATTAGAAAGATCCTTATATTCCCACTTTTTGCTTGAGAACAAGCAAAGCTAAGTGTGGGGTATTTAATATCGGGCAAAAACTCACGTTTTTACTCCCAATATTGAGCCCTAAAAACCATAAAGTTCCAAACTTTATCGCAAAAATAATCGCTTTATCGGTTGATTTTGTAGATTAAGTAATTACAAAGGCGATGCAAGAATAATCAAGTAAAACGGAGCTAAAACGAAGAATCTAGAGCGAAAACGGTGAAAGACAAGAAAACAAGTTACGATCCAGGAAATCAGGCTGACCTGGCAAGCCAAACGGCTTGCCAGGCTCAGAAACGGCCTGCCATATGGGTTCAGCAAATGGCCTGCCTCAACAAACGGGCTGGCCAAACGGCCTGCCAAACGGGTTGCCAAACGGCCTGCCAGCCGTTTGCAGGCAAATTTCAAGTCTATTTAAAGGGCTTTCTCCATCCATTTCAACACATACTCAATTTGTAATTCATTTCATATTTTCAAGCTTTTAGTTAGCTTTTAGTTAGTTTTTAGTAGTAGCTAGCTTAGCTTTTATTTTCCGGAGGATATCCCGGCGAGTCCCTGCGATCCCGGGCAGATTTCTTCGGCCTTTTCAGGTTTTTATCAGAAACGCTTGTCTTTTGTATTAAACATGTGTTCTTACTTTTTATGTTTAATAATGCGTTCCGATATTACCATGATAGCTTAATTAATCTGTATGTTGCCATGATAGAAGTTTGGGTTAGTGTAATTATGTTAATTTAGTACGATTACTATTATAATACTGAACTAGGAAGTCTGATAGATTTGTATGCTAGCATCTTAAGGATTGACCAACCTAGGCTATGATCAGGACTTGTCCACCTATATGAAATTAGCTACTTCATAGGATTAAGACCCCTGGTTATACTTTATCTGAAGATTCTATGAACTCGGTATGGCCGGAGTTCCCGAGAGGCATTTAATGCGCTCTTAGGACACGGAATTTAGGAATTGAGACATGAATGACCTAGTATGCCTATTGACTGTTCCGGAGAGACCTCTTAGGAGCTGTTAAGATCTAGTTAGTGCCTTCACTATGTGACCCAAACCTATTGCATGTCCTTATTTGATTGTTACCTTAGGTCTTAGTCATATCAACTGTTTAGGTATTCATTAGGTTTCTATCTGCTTTACTACCAGTATATTAACTGTGATGCTGTATAATGCTTGAATTGTTATGATCTCATTAGTATGATGGAATGGTAGTTAATTTTCATTTAAAGTTTTGCCAACTTAAACTGGCGGACTCCTTCCGTTTGTGATCAATGTTCAATCAACACGGCACGTTATTATTCAGTTACCTAAACTGATAACGAGGGTTAAGATTAGAGCTTAACTCACTAACAAACCTAGTGCTTTACTAAGGATAACCTCCGAGGTATTGTTACCTTTCAATTATACGACCAAGTGACATACTTCTCATTGCTCAAAGAGAACTCCGAGAGTTCAGAGACAAGTAGGTCTGTGTAATTGGCTCATCCAACCAGATCTACATCATTCCAAGCATAGTCTTAACATAAGCATAATTACCTTTCCCTAACCCAATACTGATATCTTGGTCAACATTTCCCTGATCTGCATACTCCGGAAATCCTTCCACTTTATTTACTTTTCTGCATTTAGGACCTTTAGCTAAAATCAACTACTATCTTTTATCCAGGTATTTAACTAAAAGAAAATTATCCACTTGATCTTCAATTCGTTAATCAGCCAAAAAATACGACACTAGGTTAACTTACACCTTCTACACCTTAGAAAGTAAAAGTAAATTTAGGCCCCGCAAAATATAAATAAACAAAACCACTGCGTGCTACCTTGATCAACTGAATTAGACGTCCTGTGGCCTAACGACACCGCACGAATAAAACCGTCCGTTTCGGCCATATCATGGACACAATTCAATTACCACTTCGGGTGGTAAATCAAATCAATACTACAAAGTACAATTTAATTCAAATTATACTTGATACCAATTAGACCAATCTAGGTCTTAACACTAAATTACTACTTAAGTAGTAATCATTTCAAACGTCAATTACACCAAAACCCCAACACGTGCAACATTGACCCATATTGTTTTTGACCACGTTTGACTTATGTTAAAATATCATTTTAACCCAAAATTACTTCTCGCGAGTAATTACACCTAAAAACAACATTTAACACTTAACAAAAGCGTTTAACATCCATTTAATCCAAACTAGTGTCATCATCAATTTTTTTCCCAATTCAAAGTCAACCCGTTTTGACATAAGTTCAAAAACGCCCAAACTAACCAATAATCACTAACACAAGTGAAAATGGCCCTAATACACTAATTAAATCAAATCACAAGTGTTAAACACTTATCTTACCTAATTTGACACATAAACTCTAATTTTGACCCATTTCAAAATTAGTCAATCAAATACACTCAAAAGTGTTTCAATACTTCCATAATCACTAAACTAAGTGATTACACCCAAAATCAAAGCCTAATCATGGCCAAAACGTCAACCAACCAAAAACCCGCCAAGTATAAAAAAATAACTAGTCACAATAAACACACTTCGTCATATAAACGGGTTTCACAACTAAACAAGCTCAAACCCTAACTTGAATATCAAATCAACAAAATGAAATTCGGAGTTGAGACTTACCAACACTACCACAACGTAGCCGTGAACGAGGTGAACAACTTTAACTCTCGCGACTTGACCCGATTCACTCTTCTTCTTCTTCCTCAAACCTAGCTCTCTATCTCTCTAAAATGGGTTCCTTTCTCTCTAGGGATGGATGAGAGTGTTTGAGAAGGTGAAAATGGGGATAAGAATGAGATTGGATCAGTTTTAATGGCTCAACCAACCCCCAAGTGAAAAGACTCAAATACCCTCTTTTAAAAACTTTAAAATTTCACAGCTGGCCCGTCAAGCATTTGGACGGCGTCCAAAATGGCTGGACGGTGTCCCAATGAACTGAGACAGAAACTAGAACTTGTTTTGGTCGTAACTTTCAAACCGTAGCTCCGTTTTTGATGAATCAAATAACGTTGGAAACGTAATGATGTGTACTATCCAATGGTAAGGTTTTAGAACATTAACTCAAACTTTATTTGGGATCCAAATATACGCTTACATGCCTCGTATTTCGAATGACGTTTAAAATAACGCTAACTGAAAAACGGGGTGTTACAAATGAGCTAGCAAAACATCAAGTTTCCAAAAAAATTCACTAATTTCTAACCTAAAACCTAATTTAACGAATCGAGAGCTAAAAACTATCCAAAGTGCCTCAATCGAACCTAAAAACTAACACATATCAATCACATTATCTAACTAAACATAAAGGAATTCAAAATTGGGCATAAAACACAATTTTTCTCAAAAGTCAAAAATTTGACTCCGAGTAAAAACTCGAATGTTAACCGTGAAAGAGTACCTTTTACGCCAAATTGATGATGAAACGTGTTTAGAAGGTATGAGAGAACCGGATTTGAGCTTTGAATTGTTAAAAATGGTCAAGATTTGAGATTGGTGGTGGTGGTGGGATGCGTCGGCCGAGAGCATAGAAGGAGGAAGAAGAAAAGAAAAGAGAAAGAAGAAAAGGAATGGAGGAAAAGAAAAGAAGAAGAAAAGATGGGCCCGTGCCGCTCACGGGCTTATTTCCCCGGTCCGACTCGCGAATTTTTAACTTTTTAAAATTTTAAAAATTTTCACTAGATTAATAAAATTTAAAAATTGCTTCGGATCTTAATCCGGTGTTATTTTTATTAATTTAACTAATATTTAAAGAAAAAGACAAATGGACGGAATAAAAAAATAAAATATTTATTTTATTAGTAACTCAAATTACACAGGTTCCACAACTAAGTTCCAGAAATGACGGGAAAAGAAAGATAAATTTAAAGCTTCTTTGACCATCCAGAGTAAATCAGCGGAGTGTACTGAAATATTTCTAAATCACTTAGCATTTTACGCTCACGCTTTTGTAAATCTCCGATGTCGTCCATAAGTTTAACCAAAGCCCTTCTAACTTTTTTAATGTTTGAAATTCCATCTCTAGGTCCGGTATCTCGATAATTTAGCTCGAAAAGAAGTTTTGACACTGTGTCTTGAAATAACAGATCTTCCGCGCAGTCAGGATCACCGATAGTAATTTTAAAGTTTTTAGAGATTTCCCGAATGATCTTTTTTTGCGGGGTTGTAATGAAAATTTTGACATAGTGAGGATCTGTACGAGTTCAGAATAAATTTCCTTTCTTTTTGCGAAGAAATTCTGATGTATTCTTTCCTCGGTTGAATCCGGAAAAACTTCAATTAATCTTTTGATGAGAAATGAGGCTGGATCGAAGTAGAAGAAATCTCGATCTCCATATTTTGAAATAGGGTTAGGTTTTTTACTTTCAATCCAAAATTCCAATTCAGAAATCATTGCGGCGACATAACGGTTGATATGAATTTGAGAAAATTCCTTATCACTGATGTGAGGGAGAAAACTGACAAATGACTCTAAATCGAATTTGAAATCAATTTCTGCATCCTGATACTTGATAAAAATATCATCCCCACATTCTTTTAACAGTTTGTGAAAAGAACGAACTTGAGAACACGGCTCTTTTAACAGATTTATTTGAAATGTTGAGAACGAAAAGTCTGAGGAATAGAGGTGCGTAATGAATTCTCTATAGACGTCTAACCTTCTGCTAGGATTTAACAGATTTCTAGTAAATGGAGCTTTTGACTTATCAATGTGTCGTTTCTCTTTTGGATTATATTCAAACAAGTCTGGATATTTGAAAATAGTTGGATATTCTTCCCGTATTTCATCTTCCATAATAAGGAGTTCATTAAGGCTGAGTCACCCTTTTGGATCGTGAAGAGAGTCGAATCCTGGTTCTTTTGAGTAAAACTTATCCAAAAGCAATGAAATCTCTAAGTCGGATGAAGTTATCCGGCTTCTTGGACCACAAGGATCAAGAATTAACTCTTGATGAGATTCATCAGGGTTTAGATTTGTTTTGGTTTTATAAAGAAAAACTTCTCCGGTTTTCGAAATTGTGGGAGAGCAACTGCCTTTCACACTTTCTTCGTAATCGGTTAAGTTTGAACTGAAATCTACATAAATTAATACCATAATTAATATTTTGTTATTATAGTTTTGAAAAAGGTTTATTATAATGGAGACTTTAAATCCTATACCGAAAAACTCTCTGTTTGTTAAGCATGTGTGTTTCTCATCAATTTATCTTTGAAACAAGTTGCCAGGCCGACAACGAAGAGGCAGGATCCTTTTGGTTCCAATATAATTGGAGACTGTTCGAAAAATCCAACAACCAAGTCCATGTATAATTGTATTTCTTAGACACCACTCAAGAATCTCGGATATTTTGACAGAATCAACGGTTACCTTAACAGACAGAAAATTCGATCCCCGGTAGCGACGCCAAAAACTTACTTCTTACTTATGATATGGCCAAAATGGATGGTTTTATTTGTGTGGTGTCGCTAGGTCACAACACATCAGATTTGACTACCAAAAGGAAGTAATGGTTTTATTATTTGTATTTAGCTGGGGTTTCCTAGCTATAACTCACCTACTTGTCTTTCTTGTAACGAGTAAGTGGTAAATATAACTCAGGTTCGTATTTTTGTCTGTTTGCTCAGTAATGTGGGACAAAAGTGCCTATATAGTTAACCCTAGTGACAAGTGGTGATAGATTAAGATTAACTACTAATGTATTAATATAACTATAAGGATAAAGATAGATAGGTATGCAGAATAGAGTTCTGATGGGGAATTATCACAAGAGTTTAACTTCCTAGAATGAACACTAAACCTCAATCAATTGAACTTTAATCCTAACTAATTTGTCACTAAGAGTCAGGCCTTGAAGATTCTGGCTAAGACGGATATCCCTACTCCCAACGTTAACCTAGAGGGTTTAAACGACCTTATGGATAGAATCCTAGGTACATGAATAAAGTGGTATATCCCTAAAGGAAAGTCTCATCTTTTCTTAATCCTAGTTGGTTTAACTGAAGCAATATTCTACCACTTAATACTAAGCTATGCCTTAACATTAACAGATGTGCAATCTTAGATATTTTAAGGTACTGCCAGTTGGATTAGAGGTTTCCCCTTTGCGATCACTTACTCAACCCCGGATCATCTTACAACATCTCAAGAACGTTGCTTATGACGCGAATCATGCTTCTAAGCAGACCAGTATTCACTGAACTCTATATTGTCTACTCTAATCACAACCTAAATGGGCAGCTCTTCTTTGACGACTAAATGATTATTCGTACGTAGGTACTATATCCCTATTGTGACGTTAAGCACACATAACTACTTACCTGTATCCTAGGGTTGATCAGGTCCTAATACTAGGTTATAGCCACGTGAATAAGCGAAAAGGGTAATCCGTAAATTAAACTTCTAAACCGTCAAGGTTTCAGCATAACAGTAGCATAAGTTTCAGATAAAGTATTCAACATATAATAAACATTTGTGAAGGATAGATAAGCATGCACGATGAAAGCAACTTAAGATAACTTTATTAAATTAAGGAAAGCGTTTACCGTTTACAAACAAGATCCGGACCATTACAAGTGCTGACATCCTCTAGACCGCTCCTATTACAATCTTCAGCGTTCGCATCCAGGTACTTAATTTCCCGCTCGGAGGTGAGAAGGCCTTGAAAGCTCTAGTGAGATAAAGTGTATTGTAGTGAGAGAGTGAAGAGAGGTGTGTTGAAATTGGATGATAAAAAGCCTTTAAATAGACTTGAAATTTCCCTGCCGTTTACAGGGGCCGTTTGCCAGATCAAGCCGTTTGCAAGGGCCGTTTGCTGAGGGCGTGTGGCAGGCCATTTGTGAGCCAGGAAAGCCGTTTGGCAGGCCGTTTGGCTTGCCTGGTTAGCTGATTTCAATGGGTCGTAACTTGATTTCTTGTCTTTCGCCGTTTTCGCTCTAGAATCTTCATTTTAGCTCCGATTCTCTTGATTCTTTTTGCATTGTCTTCGTAATTACTTTACCTACAATTTTAACCAAAAAATCGATTATTTTGCAGAAAAGTTTTGAACTTTATGCTTTTGGGACTCAATATCGGGGGTAAAAACGAGACTTTTTAGCCGATATCAGTGATGCTAAACCAGCATGTACTTCATGGGTTAAAATTACAAAAACCCGGTGGTTTCATTGTTGCGCAGTATGTTGAGAATGCCAAAAGAGTGAGGGCATTGAAAATTGAAGTGGCTGATCTTAAGAAGCAGATGGCTAAAGATGCTGAGCTTTTTAGAATAAAAGAAGAGGAAATGAAGAAGGTGGAAGGGTTAAGTTTTGAGCTGAGGACTGAGAAGGATGATTGGTGAAGGAAGTTGAAAATTTAAAGTTTGAAAATGCTGAGGTTAAGAGGGCAGCTGAGGTGGCTAAGTTTGAAGCTGATGAGAAGATTGCTGATGTTGAGGGGAAAACTGTTGATGCTGAGAGAAAGTATTTGAAGTTGAAGAGTGGGTTGCCAGGTTTGGTGCACAAGGTGCTTGATTCTGAAATAGTTGGTAAGCCTTTCAACGAGTACCTTCTAGCTGCAACCAAAAAAACGTATGAATGAGGCAGCTACTGATGTCTTAAAGCAGCTTCCCAATGTTCCTACTCCTCTTTCGTCTAGAATTATGAAATATACCAACCCCAATGTGTTTTCAAAGTATGAAGCTACAAAGGCTGTGGTGAAAGACTTGAAGGTTGATGCCCTTGCAGCAGTGTGTGAAGATGAAGATTCGACAGTTGAAGACATCTTAGATATTCAATTGTGAAGATATTGTGTATTTGTGAAAAAAAATTTGTGATGGGTCTGTAATAATCTTCTAACATTTATCCTTGATGCTTTATATAACTTCTGTTTTCTGTAACCTTATATCTGTTTATTGATCTGTGTATATATATGATGTGATATCTATTTTCAGGGTGCATATATTACTGAATAATGATATTTGTCAAAATGTGACGCTTATGAGTCATATATGATTTCCATTTGTGATATGACTCATGATCCGTGTAGCATTATTGCTACATTTCCACTTGCTATGCCCTTGTATGTATGTTATAATAATTATCTGCAGGTAATTGTTGAACATCCATGATTACTATTAAATAATAATGTTATGACTTGCAATTGATAAAATATATTTTAGGCATGCTTTTCCATTTACTGTAACGTCATCCTTTACCCGTGTGCTGTATAGCGTGATGCAACTGCTATTGCTACTCTCTTTACTCAACATTGCTGAGTATCAAGATAACCAATTTTTGAATTGTAACTATACACCTCTTAGAAATGTCACATGTATTGCCTTGAGCATACTATGTATGTATTGCTGCTTATTTTTATGTTAAAATTATCTGTTGAAGCATAAAAGTTCATAAATGAATTGACTGAAAACTTGTAATAATCTGTTGCTTCTGATAAATCATGATATTATGCTTTATATGTAATGCGCTATCTGCCAAGCGACTTATGTTGAATTCTGTTGCTAAAGCATGAAAGCTTAGGTAATTATATTAAGAATTAATTAATTTTTCAAAACTTTATTGCTATGCGTTATACGCCATGCGCTATCCGCTGAGCGGCTTACGTAAGAGCTTTGAATATATCTGGCAAAGCTATAAAAAATGGATTTATGCATATGTGATAAACCATTATATATGTCATGACATTTGATAGATGATTCATTTTGCTTCGGTGTTCCTAGTGAAGTCTATCCTTACACTAGCCGATCCCTTGCATCTTATTTTTGTCGACACAAGAGCCTCTACCAACGGGCGCATAAAAATGCCTAACCCTTCTGAGGGCAGGATAAATGAATGTAATGCTTTACATTCGTCACAGGCAGCACTTTGTTTAAGCAAATATAAAATTTCATTGATAATTTTGTCGCATTACAAAACTATGTATTGTATTCTCTTATAGATAGAGTGATCAAGTCTATCTTAGAAAATTACTACATGTTTGTATGAATGCTTATTGGAAAAAGATAAAATAACAGTAAGCATGCTTTGCTATTATCTTTATATGTGAGATGCTGTATGTCTTCCGTATAGCAATCATGCATTATACTTAGTACATCATCCGTTTTCCAATACAGAAATATCCATTGATGTCATCACGTCCAAACAGTTTCTCGTGATATTTTCCTTCATCATAAAGCATTGTTCGTTTACTTTTTGGGCTTTCATACTCTGAATGGATCACTGCAACGCCATTTGGTGTAGGAAAATGTAATTCGGCCTGCGGGGTAGAAGAAATTGCACCAATTTGTCTTAATGATCATCGACCAAGCAATGCATTAAACTTTACCGTAAATTCAACAACCTCTGTTCTTACTACTGGATAAGCACCTAACATAACATCCATTCTTATTGTACCAATTGCCTTCATCGATGAACCAGTTATCCTAATAATTTCCATTGCCGTGCCACGCAACTATCGCTGAACGCTAGGTAAAAATGTGCAAAAACAATGTGATTATAAAAGATCCACGTCACTTCTTGTATCTGTATAAATCTTTGTGATAAACTTGTTTGATATAATAGCAGATACAATAACAGGGTCTTCAGACAATTTCCACTTTGGAATAGTATGGAAAATGATTGGAGCATACATCCAATTATCCATCGGATACTCATCACACTGTCTACTACTTTCACTGAGAGTGCTCCAAATGAACATATATTTAGGCATAATATCCTTCCAATATGTAAAGCTTTTAGTTGTAATTGTTCTATTTTTATGTAATATTCGTTTAAATAAATAAGTGCGAAGACAAAAGAAGAAAATGACGATTCGAAGATGCAAATGATCTGAAAGCTAAAAAGTACAAAGTACAATCCAAGTGGTTCGAATTATTGATGAGAAACGTCTAAAAATTACAAGAGTACGAGCCACGGAACGCAAAGTACAAGATATCTCCGCGTACGAAAGGAAGTTCGAAAATCCGGAACCAGGACCAGAGTCAACTCTCAACGCGCAACGCAACGGAGCTAAAATTACAAGTCAACTATGCACATAAATATAATATAATATAATATATAAATAATTCTTAAAATTATATATATATTATATTATATATTAAAAACCGTCGTCAAACTAGAAAACAAAGTTATGTGAGCTGGATCAGAGGGCCATGCGATCGCATGGCCAGAAGGTACAAAACTCATGCACTCGCATGAGTTACTGTAGCAGGCCAAGTATTATAAAAAGGCAGTTTGCTCGACGTTTTAAACACACAAGATTCAATCTATCTCTCACTCTCTTAAATATATATTTATATTTATATTTTAATTATAATTTTAATATTAAAGTTTAATAATAATAATAAGGTAAAGTTAGCGAATGTTGTAAGTTTTTAAAGCCGAAACTCTGTCCGTGTAACGCTACGCTACTAATCACCACTGTAAGCTATGTTCTTCCTTTTTAAATTAATATCTCGTAACTAAGTTATTATTTTGCTTATTTGAGCCGAAGTAATCGTGATGTTGGGCTAAATATTAAGACGGGGTTATTGGATTTTGTACCATAATTTGGGTTTGGACAAAAGATTGACACTTGTGGACATTGGACTATGGACTATTAATAGATGGGGGTATTGTCTAATCGAATGATAACTCATTGGAATCTGTCGAACCTATCTTCAAATTAGTTAATCAAATAATTATTAAATGATTATGCATGTCCTATTTAGTGACGTTTATACGACATCTTTTACGATCATTTAATTAATTATTCGGGTTGGGTAATTGATTATTCAAACTGATCAAGTGGGTAAATTAATGTTCATATCTTATTAAAACAGGGGTTGATTACATACAAGGGTAATTGGTGTAATTGTTAACAAAGTATTAAAACCTTAGATTACACGCAATCGATAGCCTGGTGTAATTATTAACAAAGTATTAAAACCTTGTTACAGTTAGAATCCCTAATTAGTTGGAATATTTGACTTCGGGAATAAGGTTAATTTGACGAGCATTTTATAATTATGACCAATGGACTATTATGGACAAAAACCAAATAGGTATCAAATAATCTAGGACAAAGGACAATTAACCCAGGGTAATAAATTAAAATCAAAACGTCAAATATCATGATTACGGAAGTTTAAATAAGCATAATTCTTTTATTGTATTTCTCATCGTACTTTTATTTCCTGTCATTTTATTATTCACAATTTTATATATCGTCATTTAAATATTGTTATTTATTCTACGCACTTTAATTATTGTCATTTATCTTTACTCTTAATATTTAAAATCGAAAAACCGGACATTATACGGTAAAACCCCCTTTTATAATATTACTACCTATATATAATTATATATATTTGTATAAATATAGTTATTAAAAATATAGTACGTTATCACTAGCTCCCTGTGGAATGAACCGGACTTACTAAAAACTACACTACTCTACGATTAGGTACACTGCCTATAAGTGTTGTAGCAAGGTTTAGATATATCCATTCTATAAATAAATAAATAACTTGTGTAAAATTGTATCATATTTAATAGTATTTCACAATAAAAATATAACAATTTCGTATACACCTCTGCGCACATCAAGTATTTTTGGCGCCGCTGCCGGGGACTCGAAGAAAAATGCTATATTTATTATTACTGTATTTTTGTAAAAATATATAATTTCTTATTTTGTAAAAATATATTGTTTTTGTAATAAGTTATATATATATATATATATATATATTTAAGATTGTCTTTAAAATGTATCTTTATTTAGATTTTTAAAATATAAATTTATTTTTATTAAATTATCTATCTTTTCCTTTAAAAAAAAAAATTGAAGCTGCCCAGTTTGAACCTGCAATTTATTCTGAACCTGCATTAAACTGCAGTCGCGGAGCCACTTGGACAGTAAGCACCACTGTCGCGGAGTTCTCTGACAGGCTGAAACCTAGTACAGCATTTAATACGGAGTAGTTTATTAATAATTATTATTATTATTTAACCTAATTAGGGTTTTAATTTAATAATAATTAGTTTTAGTTTTAACTAATTTTGTATTTTAAGTTTTAATTAGTTTTATCAATTATATAATTTTAGTACTTTTATAAAATATAATATAAAAATAATATTTTTATCATTTTAGTTATAATTTGTATTTTTATCGTTTAATCGTAATTTGTATATTTTTCGTTCGTAATTAGTTTTAAATTTAGTTTTTGTCGTAGTATTTTATATTTCTAGATTTTTAAGTTTTGCTGTAAAATTCCTTAAGTGCTTTTTCTTTAGATTAAGATTTAGGCGCTTTAGAATTTTGCGACGCCGTTTATATATTTTAGTGCCTTTTAAGTTATTGCCTTTTTGGATATAGAATTCCTTTTAAGTTTTAATACCTTTAGGCGCAACTTTTTAGATTTAGTTTTTAGACTTTTAAGTTTCGACATTTTTCTTTCTTTTTATTATTTTTCGACGTTTATTTTTCGACCTCTTATTTTTCGACACGCTTTTTCTTCCTCATTTCTACGCTCTAGTTTTTAGAACATAGATTTTTATCTTCTTTAAATTTCGACGAAAAATTATTTTAAGCGGTTAAATTGATAGACATCCAAAATTTTATGGTTCGTAGTAATAGTTGGATTTGTTAGTGGCGAGTTGTGGGCTTCCGATTTAAAGGGTCCTGGCTACCTGCTGCATCTATTGGCTATTCGAAATGTCGGCAAAATCAGAAAAGTCTATTAATTTGATAACTTATATAATTTTTATCTTTATAACTAATAGGATATTCAGTGAATACACCGAGCAAAATGTTCACCACCTTTCATATGTTCACCACCTGTAACTCGATCAAGACATCTAGCCAACATTGTTGCCGTTGATTTTTCTTTAAAATCGTCATCAAGTCGACCAAGTACTCCGATTCAAATTTCCGATAATCCATTTTTTGAACCCGATCTCACAATTGAGAATCTGGAGAATATTCAAGGACAATTCAGAGATCCTGAACCACTAATCATTCCTCCGGAACCACAAATTACTCACCCAGAGATTGTCGAGGAAGAAACCATTAAATCAGAATCCTCTAGTGATTCAGATTTAACAAATTCAATTATGGAAGTAACAGAACCTCTAAGTATGGAAGACCGAATGAGAGCCACACGCACAGGCCAAGGTCACGCCATTATTAAGCCAGATATTAATGCACCAGATTATGAAATCAAAGGACAAATCCTACACATGGTAACTAATCAATGCCAATATAGTGGTACGCCAAAAGAAGATCCAAACGAACATCTTCGAACCTTTATTAGGATCTGTACTCTATTCAAAATCAGAGAAGTTGAGGATGAATAGATCTATCTCATGTTATTTCCCTGGACTTTAAAGGGAGAAGCCAAAGATTGGTTAGAATCGTTACCTGAAGGAGCGATTGATACATGGGATGTTTTAATTGAGAAATTTCTTAAAAGATTCTTTCCGGCATCTAAAGCCGTGAGACTTCAAGGAGAAATTTTTACGTTCGCGCAAAAGCCAAATGAAATATTATATGAGGCGTGGACAAGATTCGGAAAGTGTTGAGAGGATGTCCTCAACACGGTTTAGACACTTATCAACTAGTACAAATATTATACCAAGGTGTCAACATTGCTACACGAAAAGACATCAACACAGCAGCTGGTGGTTCCATTATGAAGAAAACCGCTACCAAAGCTCACAAGATAATTGATAATACAGCCTCCCACTCTCATGAGTGGCACCAGGAAAAAGATATATTTCATTTATCTAGAGCGGCTAGAGCCGATTCTAGCCATGACTTTGATTCCATTTCTGCAAAAATAGATGCTTTCGAGAGACAAATGGAAAAGATGAATAAAGATATTCACGCAATACGAATCAGTTGTGAGCAATGCGGAGGACCACACTTAACGAAAGATTGTCACATTGAGCAAACGATGGAACAACGTGAGAATGTTTCCTACATGAACCAAAGGCCGGGAAATAATTATCAAAATAATTATCAACCGCCAAGGCCAAACTTTAATCGAAATCAAAACATTCTTTACAATTCAAATGGACCCAACAATAACTCGTACAACCAACAAAGTTTGAATAACCAACCAACTCAAAACAACACTTTCAATCAACAAAGACCTGGCTTGTATAAACCACCACAACAAACCGAAGAAAAAAAGTCAAATCTGGAAGAAATGGTACAAAAGCTAATGAAATCTCAAACACAATTTATTACATCTCAAACCCAAATAAATGAGAGGTTTGATCAGTCATTAAGAACTCAACAAGCTTCCATTTTGAATCTAGAAAAACACGTAGGTACTCTTGCTAGCATGATGAGTGAGAGGGAATAAGGAAAGCAACCGAGTAATACTGAAGTAAATCCTCGGAATGAAAATGTTAATATGGTTTCAACAAATTCTGAAAAACCAGCACCAAAAGATGGGAAGGTTTTAGATGTGAGTAACAATGAAGAAGTTACACCACTACCACCACCCGAGTATGTAAAGCCAGTGGTGGCACCCTACAGACCACCCATCTCGTTTTCAAGAAAAGGAGTTGAGTATGAGCAAGTAATAGGTAATAAAGTTTGTGATACCTTTGAAAAGAAGAAGAAGAATAAGAAAGTGCAAGAAACAAAAATCATAGAAGTAAACCCGGTGAAGACAGTTCCACCAAAACTTCCACCCAGGTTGGGTGATCCGGGTGAATTTATTGTTCCTTGTCTACTTAGTGATTGTGTCATGTATGATGCACTAGTAGATTTAGGTGCGAGTGTGAGTGTTATGCCTCTTTCATTATATAAGAGATTAGGAGTAGGTGAGTTAAGTCCAACAGAGATGAGTGTCCAACTCATTGATCAAACCATTAGGCACTCAGTTGGAATTGCTGACAACCTACCCGTTCAAGTAGGTAATTTAACCTTTCTAGTTGAATTTATTGTCATTGACATAGAAGAGGGCTCAAACATTCCTCTAATTTTAGGTCGACCATTTTTAGCGTCCATCGGGGCGTTATTTGATGTAAGAAAAGGTAGAATGACACTTAGTAATTATAAAAAATCGATCACCTTTGTGAGTCGAAAGTCTAAATCTCCGCCAACCAAAACCGTTGAACCAACAAAAATGATTGGTAAGAACCGCATTGTTTTACCAACTCCAACAGTAGTGCTTAACAATAATAAAACGCCTAAGTGTGGGGAAAATGAAGTAACACCTAATGATGACCTGATAACAAAGAACCCCGTTGTTGATATGAAATTAAATGACCCCGTTATTAATAGTTCAATGAAGAAACTTATTTAACGGATTTGCGATGCTAGAACCACGGGGAACCTTAAGTTATGTAACCGGTTATTATCCAATCTATCGCCTAAAGAAAAGGCGAAACTAGTTGAATTTGTGAAAATTACACAGGAATCCGACCAATGCTTTAAGCAAAAGTCACAGATATGCAAATTGATTATGGTCCAAAAGAAATTGACAATGAAGTTAATCACAAATTCGACACCACAGCTACCTAAGTGTGGGGAGATTCAAATGTTTAAAAAAAATGATGTCTAGAGTTAGATGTTCTGTTCTCGTGTAGTTCCGAGAATGGAATCCGATTGGTCTTTTCCAATAGCAGACACTAAAGAACTAGTTTTCTCCCCCCATTCTGAATTTTGTTTTGTTTTGTAGGTTTTGTATGAAATTAATACGCTTTTTAAATTTATGTTTTGTGTGAATTTAAAAAAAAAATTACTTTATTTCATTAAGTTTAAAAAAATGATTTCTAAAATTCATCGTAAGTTGAAGACTAGGTCATGGAACCAAAATTGCTTTACCCGAGGGCGGGGCGACAAATTTTGTTATCATTCTTTTTAATATTATTGATCTAAAGTATACCAAAAAAAAACAAAAACCAAAAATCTTTGCTTTTAAAACAATCGCTTTAAAAATGAAAAATTTAAATTTTGTCGAGGGGCGGACTAGGTAAACATACCGAAACTACCTAAAGTAAAAGGAAACAAAATTTAAAAAAAATTATTTAAATTGTTTTAATAAATAAAGATTTTATAAAATATATATATATATATATATATATATATATATATATATATATATATATATATATTATATATATGTTTGTAGTTTATCTTATGTACAAAACAGGGTAAAACAGTGCACTTTCAAAAACTAACATTAAGTTCAGCAAAAGCTATTAATTTTGACGACAAGACGTAAAATATCAAATGTGATATAAAACAATATGTTTGCAAACTCGGTATTTTTAAACACTTTTCTACACTAATCACCCTCATGAATTTATAATTATAGACTGATTTCATGCAAATGAGGGCATTGCATGATCTCAAGTGTGGGGAAAGGTTATAAATTCTTTCGAGTTTATACTTAGTTTAATTGCCAAATTTTGTGAAAATTTGAAAAAAATTTCAACTAAATGAATTCAAAATCATGTTTATACATATTTATGAACGATAAAACTAGGTGATAATACCGAAATTATTGTTACCTCGGAAAGGACATAAATTGATAAACAACCTAAAACGCTAGAATTCATTTAAAATGGAATAAAGGAGAATAAAAAGGCAAAGAAAAGAATAAATAAAAGCTAAGTGTGAGAAGAATTTACCAAGTTCTTTGAAACATATATCACATATTTTTGTACAAGATTATTGCAGGTACTTTTGCTTTGGACTAAACTAATCAGTTTTACCCGATTTACTGTAATATTTTTGAAAGAAAGATGGATCTACACGATGAATCAATTCCATCATTAAAAGGAAGTAAAGTCTTCCAAAAAAGACACGCGCTTCTTGATTTAGGTCAAAAAGTTGTCGTCCAGACCAGTTGTAGAGTCTACGAAAAACCTTGAAAAGTTTTCTCGAAAATCAGCTGGAAATCCACGGACCTCAGCATCAAACAAGGTCGCCAAGTGGTCAGACTTATCCTAACCATGAGAGGATCTATCTCGTAAAATGGGGAGGGCGCCGTGCAAATTAGCTTGATAAGACTAATGAATCAGACCCCCAGAAAGGATAATCTCCTTAAAGATTAAAAATCAGCATTTAAGCCTGATATTACTCAATCCTTGAGATTGACCTTAAAGATTGAGAATTACAAACTCATGGAATTCGATGATATCTAAACTCGAGCTTGAACGAGAAAATATTTTGATCAAAATTAAAACCAATTTGTTTTCTGAAAACCCATTTTCAATGCGTTCATTACCATTGAACGTAAAATCCTAGGAATTCACCTGGAATTCATTAGGTCACCTGAACCAAATCAGGTGTCAACCGTAAGAATGGTGGTTGCATAGCATGGTCGAAGACAGGACCTTGTGCCAGACCGAAAAATTATAGGGTGATCTTTACTATTGCTCCTACAAAGGATAGTAATTGCATCCAACACGTTTGTGGATCATGAACATCTGCATGTCATTAGACATTGCCTTAACAGTTGCTTGTTCAACGATTTCCTTTATAACCGGACAGTAGTTTACTGAAAGGTAATATACGGAGCAAGTATACTGGACGTGTTGCTTTCCTAACACAAGGTTAGCAAGTGGGTGACACAAAACCGTAAAGTTTAGAGCTAAAATTTTCAAATCTGAAATCCACACAACCCACAAAAACATATTGCAAACACCGGTGAAGGGTTATTCCGGAAAACTTATCTAGGGTAAAAGCTAGAATGGATTTTCAAAAGATCAAATGTTTTCATAAAGATCCAATTTTCTTAAAGGTTCTAAATTTTTAATAGTCATGTGGGACTGTAAACCACATCGTTACTATCATTGTTTATACCACCGTATCAAAATCACTGATGTATAAAGTGTGAGAATAAAAAAAGAGATTCGAGTGAAGTGTGATTTTATTTTAAGTTCTGTATTGCTTGAGGACAAGCAACGCTCAAGTGTGGGGATATTTGATAGTGCTCTAAATGAACATATATTTAGGCACAATATCCTTCCAATATGTAAAGCTTTTTGTTGTAATTGTTCTATTTTTATGTAATATTCGTTTAAATAAATAAGTGCAAAGACAAAAGAAGAAAACGACGATTCGAAGACGCAAATGATCAAAAAGCTAAAAAGTACAAAGTACAATCCAAGTGGTTCGAATTATTGATGAGAAACGTCTAAAAATTACAAGAGTACGAGCCACGGAACGCAAAGTACAAGATATCTCCGCGTACGAAAGAACGTTCGAAAATCCGGAATCGGGACCAGAGTCAACTCTCAATGCGCGACGCAACGGAGCTAAAATTACAAGTTAACTATGCACATAAATATAATATAATATATAAATAATTCTTAAAATTATATGTATATTATATTATATATTAAAAACCGTCGGCAAACTAGAAAACAAAGTTATGTGAGCTGGATCAGAGGGCCATGCGATCGCATGGCCAGAAGGCACAAAACTCATGCACTCGCATGAGTTACTGTAGCAGGCCAGTATTATAAAAAGGCAGTTTGCTCGACATTTTAAACACAAAAGATTCAATCTATCTCTCACTCTCTTAAATATATATTTATATTTATATTTTAATTATAATTTTAATATTAAAGTTTAATAATAATAAGGTTATGTTAGCGAATGTTGTAAGTTTTTAAAGCCGGAACTCTATCCGTGTAATGCTACGCTATTAATCACCACTGTAAGCTATGTTCTTCCTTTTTAAATTAATGTCTCGTAACTAAGTTATTCTTATGCTTATTTGAGCCGAAGTAATCGTGATGTTGGGCTAAATATTAAGGCGGGGTTATTAGATTTTGTACCATAATTTGGGTTTGGACAAAAGACCGACACTTGTGGACATTGGACTATGGACTATTAATAGATGGGGGTATTGTCTAATCGAATGACAACTCATTGGAATCTGTCGAACCTATCTTCAAATTAGTTAATCAAATAATTATTAAATGATTATGCATGTCCTATTTAGTGACGTTTATACGACATCTTTTACGATCATTTAATTAATTATTCGGGTTGGGTAATTGATTATTCAAACTGATCAAATGGGTAAATTAATGTTGATGTCTTATTAAAACAGGGGTGGATTACATATAAGGGTAATTGGTGTAATTATTAACAAAGTATTAAAACCTTGGATTACACGCAGTCGATAACCTGGTGTTATTATTAACAAAGTATTAAAACCTTGTTACAGTTAGAATCCCTAATTAGTTGGAATATTTGACTTCGGGAATAAGGTTAATTTAACGAGCATTTTATAATTATGACCGATGGACTATTATGGACAAAAACTAATAGGTATCAAATAATCCAGGACAAAGGAAAATTAACCCAGTGTAATAAATTAAAATCAAAACGTCAAACATCATGATTACGGTAGTTTAAATAAGCATAATTCTTTTATTATATTTCTCATCGTACTTTTATTTCCTGTCATTTTATTATTCGCAATTTTATATATCGTCATTTAAATATTGTTATTTATTCTACGCACTTTAATTATTGTCATTTATCTTTACGCTTAATATTTAAAATCGAAAAACCGGTCATTAAACGGTAAAACCCCCTTTTATAATATCACTACCTATATATAATTATATATATTTGTATAAATATAGTTGTTAAAAATATAGTACGTTAACACTAGCTCCCTGTGGAACGAACCGGACTTACTAAAAACTACACTACTCTACGATTAGGTACACTACCTATAAGTGTTGTAGCAAGGTTTAGGTATATCCATTCTATAAATAACTAAATAACTTGTGTAAAATTGTATCGTATTTAATAGTATTTCGCAATAAAAATATAACTATTTCGTATACACCTCTGCGCACATCATTCACCTTTAGTCCAAACCACATTTATACGCCTTTCTGGAGTGGGGTCTCTTTTGACAATACGTTCTTCATTTTGATTGTTATCCGTTCTCCACCACCAGTCTCTCCATCTTCCATTGCGGTTTGTTCCTTGCCATCCAAAATGTTTGTTTGGATCATTCCTGCGGTATTGTTTTCCTCGAAGTAAATGATTCAATTCTTTAGATTTATTTTTAGCAATGATTTCACGCTGTGTCATGACCATAAGCTTCGTGGAAATCACACCATCTATTACTTTGTGGACCTTCTCTTTCTTCCATAGGTGGAGGAGGATTGAATGTTTCTTTGATTGGTTCAGTGAACAGAATTTCCTTTGAGGTTTTGGTTAAAGCCATGATTAATGAATGTCTTTCCAGTGGTTTTCTATTTGGATTGTAATCATGATAATTGTTATTTCCTCTCCAACCTTGATTTCGGTGCTGGTAATCATTCCTTTGCTGAAACCTTTCCGGGTACCGCCCTCCGTTCTGCAGTCGAAAGTGTCCAAATCTGTTATGTCCCAATGCCCCATGTGTATTTTCAGCTCGTAAATGTTTCTGAGCTATGATTAACGCCTGGTGTATTGTTTTTGGAACTTCAAAGCGTAGAGCATGTATGAGCCTTCCAAAACGTCGTTGATCCAAACAAAAGATGAAACCAGATACTAACTGTGATTCTGGTATGTCAGGAATTTTTTGACATTCCACTGTGTAACGTTTCATAAAATCACTTAATGATTCATTGTTGTGCATTGTTATTTCATGAGCATCCAAATGTGTTAGCGTGCAACTCCTTAAACTTTGATATTGCATGACAAATTTTGCTCGTAAGTCCAAAAACTTGTGATGCTTCTTGGTGGTAAACTAGCAAACCATTATCTGGCCATTTTCTGTAAGACCATTGGAAACATATGATAAGCAACTTCATCATCCCAGTGTTGTAGGCGCATGACACCTTCAAACATAGCTAGAAAATCCTCTGGATCTGTTGTGCCATCATGAACACCAATTGAAGGAATTGCTAAATTTCTTGGAAGGTGATAGTTTGCAATACGGTCTACAAAACACTGAGTTGACTCAGCCATCGGTGGTGGTTTAGTTGCTTCATCTCCAGTTATTAATGCAAAAAGATTATCGACTGCCGTAGCCCGTATTGCTGGCTGTGCCAATTTCTGTTTTCATTTTAGTGATGCCGTTTTGGCTAGAATTCCATCTAACAACTTGTTTGCCATTTCTTCAGAAATAAACTCTTGATCATGTTCCATGTTATCTAAAAAGTATTCGTAATCATCTTCTTGATCAGAATCCTTGACAAGATTGCGTAACTGTTCAATCATTTTGAATAAATGTTGTTTAGATATTGTTTTTTCGTTGTTGATGTGTCTTGAACTTGTTTTCGCCTTGCGTATAAGAGGAATGTTTTGTGGCATCCGCCTTGGCAATGGAAGTTGTTTCTTTGAAGCATTAACTAGCTGACTTCTTTAACTGTTCAGCAACATTTTTTATGAGTTCTCCAGTAGGATGAGGATGTTCATCTTCTTTAGGTGACATTTCTCCAACAACTAGTTGAGTAGGTGATGCGTTTTCATTGAAAGGTTCATTGATTGTTTCAGGTGGGATCCGTGATGTAGATGTATCAGTGGTTTTTGTGTTCTTGCTAGCTTTAGTGCTTTTCGAAACGCCTGAATTAGATGGCATGTCTATATGCTTGTTTGTTGAATGTGTTCCATGTTCCGTTGAGGTGGTGAGAGACTCGATGTGATCCTATATAACGGATGGCGCCAAATTTTGAAGCGTAGTTATCAGTCTAGCGTCTAGGGGATAACTGGCTTCAGTACAAGACTAGAAACCTTTAAGTTAACGATCTCATTTAATGTTGTTAACCCAATGTTTATTATATCTAATGAGATGTTAAATTATTACATTATCATGATATTATGATGTATGAATATACCTTAATGTGATATATATACATTAAAATGTCGTTACAACGATAATCGTAACATATATGTCTCGTTTCGAAATTCTTAAGTTAGTAGTCTTGTTTTACATATGTAGTTCATTGTTAACACACTTAATAATATAATTAGTTATCATTTTATCATGTTAAATATAGTGTAACAATATCTTAATATGATACATATGTATTTAGTAAGACGTTGTTATAACGATAATCGTTATACATATCGTTTCGAGTTTCTTAACTTAGTAGTCTCATTATTATGTATATAACTCATGGTTAATGAAAGGACCCGTCCTAATCCATTCGGACAAAGTCCATATCGATTATAAACGATTCACAACAGTTGATTACAGCGCGAGGTACTTGACCTCTGTATGATACATTTTACAAACATTGCATTCGTTTTTGAAAAGACAATCTTTCATTTCATCGAAAGTTGACGACATGCATACCATTTCATAATATATCTAACTATAATTGACTTAATAATAATCTTGATGAACTCAACGACTCGAATGCAACATTTTTTTTTGAAATATGTCATGGATGACTCCAAGTAATATCTTTAAAATGAACAAATGCACAGCGGAAGATTTCTTTCGTACCTGAGAATAAACATGCTTTAAAGTGTCAACCAAAAGGTTGGTGAGTTCATTAGTTTAACATAAATAATCATTTCATAAATTTAATAGACCACAAGATTTTCATTTCTCATAAATATACGTCCCATGCATAGAGACAAAAATATCATTCATATGGATTGAACACCTGGTAACCGACATTCACAATATACATATAAGAATATCCCCATCATTCCGGGATCCTCCTTCGGACATGATATAAATTTTGAAGTACTAAAGCATCCGGTACTTTGGATGGGGCTTGTTGGGCCCGATAGATCTATCTTTAGAGTTCGTGTCAATTAGGGTGTCTGTTTCCTAATTCTTAGATTACCAGACTTAATAAAAAGGGGCATATTCGGTTTAATAATTCAACCATAGAATGTAGTTTCGAGTACTTGTGTCTATTTCGTAAAACAGTTATAAAAGCAGTGCATGTATTCTCAGTCCCAAAAATATATATTGCAAAAGCATTTAAAAAGGGAGCAAATGAAAATCACCTAATGTATTTTGTAATAAAATACATATGACTATATTGGACAACTGAACAATGCAGGGTTGGCCTTGGATTCACGAACCTATATAAATTGTATATTTATTAAAACATGTAATTGTTATCGAGTAAGTTTATATATTATTATTAATAATATATTTGTCATATCATAGGTTATTTAGATCAATTTTATATATTTAATTTATATATATTATATAACTAATATTTATCATTACTTATAATGTGCTAATAATAAAAATATGTACGAGGGTTTATATATGTTAATAATATATATATTTAAGTATTAACTGACACATTATATATATATATATATATATGTATATATATATATATATATATATATATATATATATATATATATATATATATATATATATATATATATATATATATATATATATATATATAGTTAAGTGATTTTCATTATAACAATAACAATATAGTGGTAAGTAATATTAATTTTATTGTACTGCATTTTTATATATAAAAATATCTATTTAAAATGATACTAGTTTTGATAAGAATGATGATGGTAATAATAGTAATAATAGTAGTAGTACAAATGGTAGTCTTAATAAAATGATAATTTTTAATTAAAATAATACTTTTAGTAAAATGATAATAATAATGATGATAATGATAATGATAAATAAAAAAAATATTGATAATAATAACAGTGTTAATAATAATACAAATCAGATTTATCATAAGTTTCGTATGTAATCTCTAACTTATGACTACAGTTTCTATGACTTAAATTCGTAATCTTAATCATAATAATAATAATAGTAATTCTTATATTGCTAATTAATCATACTAATAATAATATTTAGTGATAATAACAATAATACTAAATAATATTACTTTTATTAACATTGCTGCAGATAACTATAATAATATTTAAGTGATAACTTTAACAATAATAAATAATGCATTAATAATTCTTATAAGATTACTAATAATAATAATGGTTATACCAATTATAATTATGACAACAATAATAATAACAATAATAGTAATAATAAGAAAATGAAAGAAAAAAAAATGTATACCCCTTCAGACAACGTTTTCCTAAAAAGAATTGCACGAGGCGAGAATCGAACCCGAGTACTCCCGTAAACCCGTAACACTCATAACCATCCTGCTGTTTCTGGTTTTTCTGGAATATATCCAAACTTAATTTTTATAAACTCTTTCTTTCTGTTTTCTATATCGTCTCCTTCTCTTACTAAACCAGTCGACCACAGAACCAGATTACTACTTATACAACTGATTGAGTAGACGAAATTAAGTGTCTTAATTGAGCTAGGATTGACCAGTAATTGGAAATTAGATTAACAGACACAAAATAAAAAAAAAATCTAACGCTGTTCGTAAAAAAAAAAGTAATGAACTTGGTAATTGATTTCGACTTTAAGACGGTTATAGAGAAAGTTTATAACATGAATTGTGTGGTAATTGCTTCATAGAAACTTTATAAACTATTAATTTCAACAGAAACATTTTGTAAATCTTCAATTCGATTCAAGAACAAAGTTTTGACTTTTTTAAAAATAAGTGTTGACTTCGAAATTCTTGCTTGATATAAAGAATTGAATTCTGAAATCTTGCAGAAAGTTTAAATAAGGAATTCCTAACACAATGACATTATTACATTTTGAAGTTATTTTCGAATTCGAAGTTTTTGAAAATAATAGAAGAAACAGAGATATCGATGCACAGGTAAATAAAAATAAATAGATAAATTTGTTTACTCTTTGATTTTCAGGAAGCAGAGTTGTTGTGTGATTCATAAAGGTGTTGGGAGTTTGAACGATTTGATTAAGACTGTTACTAATCGAATTATGTACAAATTTTCGATGTCGACAGCATTATCCCCCAGACAAGAAGAAGATACAAAAAATTAAAAGGTAGATAGTGATTTATAACAGAATCGTACAAATTAGGCTACAGATAACTCTCAGATTCGACAGAAAGTAAAAAAAATTACACAGTTTCGATTCGTGGTATGCAATAGATGGGATTTGCACGTATGATTTTTTTATTAATATTACTAATTAATAATTAAATTAATAATAATAAGGGTTATCATAATAATAATAATTGAAATAATAATATTAATAATTACAATAATAATACTAGTAATGATATAAGTGATTAAAAATATTGATAACAATAACTTTAAAATTTATAGCAATATTATTATTAGTAATAATAATAATAATACTAATTATAATAATACTAATATCAATAATAATAATATTAGTATTAATAATATTAATAATAATATTAAAAGCAATAATAATAATAATATGATAATATTTATAAGAACAATAATAATGATATTAATAAGCTTACTAATATTTAATAATGATAATATCTATAAAAATGATAATAATAATTTTGTTATTGATACTAATAGTAATATTAGTTATATTATTAATATTATTACTGATAATAATATTAGTAATAATAATAATGCAACAACTTGTAAACATCACATTTCATGTTACAAACAATAATATTAATAATACTAATGTTAATATTAATATTAATATTAATTGTAATAATACTAATGAAAGTAATAATAATAATAATAATAATAATAATAATAATAACAACAACTTATGTTATAACTCGTAATTAAACTTAATAGATTAAAATTACCTATTTTTAATTATATCTAAAAATAATAACATATAATATTTATATCCAATATGTATATCATAATAATTATTTATAGGACTCATACACATTTATATTTAATTTTATTTTAATAACCAAATTATTATCTTGTATTTTATTTTACATACTTAATCTTGCTGATCTATTGTATTTTATTATTTTAAATCATTATATATACTTTTGTTTATATTCATATATATATATATATATATATATATATATATATATATATATATATATATATATATATATATATATATATATATATATATATATATAATATACATATATATATACATATTTATTTACACTCAATTGTTCGTGAATCGTCGGGCACAGTCAAAAGGTAATTGATTACATGAATATATTTTCAAACTTTTCGAGACTCAATCATTACATATTTTACTTATCGTGTCGAAAACATATAAAGATCAAGTTTAAATTTGGTCGAAAATATCCGGGTCATCACAGTACCTACCCGTTAAAGAAATTTCGTCCCAAAATTTGAGTAAGGTCGTCATGGCTAACAATAATTATGTTTTTCTTGACGAATATGAGCTGATAAATAGAGTTTTCATCATTACAGAATAATACAGATAAAATAATTCGATTATTCGAAGAGCACGAATGAAACTATCATGAGAGAGGTCCCAACGGGCATCGTCCACCTTCGCCCAAAAAACTTGCCCAAATTTTTAGCCGTTAGTAAAAAAAATTCTAACGGCTATCCCAACGGTCACTTTTACACTATAAAAACACCAACCATATACTTCATTTTATACATTCAAACATATATTTCTTTTATATTTCCACCTTTCTCAAAATCAAAATCAAACACTCCCAAACTGCAAAATGTTAACACTTCCCCCAATGATTGTTTCATTCGATGTTCATTACGGAGGTGATTTCCGTAATCAAATGAAGGAATATAAGTGGGGCGACAGTATTTCGTTTGAAGATATCGACATTCGTGATGTTGATTTACAAGACTTGCTATCCTTTCTGAAAGAAAAAGTTCCGTGTGAATTCACGTCTTTGTTCTTTTATAAAGACGATTATGATGCGGATTGTAGGGCAAGTTTTCTGTGTACCGATGATCAATGGTACTTTATAAAAGATACCATTGAAGATCGCGGTAAACGCATTTCTTTGTATGCGGTTCTTGAAGATGAAGAGACGTTGGGTTATCGTTACCTCGATGAATCAGCTGAAGCAGCAGTTGAGGCATCAAGAGAAATACCGATGTCTCCCGAGTACCTCACGGATGGTGAAATGACTGGTGAACGCTACTTTGCAGATGACAATTGATGACGACGAGTAGTTTGATTGTAATCTTTTAAATTTTTTTTTATTGTCGTGATGTTTTAATTTTTAATTATTGTAATTTCAATGTTGTTGTCGAGTTTTATATCTTCCTTTATATTTCAAAGCTCTTCGTCTTTTTAATCTCCTCTCGATCTCTAGTAAAACGAGTAATGGTCTAGAATTTGTAAGTATGGAGTTTCGAATGAATTCAATGTTATAATCAAGAAAGAACGTAATAGCACGATTTGATTCGTCAAATTACAAGAATCATTGAGAATAGAGCTATCAAGAATATAGAATGAAAGAGTTATGTAACATGACACATGATGGTGGTATGATCTACTGTGAACCATCATGTCCCATTAGAACTCAGCATGACTTACTGTAATATAATCACGTTGATCAAGTGTCATTATATTATACTAACTCATGCATCAGTTCCCAACATTACTTCAATAACATTCATATTTTAAGCTCGAAAGTTTACAGAATATAGAAACTAACAGTTTCTATATGATGTAACACTGATAGCACGAAGAGATAAATGATTTCAGATAGTATTAGTTATAAAAATATATTCAGAAATATCGAGGATATTTATAATGAAAGATACGATAATATCTTTGAATATCTAAGATCAGAGGATGATAGAAACTATTATCTGCAAGGGTTTAGAGTAAGGAGCAAGATATTCACTAAAGACTTTAGCAGACATTGAATCATTTGAATTCTTTGAAGTCAAACTTATTCTTTGTGATTTGTCCAAGGCTTTCTTCCTAGTTTTGCATAATCTGCTTTTCGGTACTAAATTTTCTATTGAATGTTTCCAATATATTGATACACAGGAAGCACGAGGAGGTATATAATTTCGAACGAGAATATTTATGAAAATATCCTCAGAAATATCGAAGATATTGATGATGATATTTTGGAAATTCTAAGTTCGATGGTTGATGGAGAAAGATTTTCCGCAAGATTTTAACATGACTTCGGAGCAAGATATTCTCTAAAGGTTTCAACGGATCCAGAATTACCTGAATTCTTTGAATATAGGGTTTGGTTCTTGTATTTGTCCTTGGTCTCCTTCATGGGTAGCTCAATCCGTTTTCCAGTTCCAACTTTTCTGAGCTTTTCCAACATACTATTCTTTATCATTAAACTTTCGATGATTAAGGTCGTTTACTGTTGTCTATGGTTTCTGCTGCTTCATTCAGCTTTTTCAACATTCAGAGTATTGATTTGTGACTGAGTGCTTTTCAGAATTTCAGAATGAGAGATCATAATTCTAAGAGATAAATGTCATACATATAACTGTTGATGTAGAACCGTTGCGGGATTCGAAATACTGATTGCTGATTCTCGGTAATTGGTATGGCAATTCTCGTTACAAGGTGCCAATGAGTTCATGATAAGACTTCAATAGATAACTTTAGTAATTTGTCGGAGAGATTTAAACCAAGGAGCGACGAGGTTGCTGGTACATCTATTGGTAATATGGTGGAATATAATAAAAGGTTCTCCAGTAACAATAAAAGAGTACACATATAAATCAAGGTTATAATAAGGTTGTTTCGAGCGAAAAGTCAAAGTTGACTTGCTGGAGTTGTGACAAAATTTGCTAATTTGGAAAGGGATTGCAAAGTTATTTTGGGTAATAATAACACTAAAAAATTAGCATAGCTACGTTTTAAACGTTTGCTCAGTTGCCGAGAGTTTCTCAGGTGAAAAATTATATGCATCAATCTTTTCTTCCGTAGATGAAATGCGGTTGGTTCATCCTCTCGATTGAGGTGTTTTCAAGAATTACGAAAGGTTTGGACGCAGATTGTAATCGTCAAGATACAAATGAGGTTTTAGGGTGAAATCAAGTGGCAAACTTGAAGAGATGTTTAGTTTCACATGTTATAATCAATGTTTTAATTTATTTTAATTGTCCAATGTTGGTAGTTCTCGGTTGATAGTCCACAGTTAGCAGTTCAATAATTCATATATAGTTTAATATATAATATTCGAATTAATAAAAATGTATCGTGACCCGTGTACGTGTCTCAGACTCGATCACAACTCAAATTATATATATTATTGTAGAATCAACCTCAACCCTGTATAGAGAACTCAATCATTACTGCATATAGAGTGTCTATGGTTATTCCAAATAATATAAATAGATGCGTCGATATGATATGTCAAAACCTTGTATACGTGTCCCGATATTAACAGAAATTAAATGACGGTAAAATAAAAATGCTTAAAGTAAATAACAGAAATTAAATGACGATAAATAAAATTGCGATAATTAAATTGCGATAAATAAACTGCGATAAATAAATTAAAAATAATTAAATGGTAATACGGAATTAACAGTTAGCTAGGAACAGTTAGTTAGGATTTTGTTAGCGTGGATTCTTAATAGAATTTCATATTGTTAATTAATCTGTTTCTAATCAATTTTTATTGTGTCCATTATTTCTTCATTATGCCACTTGTTGGATTCTGGTAGGTCAAAATCCAAATATGTAATTGGATGAATATGGCTATTATGTGGTGAACGGATTTGTATATCAGTGGATGTAAGTAGGATAGTATATGACTGTTGAAACAGATTCGAAGAACGTACAATGTAACTTATTAATGTGAAATTTAAATAGTCCTCGGGTATTACCTACCCGTTAAAATATTTTCACCATTAACAGTTTGTACAAGAGAATTTTTAATTACAATCTTTATGAAAACATATATACATATATATTTTCTTCAGATGTATTCATGGATTTAATGAGTTAATATGATATTAAACTCATTTGCTTTTCGGTTGGAACTAGAATAAATAATCTCTAAAACTTTAGAGATTACATATTCGCCATGTCGAACGAAGATAAATGAGGTATAACGATACGTAGAACGAAGATCGTACTCAAAGTACAGATGATGATATTGAAGCATGGATTGTTGGTGGTACTGGTACTGTTATTGATTGTACTGTTGGTGCCGGTGATGTTGCTGAAGCTGGTACATTTTGCACCATATTCTCTGAATTGATTATTCGAGCGTGAAGTTCGTTGACTTATTACTCCAGGATGATTGTCGGTCGGAACGAGCGGATGAATAAGGTTCAGAATTGTGGATAGAATATAATCTTGTCGAGTTACCCTGGAAATGAGACTGAAAATGGTGTCTCGAACAGGTTCGCCGGTAAACGCTTCAGGTTCATTGTCAAGAGGTGAATTCGGTTGGTGGAAGGGATTGCCTCTTGCGCGTTTCCATTAATTAAGTTGACTACGAACCTATCAGATGAATTGATAATGATTGATTGGTTGATTCATGCCGATGACGCTGTTTTCGGAGCTTAGGTGAACATCTATGTCGGAATAGCTGTCGGAATAACTATTGGAATAGCTATCGGAATCTGAGGGACTCGAACTGGTTGAGGGATTCATCTTGTACGATCAGATGAAGGATTTTCGATAAGAAATAGATTATAGGATGTAGATTAGTACCCTGCAATACATAGTTTACATATGCATATATAATACTAAAATCCCATAAGTTACGGAGGAATATACGGAAGCTGTTAGGCAAAGGTAACAATAACAAATATGCTAAGATATGAATTTATCTATACATTGTCTATGTAATAGAGGCAGTAAGACATGTCCTGACTAAGAATGATAAGCAGATAATTTCCTAAGGATGATAAGCAGATGATTTTCGACACGAAATGATAAGCAAAACTTTTGACATGCAGACACGGTCGAAGTCCAGACTCACTAATGCCTCCTAACGATTTATCAGTTAGACACACTAATGCAGACCTGGTTCGCTAAGACCTCTGCTCTGATACCAACTGAAAGGACCCGTCTTAATCCATCCGGACAAAGTCCATATCGATTATAAACGATTCACAACAGTTGATTACATCGTGAGGTACTTGACCTCTATATGATACATTTTACAAACATTGCATTCGTTTTTGAAAAGACAATCTTTCATTTCATCGAAAGTTGAAGACATGCATACCATTTCATAATATATCTAACTATAATTGACTAAATAATAATCTTGATGAACTCAACGAATCGAATGCAACATTTTATTGAAATATGTCATGGATGACTCCAAGTAATATCTTTAAAATGAGCAAATGCACAGCGGAAGATTTCTTTCGTACCTGAGAATAAACATGCTTTAAAGTGTCAACCAAAAGGTTGGTGAGTTCATTAGTTTAACATAAATAATCATTTCATAAATTTAATAGACCACAAGATTTTCATTTCTCATAAATATACGTCCCATGCATAGAGACAAAAATATCATTCATATGGATTGAACACCTGGTAACCGACATTCACAATATACATATAAGAATATCCCCATCATTCCGGGATCCTCCTTCGGACATGATATAAATTTCAAAGTACTAAAGCATCCGGTACTTTGGATGGGGCTTGTTGGGCCCGATAGATCTATCTTTAGAGTTCGCGTCAATTAGGGTGTCTGTTCCCTAATTCTTAGATTACCAGACTTAATAAAAAGGGGCATATTCGGTTTAATAATTCAACCATAGAATGTAGTTTCGAGTACTTGTGTCTATTTCGTAAAACAGTTATAAAAGCAGCGCATGTATTCTCAGTCCCAAAAATATATATTGCAAAAGCATTTAAAAAGGGAGCAAATGAAACTCACCTAATGTATTTTGTAGTAAAATACATATGACTATATTGGACAACTGAACAATGCAGGGTTGGCCTTGGATTCACGAACCTATATAAATTGTATATTTATTAAAACATGTAATTGTTATCGAGTAAGTTTATATATTATTATTAATAATATATTTGTCATATCATAGGTTATTTAGATCAATTTTATATATTTAATTTATATATATTATATAACTAATATTTATCATTACGTATAATGTGCTAATAATAAAAATATGTACGAGGGTTTATATATGTTAATAATATATATATTTAAGTATTAACTGATACATTATATATATATATATATATATATATATATATATATATATATATATATATATATATATATATATATATATATATATATATATATATATATATATATATATATATATAGTTTAGTGATTTTCATTATAACAATAACAATATAGTGGTAAGTAATATTAATTTTATTGTACTGCATTTTTATATATAAAAATATCTATTTAAAATGATACTAGTTTTGATAAGAATGATGATGGTAATAATAGTAATAATAGTAGTAGTACAAATGGTAGTCTTAATAAAATGATAATTTTTAATTAAAATAATACTTTTAGTAAAATGATAATAATAATAATAATGATAATGATAATGATAAATAAAAAAAATATTGATAATAATAACAGTGTTAATAATAATACAAATCAGATTTATCATAAGTTTCGTATATAATCTCTAACTTATGACTACAGTTTCTATGACTTAAATTCGTAATCCTAATCATAATAATAATAATAGTAATTCTTATATTGCTAATTAATCATACTAATAATAATATTTAGCGATAATAACAATAATACTAAATAATATTACTTTTATTAACACTGCTGCAGATAACTATAATAATATTTAAGTGATAACTTTAACTATAATAAATAATGCATTAATAATTCTTATAAGATTACTAATAATAATAATGGTTATACCAATTATAATTATGACAACAATAATAATAACAATAATAGTAATAATAAGAAAATAAAAGAAAAAAAATGTATACCCCTTCAGACAACGTTTTCCTAAAAAGAATTGCACGAGGCGAGAATCGAACCCGAGACCTCCCGTAAACCCGTAACACTCATAACCATCCTGCTGTTTCTGGTTTTTCTGGAATATATCCAAACTTAATTTTTAGAAACTCTTTCTTTCTGTTTTCTATATCGTCTCCTTCTCTTGCTAAACCAGTCAACCACAGAACCAGATTACTACTTATACAACTGATTGGATAGACGAAATTAAGTGTCTTAATTGAGCTAGGATTGACCAGTAATTGGAAATTAGATTAACAGACACAAAATTAAAAAAAAATCTAACGCTGTTCGTAAAAAAAAGTAATGAACTTGGTAATTGATTTCGACTTTAAGACGGTTATAGAGAAAGTTTATAACATGAATTGTGTGGCAATTGCTTCATAGAAACTTTATAAACTATTAATTTCAACAGAAACGTTTTGTAAATCTTCAATTCGATTCAAGAACAAAGTTTTGACTTTTTGAAAAATAAGTGTTGACTTCGAAATTCTTGCTTGATATAAAGAATTGAATTCTGAAATCTTGTAGAAAGTTTAAATAAGGAATTCCTAACACAATGACATTATTACATTTTGAAGTTATTTTCGAATTCGAAGTTTTTGAAAATAATAGAAGAAACAGAGATATCGATGCACAGGTAAATAAAAATAAATAGATAAATTTGTTTACTCTTTGATTTTCAGGTAGCAGAGTTGTTGTGTGATTCATAAAGGTGTTGGGAGTTTGAACGATTTGATTAAGACTGTTACTAATCGAATTATGTACAAATTTTCGATGTCGACAGCATTATCCCTCAAACAAGAAGAAGATACAAAAAATTAAAAGGTAGATAGTGATTTATAACAGAATCGTACAAATCAGGCTACAGATAACTCTCAGATTCGACAAAAAGTAAAAAAAATTACACAGTTTCGATTCGTGGTATGCAATAGATGGGATTTGCACGTATGATTTTTTTTATTAATATTACTGATTAATAATTAAATTAATAATAATAAGGGTTATCATAATAATAATAATTGAAATAATAATAATATTAATAATTACAATAATAATACTAGTAATGATATAAGTGATTAAAAATATTGATAACAATAACTTTAAAATTTATAGCAATATTATTATTAGTAATAATAATAATAATACTAATTATAATAATACTAATATCAATAATAATAATATTAGTATTAATAATATTAATAATAATATTAAAAGCAATAATAATAATAATATGATAATATTTATAAGAACAATAATAATGATATTAATAAGCTTACTAATATTTAATAATGATAATATCTATAAAAATGATAATAATAATTTTGTTATTGATACTAATAGTAATATTAGTTATATTATTAATATTATTACTGATAATAATATTAGTAATAATAATAATAATGCAACAACTTGTAAACATCACATTTCATGTTACAAACAATAATACTAATAATACTAATGTTAATATTAATATTAATATTAAATGTAATAATACTAATGAAAGTAATAATAATAATAATAATAACAACTTATGTTATAACTCGTAATTAAACTTAATAGATTAAAATTACCTATCTATACTATCTATTAAATTGCTAATTTGATGACATCAACTTAAACAAATTTAATACATTCTTAATCTTTAAATGGACACATGGCATCTTCACATAATTCATGCTTATGTCATAATTATATTATAATAATATTAAAAATATCAATATCCTAAATTAATTAATACAATTATTGATAGAAATGTACTGGTTCGTCTCTCTCACACCGTCAATTACAACATTCACGCCTCTAAATTACCACGAGTCTCACTCCCAATCTCCCATCTTTCAAATTATCAACTATTCTCCATCTTCTTTAAAATGTTATCATCCCTTATGCACTCATCTTCTTCAATATTCACTCACTAATATTCAAACCGATCTTCTTTTTCTCTTCATCCCCATTTAAGTTTATCTTTCTTCTGGCTTATTTCCATATGTGATTCTTACGGTTACTTCATTTTACACCCAATTCTCGCTTAACACGAACTTAAGGTGGGTTGTGTTTTACATCAGAATCGTTTTGATTGTAGGGTTTGCAACTTACATGTATTTACATATCTAATTGTTTATAAAATATACCATTGAGGCATTGACCCAAATAAAATATATTAAGTCAACAACTTACGATTATAGCTTTTTGTAAAAAAAAAAAATTTGGGTAGATTATGGATAGATTATTATCTTTATAATGGATGGATGTTTAATATGTACTGTTTCTGTTATTAAAGTGTAAAAATATGTTCATGTGACTGGATTATTTCGATTACTATTTGATTAGGTTGATCCGTTGATAAAAGATTGATTAATAGTGAGTTTATTGTATGTTATTTAGAGTTAAAGTGCATACTAACTGTTTGATGAAATTCCTACAAGAAATATCAGAGTTTATATAATAAGCCTCAAAATGGCCAACAACAGATTTCAGATATGCCAAGACCGTCGAAAGTCAATGATGATGTAAATATGAATGCCTAATTTTATATCTCGGAGCACTAAAGTATGTTGTTTCTCGGAGCACGAAAGTCAATTCGTTTTTATTACAGCTTGCTTAAAATCCAACATTGTGATTATGATTTTCAGACTATCTTTTTGCAGTGATTTTGCTTAGTTTAACCTACATTGTGATTTGCTAAAGAGCTAATCTGATGATGCTCGGTTCTCCCGTTGATGAAGACTTTTGAATTTCGTTCAAAATTTGTGATTGCTAAGGTAAATTTTTGACTATTGACCTTGCATATATTGTAACATGACTTGTACTTACATAATGAAATTTGAAACTTTTCTGGTAAGATCAATTCAGGACACACTTTGTTTGAGATTGTTAATGATAATGCGTCGAGGACCCAAGATCCACGGCTTTCCACTTAATTTGCTATGATGATAAAGAAAAATGGAGTAGGACTTAATAATTGCACCGATTTGTGTAGTTAGATTCCCTCCGTATTCATGTGATCGAGTTCTAATTTTCATATCTGTTGGTATACTGAATTTAGTTAGTGTTCTCTAAAAAAAAAAAAAAAAAAAAAACTTTGATCGAAGCTATGTAACAAAATTTCATGTTACACTTAAAATTTTCAAATTGCCATGCTTGCATATGAGTTGTTAAATGTAATGTAACAATTGAATGTATATGTAAACATTGTATTGTTTGCCAAGAAGTCCATGCTATACTATGAAAATGAATGAAACTGATGTTGAACAATGGTCTTATGAGTCATGACTCTTAAAAAATTATGTGTTCTTAATGAGATGTAAACATTGTGTTGTTTGCCAAGAAGTCCCATGTTGCTCTTCCCAATATTAACTTTTTATAATTTCAAATACCCCTTATTATAGTTTTTGAGTTCGCTGAATAAACATCCTTAGCGACAATCACATTTGGTCCCTAATAACGAGTAAACCCCTCTTATTATAGTTGCATTCAAATGGTATATAACAAACAAATTTATATCCACATGACCATTTACTTTTTCATGTTATATAGCAATTCTTAACTTAAATATATCATTAAAAAAAAAAATTCAACAAACCCGTGATTTCACGGGTCATTCAACTAGTTTTTAATTATATCTAAAAATAATAACATATAATATTTATATCCAATATGTATATCATAATAATTATTTATAGGACTCATACACATTTATATTTAACTTTATTTTAATAACCAAATTATTATCTTGTATTTTATTTTACATACTTAATCTTGCTGATCTATTGTATTTTATTATTTTAAATCATTATATATACTTTTGTTTATATTCATATATATATATATATATATATATATATATATATATATATATATATATATATATATATATATATACATATTTATTTACACTCAATTGTTCGTGAATCGTCGGGCACAGTCAAAAGGTAATTGATTACATGAATATATTTTCAAACTTTTCGAGACTCAATCATTACAGATTTTACTTATCGTGTCGAAAACATATAAAGATCAAGTTTAAATTTGGTCGAAAATTCCCGGGTCATCACAGTTAATATACCTAATGAGATACTTACTTAACATAATATCATGTTAACTATATATATATCCATATATAGATCATCATATAGTTTTTACAAGTTTTAACGTTCGTGAATCGCCGGTCAATTTGGGTGATCAATTGTCTACATGAAACCTATTTCAAATAATCAAGTCTTAACAAGTTTGATTGCTTAACATGTTGGAAACATTTAATCATGTAAATATAGTTTTCATTTAATATATAATCATGGGATAATCATGGAAAAGTTCGGGTCACTACGGCATGTTTGTATGCTTGTTTGTTGAATGTGTTCCGTGTTCCGTTGAGGTGGTGAGAGACTTGTTGTGATCCGATATAACGGATGGCGCCAAATGTTGAAGCGTAGTTATCAGTCTAGCGTCTATGGGATAACTGGCTTCAGTACAAGACTAGAACCGTCCTCCGGGTTGGGATATGTTTGCCGATTGATGTTTGCCCTCGGGTTAAACCCTGCAGACCCGGATCATGGAATATTACCTCGTGGGGTGGCCTTATCAATCTTCCGGGACCAAACTGTGAAGTGGTCCGGCTAGTGCGTTGTGTTACGCGGAATAGTTCTAGAGAAAGTGTGTGTGAGAGAGAAAGTGTGCTCTGCTCTCAAAGTTGTCAGAGTGACAGAATGAATGTACTGTAGTGACCCAGGGGGTCCATTTATAGGCAAAAGTCCTCCGTGAAATTCGGGAACACGTGTTGATCTGTGGTTAATCCGAGACGTGGCATGTGTGCTGCTCACGTGTTCATTTAAGGGCTTAAGCATAGAAAGCTGTCTTCAGAGCTTACGTATGACGCTGGACGGCCTGCGGAGTAATTTGTTATGTTTCTGTGCCGGAAGGCGCTGGACGGACAGATACCAAAAAGTGTTCCTTATGCTTATTTCATGCGTTCTGCTCGTTTATTCTGTCTAGAAGTGATGATTTCATGCGTGTAAATCATAGGATACACCATTACACCACAACGAACATTCTCCTCTAACACATATAAATATTTATATTTAGATCTCCTTAATTTTCAAAGGCAGTAACATAATTTTACTTCTCTTTATAGATATACTAAACATATACTCCGTATATAATGTCACTAAGTTATCCTTTATTTTCTCGAATGAAGCAACAACACTAAACAATAAAATAAGTCAGGCTCAAGTTCTTTTATTTCTCGAATGCAACGTACTTTACTTCTCCGTTTGTTATACGACATGAATGCACCAATAAACATCCATTTTCTGAAAAAGTAATAGAGGTAACAACAAATCAATCTTATCGAACGCTTTACGCAACAACGAAATTTTGTTAATCAAACATAAATAAATAATCAATTGATACAAGGAAAAACACATTACCTTAATTTGAAGTATCGACCAAAGTCACGAACTCCGATATACTGTTTGCTTATTCCGTTTTTCAATTTTAGGAAGGGTTTGATTTAGTTTGAATATCGAATAAGCAAAAAATATATGTAGCGTCGGATTCCTATTGTGACACCGATTCCACATTCCCTTCCTCAGCATGCATTGCCTTCCTCAATGGGAACATTCAGATCCGTGTACATACAGATCAATTTAGTATTCGTTGATTCGGTAACCACTAGATCTAAAAATTGCGGTAACAGTGTAGGTGACCGTGGCCGTTTCATTTCTATTTTTGACATTCACGCACCATATTTGATCGATTCATGCACTAATAAACAAATAAAACTCAACGAATTCTGTAACTGATAAGGTGTTTATAAGTATGACTCTATCAGAAAAGAGTCAGGGTTAAACATCGCTGGTACATCTTAGGATGACCAGAGAGAAGTCCGTAAATAGTCTAAGAATTACCAATTAGGTTGGGTATATAAGTGTAATGTTTGTAAAAAGGTCATTGATATTTCCACACACAAAAATAATAAATTCACTAAAAAGTATGTTTCAACATATTGTACTGTACAAATATTAATGTATACCTTTTAGTGTAGATATCAATAAGCACTACTCTCTTTTTTCCTCTCCTTACATAAAACCCTAGCATAAAACAGTCGCCGCCATCATTTTTCCCACTCCTCCGGCCGTCGGTTTTCTCCGGCGGTCCGGAGGAGCTCTCCCCTTCATTGTTTTTTCCTTGTTTTCCCTTCTCTGCTCTCTTTTCTTTTGTTTTGCTGTTGTAATAATCGTTTTAGATCTGTTCAAATCGAGTGTTTGGTTCACTATCGTGGTTATATTGGTGGGTTTTTTCAAGCGGTTCAGCCGGATCTGGGTCTTTTCAAAGTGTGATTCGCTGGTTCGAGTTTTTCCTCTACCGTCTTTCTGCCTTTGACTTCAGGTAATTCGTGTTTTGGTTCGTGGTTTAGATTCGCGGTGGTGGGTTTCGTGGTTGCAGGTGGATGCAGACGGTGGAGGTCTTGCGAAGGTCGTGGGTTTGTTTGGTGCAAGTCGCGAGCATCTGCTACAGCAGGTGGTCAAATATATTCGAGGATTGCTATGCCATTTATTCGGTAAATTCCTGTGGAGAGCTGGTTTTCAGTTCGCTTTCGAGGAGATTTTCCAGCATATTCGTGAGGATGTATTCGTGGTGTTTGATTTTCGGGTTGGGTATCAAGTGTCAGATTTTCGTTTCGTGATGCGGGCGCTTTTGTCAGATCTCGTGTGTTTGCTTTTCATTGCAGGGGTATGGTCGAGATATGTTGCTGTTAAAAGTCGCTTCAAGGGCGAGTTCATACATGTCAGGGTATTTTTCAGGCAAACATCTCTTCTCGCACAATGTCACTACTTGGTAGATTGGATGATCGAAATGGTTTAAGTTATCGTGGGTCGAGTTCAAGGTGTGAAAGTTTAGGTCGTGGTTATTTTCATTTCGTTTCATATTTAATTTACCTAGTCATTGCCCTTATTGATATTGTGTTGAGTTGATTCGAATGAAGGAATTGTACTTTGTATGTATGATATCTCCTTTCGTGTGGTCTTAGGTCGTTGTTAGTTTTTGTGTTCGTAGCCATCGAGTAACTTGAGATCCGGTGTTAGTCGTGTTTGTTTTGTCGGATTGGTTGTAATTTCTAGCATCTTGCTAGGTTTAATTATTCTATTAATATATATTGCCTTTAAAAAAAAAAAAGATATCAATATCAATTTGGTGTGTAAATTAACATTAGCCGTGTAAAAAATATCCATTTATCCCTTGCAACATGATCATGTATCCGGACCATTTAGCCCACGAAGATTATGTAATACATTATCCAAGTAAAAAAATAGAGATTATTCACACAATTTTTTTACTACCTCCGCCTCAATTTAGTCTCAATTTAATAGAGTTCAATTTAATAACTAACTTTTAAAAATATATAAGAATAATAAAATAAAGTTTTTGTATATTTTTGTTTTATTTAACTAAAACAAAAATATAAGTAAAAATTAAAGAATAAAACTCGAATTAAATAAAAAATAATTCACTTTTTTAAACTGTTTATTGGAACTATTACATTAAGGTAGTGATATATCCACCACCCATTTTACTTCATCCACTACAAATTATGCATTAACATGTTAGTACCTTAGTTGATGAATAGTTTTGGTGAATGCCAACCACAAGTACGACTATATGTAATTTTGTCTTCTAAATCCTCAAACGAAATTAAAGTTAATCAAAATTTGTCCTAAATCATAATACTCCTAATGTATCACTTACGTTTGGTTGACCACTCTTTGTACTTTCAATTCGTATAGCTTGTTGATGATAATGGAGCCCTAAATCGATCAAAATCATACAGGTAATTCATACTCTGTTTTTAATTGTAAATAAATAACTCATGGTGTTGCGGATTAATTTAATTTCATTTCAAGTTTGGTTAATCATCTGTAAATTAGATTAAGACACAGCTACTCAATACTTTAATTTGAACTGAATATATCTTACTCGAAATTCCTGTAATTTTCGAGCCCTAGATCTGATAAAAATGTTTTTGAACCATCTTGAATTCATAATTGCATTATATATTGCAGACTTGTGGAGTGTATATGATGGAAACTCAATCCCTAAGTTCGGATAGACTCAGCTCCCTTCCTGAAAACATAATTGAAACTATTTTAACTCTCATACCAATTCGAGATGCATTGAGAACGAGCATTTTGTCAAAGAGATGGAGGTATTGTTGGATGACTATGCCCAAACTTGTATTTGATCACCAGCTGATTCGAGCATTTTGTTGAAATATAAGCTTGTCAATGCGATCTTCCATGTTTTGTTACTACACAATGGTCCGACGATGATTAAGTTTCAGCTTTATATCCCTGAATTGGGCATAGTAACCGAGTTTGACCAGATTATACTTTATATTACAAGGAAAATTAATGTGAAAGACTTGATCATTGAAAGCACAAACACCTACAAACTACCCACTTCGTTCTTTTCCTTGCAAGGATTAGAATCTTTAGGCCTAAAATTTTGTAGTTTTGAACCTCCGGTGACATTTAACGGATTTAATAAATTGAGGAGCGTGTCGTTTGCAAACGTTCAGGTTTCTGCTAAAGCGCTTCACCACTTCCTCTCGAATTGCCCACTACTTGAAGATATCACGTTGGTATGTTTACTATGCAATGCCTTTAATCTATACTTATCTATCTCGAAGTATTACATAAAGTTGATTTTGGTTAAAGATTATATACATCTCATACAAGAATATTGTGATTGCTGATCTTCATATTGTTTTTTTTCTTTTCATTGAGGTATTTGGATGCAGGTTGTATGCTAAATAAGCTTCCGATTTGGCTTCACCTCAAATATGTTTGTTTGCATTTGTGCGCAAGGGAAAAGAATGCCATTTCATCTGCCCTTTGTATCATAAGGAGCTCCCCAAATATCGAGAAACTTATTTTTCGGGTATATAATTGTATTGCTTACGATAATGGTTCTTCAAATACAGTTTTAGTGACTTCTAACCATGTTTTCTGAATTAGATGTATGATAATAAGAAGTTGCCGATTCAAGAAAGTTCCATCAAGTTGGTTGATCTCCAAGATGATTTGAGTTTGACCTTAGATCATCTTAAGCATTTTGAAATAGTAAGTTTTAGTAACAATGTGTTTGAGATGGAATTTGTGAAACTGATCATGGCTAAATCGCCTGTACTAAAGATAGCACGCATTGAGGTTAATAAAAATGTTTCCGTTGATGAAGAACTGAAGATTCTTAGGGATACGATTCGTCGCCCATTTCCGCGTGCATCACCTTTGGCAGATTTGATTTTTGTACGCCCCAAAACTTTTTCATGAAGGCTATAAGATTTTTGCAATACTAGGTTTGTCTTTATTAGTACTCCGTATTAAGTATTGTCAAAGCAGATTGATGTGCTTTTTTGTGGACTATTTTGTGGAGTACATGTTTAAATAATGTTTTCTTGTGTCATATGAAATGCTACTTTCTGCTTTGTAATAAACTTGAAAGCTTGCTTTTGAAGTAAATCTTCCAGTGTGGAACTCATTTGAGTCTATTATTTTGTATATTCTGCTTGATCCTGTTATGGCTACTTAGAACTGCAGTTTTGATCTTAAATTGATGCCTACTTAAGATATTCACTTCCGTATGGTTTAACTAGATTGCTTACTTAAGGCATTCACTCTCGTATTCGTATTTTTTTGTCTTAGCATTTTGTAGAGAGTAGTCGTTAGATTATTGCAATGGTTTTAGTTTTATGTTTTTCTTTTGGTTCTACTTTGTTGTTTGGAGGTACCTGTTTTGTTTCAGTTTGTTGAGTTGATGTTTTTGTTGAAGGTTTCGGTTGGTTGTATCGTATATAAGAGGGTCCACGTTTGGGTTCGTTTCATCCAAGTGCTCAGTATTCATTTCAAGTCTTCTGTTCAAGATTCCCAAGGTGCTCATGTGGTTTTTTCTCTCATACGTTTCGTTGTTGTGATCAAGTATATGGATGTATTTTGCTTGTTACAGGTGTAGCATAGTTTGGCTCTAGTAGTTTTAGTTGGTTTTGTAGTCGGTCTTCTACATTTGGCATCGGTGTGATGTATTTGGTTCGTGTTTTTCTCAATTTGTTGTAATCTCTAGAGGTATTTCATCAATTTGAGGATTTGTTTCCATTATTTATTCGATTGATTTGATTATCGTTTTTAGCCAACAATCAACTAGGTGTTTTGGGTAACCGACTACGTATGCCATGTAATTTATTTTATTGTTTTACAGAATCGTCGATTACCTGTGGCAAGTAACAATTTATTACAGAGTGTTATATTACCAGGTAAAAAAAGGCAATGTGGTAAAAGGCAGGGGATTGTTATTAGTATACTAGAAAGTAACTAGTTAGTAGTTAGTAGTTAGTATATACCAATATGTAGTTAGTAGTTAGCAGTTATGATGGATTCTTCTAGGTTAATTTTTGTATCTATATATTGTATTTTGTGGCATAATGAATACAATTGATTCATGGGGGAAATATATCTCTAAACATAGTGTCAGAAGGAAATTAAGTTTTCCTGTGGACCTTTAAATCAACAACAATATCTCTTATTATTCTCACTTCTCAAAATTTCTTCATCTTGCGTATCTCACCAAATCTTCATAAATTTGTTATTGACTTTCCAAGTTATTGCAATCTTCATCAATCTAGTTGGCCCAACAAGACCACAAACACAACACAAGAAATCAAATAAATTTCATTTACGGGGTATATCTGTTTCTTGCTGCTTGTCGTCAGAAACCAAAAGAGATTAAAGCGTCACTTCACTTTGTATGCTTTTTTTTATTATTATTACATCAGTTTGGGATCACATAGTGGAATGGGTGTTCATCTCTTGTAATTGCATAACTCGCCTCCAACTACTGCTCTGGAGGAAGTACGATGCTTGGAAGGATGATATCACTAAAATAGTATTCTCAAACTCTAAAACAAGAGTCTTCCAGCTGAATTATTTTGATAATGTCAATATTTTACTATATGATATATTTTGATAATAAAAAAATTAAATACATTTATCCTATTTAATTGGTAATTATTCAAATCATCAAGTCAAGAAAGGAAGTAAATGAGCAGTATTAATTTTTACGGGTCACATTAATTAGGAGAATTAGAAAAATAGAGGAGAAAAAAAATTAAAAAATACATTAAATATATCTTATTTTATTGGAGTTTGTTCATAAATTGATAATATATCACATACTTCTTATTTACTAAAGGTCCTTATTATTTTAGAATTTTCGCATTATCTCGATATTAACTTTTTATAACTATAACTACATAGAATAAAACGATGTAATAATTACTTACAAATCATTTAAAATAGATAACTTTTAAAATAATATATATATATATATATATATATATATATATATATATATATATATATATATATATATATATATATATATATATATATATATATATATATATATATATATATATATATATATACTAGGTTTTTGAGCCCGTGCGTTGCACGGGTGTGTAAAAAACCCTGCGAAAAATGCAATTTACAGTTCATATTGGTATGTAAATAGCGATACTAAAAACTAAGAAAAGTATAAGAATTATTTAAGAGCTCGTGGTGTTGACAAATTTTAAAAATTCTTTTGAGTATAAGAACCCGTGGTGTTGACAAAATTTAAAAAATTCCTTTTGAGTTTAAGAGGATGTGGTGTTAATGAATTTTAAAAGTTCTTTTTGTTATAATATATAGAATATAAATATAATAGAGTGTATAGTCAATTTTGATACACAAAATTAATGTTATTGTATTACCTAAAGTACTTGAATTCTTGCTATAAATAGACCTTCAAGCAAGCATAATACTTGCTCATTCTTATAAGAAAATTTCTCTCTTTACTCATATACTCTTGTTCTTAAGATTTTCAAAGTCTATATTCAAGAACCAATCCACTAAAGGTAGTTATAAGCCTACTGAATTATAACACGTTATCAGCACGAAGTGCTCCGTATAAACAAGGTTTATCTAAGCAAGTACAAGTCACTAATCAAGATAAATATTCAAGTCCGGCAGTACGCTGCTTCGGACCGGTGTACCCTGGGAACAGACGCAAAATCTGTTTAAGGGAATTGTGTCAAACACAAGCCCAGTTCAACCTTCAATTCGGTTAGATCGTTCTATCTTTTCGGTTTATGATTACATGATCATTATATGAATATTATGTTTGTGTAATCTGTATGTCTTTAGTTTCATATACACGTTTACTAACAATCTTAAACAGACTCTTGTCCCTACGAAACTGAGTACTTATAACTTGTAACATAATATAGGTCGTTAGTTATATAACCAGATTGTGTGACTTATTATTCTGGGTAATAATTTTGATTTATATATACTGCATATATGTTGTGGATTTAATCTGCTGTTACCAGAATGTGAACATAACCTGCTGCTCGTATGCTGTCACGTATAACATATGACTTTTGTTTTATTTAATGTGATTAAACATAGTTTGTTATTTGCATAAAAATAAGATAATCTGATGCTATAATCTGCTTACCCGAAATATGATACTTCTGGGTGTATATTGGCATATCGGTTCCGAAAGCATATTAGGTGAAACATTATTTATAAAAAGTTGCCTTCATGATCTATTTATGGTCACAATGATGTATTGCATAAGGTAATATAATATGGTGTTAATATAAATTATTGGTCAATTTCTATGACCTGCTTTCTTATATGATATATTTATATTTTATTATTTTATTATATGTCTAATTGATTAGTTGCAACTAACTTGTTTGCACCTTTTTAGAAACTGTGTGTTAAACTAAATTACAAATCAATTAAACAATAATTTGTTTAATCATTCAGCGATATATGTATATATCTATGTGTTCTTGATTATAGTATTGAATTCTATTTTAGATATTAGATAGTGTCATATGCGAGTTGTTAAGATAATGCATAATAGTGACTATGTATGCTTCTTAACTATATGATATAAGGATATTATTGCCATTTAAGTCGGGGTTAATTCGGGTCATGATCTAATAAAATATATAACGAAATTGTTGACCGGATTGAAACTACTCCAATATTAAAATATAAATTCGGGTCATGATGTTATAGAGTGAACTTTATCATATTTAGTTTTAATTTGTGAGAATGTTGACTGTTGATTATTTTATTTGGTTTTACAATATGAGATTAACACGGCGTGTATGCATAATTTTATGTCAAATTGCTTTATGGCGTTCATGTTCTATCAAATTAGAATTCAAGTGGTACACTTGGATCTTGTTATTTCTTATGTAATATAGTTGAACAATATACATAAGAACATGTGCATATTTTAAACAGTACCCATAAAATCTCATTACTTTGTATTAAGTGGCTTATGAATGAACATTTGCTATGTAATCTGAGTAAAAGTCCAATTCGTTTACGTAATAATTGGCTATAATGTGTTAATATGCTATTACCAATTTTATGTTTTGATATGAAATATAGTTTATATTTATATAAGCTGGTTATAATATTGGATGACCATTTGAATGATAGTATATCCATTATGTTTATATGGATCATTGTATATTCTTTGTGACTATATAAATTTGAATTTGGTGTGTTTGTTTAAGTGATTTATGTTTCCTAAATTTACTTGGATGCTAAAGAGTAAACTTTGGTTAATCAACTTAATATATTGTTGATTATTGTTATGACCAATTATCGAATGGAATCGTAGCTACTAAGCACTTCATCGATCATGACCTATGATATTGCTATCACTGTTGCGACAGTAGCACCGATGTTAAAAGCAGTTATTTCTCATATTGAGAAAGATGTGAGAAGTTTACTGATGTGAACTTAAAGTGTTGGCAGTAAAAGATATTCTTTTAAGCTGGTCATGTTGAACCTTGCGAGGTTCTTGATCGAATCTTGCGAGGTTCTTGGCTGAACCACTCCCCAAATTAATGAAAGGGAAGATGATGCTCAAATTGTGAGCGTGATTAAAGTTTTGAATCATTTGAATTCCTTGTGCGTAACTATTTCTTGAATACATGAACATCTTATTTAGCTCTACAAATAAGTCCCAAAAGAAAAGAAAACGAGAGTGAATCTGTTGAAAAATCTTAATTAAATAAACCATGAGCTACCTTGAGACTTGAATGGTTTGAATTTTCTAAGATTCCTAGCTTGTTATGTATCACTCATAAATAAATGGTTTTAGACCATAACGCATATGATTAAAAGTGCATATGATAAAAAGCACATATGATGATTAATGAAAAGCACATATGGTGATTAATGAAAAAGCATTAATTAAAAGCACATATGGTGATTAATGAAAAGCACATATGGTGATTAATGAAAAGCACATATGGTGATTAATGAAAAACACATTGAGAAAGAATCACCAATGTTTCTTGAAAGAATTCAAGGTGATATATATGGGGACATGCAAATTTACATGCTGCGATATTATTTCACATTAGACAAAGTGCAACTCATATTCTCCCCTACAACTTGATTTTGGCCGAGAGCCAAATATTTCCCACCATTAGAACATTTGATTGTGCAGTGTATATTCTAGTTACACAACCACAACGCACTAAAATGGGTCCTCAAAGGAGGATGGGGATATATATATATTAAATATGAAACATCTTCAATTATAAGATATATTGAACCTATAACGGGTAATGTTTTTACAGCACGTTTTGCTGATTATCATTGTTCCCTAGATTAGGGAGAGAAATGAAAAATAAAGAAAAGGATGTTTCATGGTGTGAACATAAATTAATGTATCTTGATCATCGCACAAAAGAATGCGAAAAGAAAGTTAAAAAATAATGCATATGCAAGAACTTGCAAATAAATTACCTGATGCATTTACAGATACAAAAAGGAGTGACTAAATCATGTATATCAGCAGTAAATGCTTCAGCCAGAATTGAAATTCTAAAAGTTGGAAATGTCACTCATGAGTCTTTGCCACGCCTGAAACGTGGGAGACCAATTGGTTCCAAAGATAAAAATCCTCGAAAAGAAAAATCAGCTGATAATGAGGTAAAAGAAAGTGTTCAAGAAGAACCACAAATCATTATTCCTTCTGCAGAGGATATTGATAAATGTAAATACATAAATTGCAATAAATTATGCAATAATATGGAATCGAAATGGAATGAAAAATATTGATGAGAATTTTTCATATAATGACATCATGAATAAAGATGATGAGCTGAAACCAAAATCTGTCATTGAATGTCAAAATAGACATGACTATATACGAGCTGAATTAGAATTGCTCAATAACAGAAAAGTTTTCGAATAAATCATTTTCACTTTAAAGATGTGAAACGTATGGGACACAAATGAATTTTTACCCGAAAAGGAAATGAGAAAAATGAAGTTACAAGGTAAAGTTATACTTGTAACTCAAGATTTTTCTCAAAGACCAGGAATTGATTATGAGGAAACTTATTCTCCTGTTATGGATGCAATTACTTTTAGATACTTAATCATCCTGGCAGTTTCTAAAAATTTAGAAATGCCAGTTTCTAAAAATTTAAAAATGCATCTCATGGATGTTGTGACTGCTTATCTATATGGATCACTTGATAGTGATATATATATGAAGATACCTGAAAGATTTAATGTATCAGAAGCAACCAATGCAAAACCCAAAGAAATGTACTCAATCAAGTTACAAAGGTCTTTATATGGGTTGAAACAATCGGGTCGCATGTGGTATAAACGATTAAGTGATTACTTGATAAGCAAAGGGTATACAAATAATTATAGTTGCCCATGTGTATTCATTAAGAAAACAACATCCGGATATGTGATCATAGCTGTTTATGTCGATGATCTTAACATCATAGGTACAAATAAAGAGATCCATGAAGCCATTCAACTTCTAAAGAAAGAATTTGAAATGAAAGATCTCGGAAAAACCAAGTATTACCTTGGTTTACAAATTGAGCATATGCCTAATGGTTTACTTGTACATCAAACAACATATACTGAAAAGATTTTGAAACATTTTAATATGGACAAGACAAAACCATTAAGTACTCCTATGGTTGTTTGATCACTCAATGTTGAAGCTGATCCATTTCGTCCATGTGAAGATCATGAAGATATTCTGGGACCAGAAGTACCATATCTTAGGGCAATTGGAGCTCTTATGTATCTTACAAATTATACAAGACCTGACATTTCTTTTGCAGTTAATTTGTTGGCAAGGTTCAGCTCTGCTCCTACCAAAAGACACTGGAATGGGATCAAACACATATTTCGATACATTCGAGGAACTGTTGATTTAGGATTATTTTATTCTAACAAATCAAAACAAGATTTGGTTGGTTATGCAGATGCATGTTATTTATCTAATCCACATAAAGCTAAATCTCAAACTGGGTATGTATTCCTAAATGGAGGTACTGCAATATCATGGCGTTCTCAAAAAACAAACACTTGTTGCAACATCATCAAATTATGCCGAAGTGATTGCATTACATCAGGAATGTTTTTGGTTGAGATCAATGACGCAACTCATTACTGATTCTTGTGAACTAGAACGCCATAAAAGCCCAACAACTATCTATGAAGATAATG